>NC_143484.1:60375254-60695134 GCF_027475165.1 Benincasa hispida | reverse complement strand
CTGACTACCCTTCGGTGGCTTTTGTCCTAAATCATTAAAGCATCATTGCAAAATTAGATGTTAAATGGGGTTCATTTAGATTTTGCTAAACTTGATTGGATATTTTAGAATTATACTAAAATCTAATGTAGATCAATTTGTTTATTTTTCAGCAACAATATCATTAGTTGCCTTTTCTAGCTTAACTGACTTGAATTATATGACGTGGAAAGAATCACTTAAAAGTTTTTCATAGTTAACGACCTCAACATTGTCATGACTAAGGAATGTCCTCAAGTACCAACCCCTGATGCAACACGAAATGTTCGTGATGCCATATGAGATGTGGACAAAGGCTAATTCTAAGGTCTGAGTTCACATTTTTGCAAGCATACCTAATGTATTAGCCAAAAGATTTGAGAGCATGGTCACTGAACATCAGACCATGCAATCAATGCAAGAATTGTTTAAGCGAAAGTTCTCACAATTCAAACAAAATGGGGTTGATGACAATGAAACCAGTAATGTTAGCTCCTTAGATAAACTCCAGTTCATATTGAATGTCAAAGGACAAAAAGAGAAAGAAATTGTTGCTAAATCTAATGAAGTTTATTGGACGAGGATCGTCCTCTAAGATGAAACTTGGAGTTTATGATATGAGTTGTAGAGCTAATCCCACTACTCTCCAAAAAAGGAAGAACTTCGAAGAAAATAAATCTGATTTATTTGTCTTGGAGATGCGCTTAGTAGAGAAGGATGATTCTACCTGGTTAGTTGATTCAGAAGCTACTAATCACGTATGTTCTTCTTATCAAGGATTTAATTTTTGGAGACAATTGGTACCTGGAGAGATGACTTTTACAGTCAATACTGATGAGGTCGTTTCAGTTGTTGTCATAAGCAGACTTAAGTTATTTTTGGACAAGAAATGATATATGTTATTGAATGATGTATATGTAGTACCTCAAATTAAGAGAAACTTAATATCGGTTTCTTGTATGATTGAACAAAAGTATTCATTGTCCTTATCTGAAAAATAAAATGTTTATTTTTAAGAATGGAATAGAATTAGGCTTTGGTTCAATGGAAAATAACTTACATGTACTAAGGCCGCTAGTTACAAAAGTCGTACTAAAAACTGAAATGTTCAAAAAGGCAACAACTGTTAAAAGACCGAGGTTTTCTCCCAAAGAAAATGTTCATCTTTGGCATCTAAGGTTAGATCACATCAATCTCAATAGGATTGAGAGATTGGTAAAAAGTGGACTTCTAAATGGTTTAGAAGAAAAATCTTTACCTGTATGTAAGTCATGCCTTGAAGGCAAAATGACGAAATGACCTTTTACTGGAAAAGGTTATAGAGCCAAAGAAACCTTGGTGCTTATACATTTAGACCTCTGTAGTCTGATGAATGTAAGAGCACGAGGAGGGTATGAATATTTCATCTCTTTCATAGATGATTATTTTAGATATGGGTATCTATACCTAATGCAACATAAGTCTGAAGCACTTGAAAAGTTTAAGGAGTACAAGACTGAGGTTGAAAACTTGTTAGGTAAAAAGATTTAAAAAAACACTATGATCTGATCGTGGTGGAGAGTATATGGACTTAAGATTCCAAAACTATATGATAAAACATGGAATTACGTTTCAACTCTCAGCCCCTGGTATATCTCAACAAAATGGTGTATCGGAAAGAAGAAACAGAACCCCGTTGGACATGGTTCGGTCGATGATGAGCTATACTCAACTTCCTAATTCGTTTTGGGGATATGCAGTAGATACTACAATATATATTTTGAACAATGTTCCCTCGAAGAGTGTTTCTAAAATACCTTTTAAGTTGTGGTGAGGTCGAAAAGATAGTTTACGCCACTTCAGAATTTGGAGATGTCCAGCCCAAGTGTTAATGGCAAACCCCAAAAAGTTGGAACCTCTTTCAAAAGTATGCTTATTTATAGGCTACCCCAAGGAAACAAGAGGTGGATACTTCTTTGATCCAAGTGAGAATAAAGTGTTTGTGTTTACAAACGCTGCCTTTTTGGAAGAAGACCACATGCGGGATCATAAGCCACAAAGCAAAATTGTTTTAAGTGAAATTTCTAATGAATCTACTGAAACTTCAACAAGGGTTGTTGAAGGGGTTGATACATCAACAAGAGTTGTTAATATAGGTTCGTCTAGTCATACACATCCATCTCAAGAGTTGAGATTGCCTCAATGTAGTGGGAAGGTTATGAACCCACTTGTACGTTATATGGGTTTAATAGAAGCCCAAGACATCATAGCTGATGATGGAGTTGAGGATCCATTGTCTTATAAATAAGCAATGGATATGTTGACATGGATGAATGAATTAAAGCCATGAATCAAGAAATTGAGTCCATGTACTTCAATTCTATCTAGGAGCTTGTAGATCAACTTGATGGGGTAAAATATATGGGTTGTAAATGGATATACAAGAGAAAAGGAGGTGTAGATGGAAAGGTACAGACCTTTAAAGTTAGACTTGTGGCAAAGGGTTATACCCAGGTTGAGGGAGTGAACTATGAAGAAACTTTCTCGCCTGTTGCCATGTGAAAGTCTATCAGAATTCTCTTGTCCATAGCCACATATTACGACCATGAAATATGGCAAATAGATGTCAAGACTACCTTTTTGAATTGTAATCTTGAAGAGACCATCTACATGAATCAACCAAAAGGATTCATTAAACAAGATCAAGAGCAAAAGGTTTGCAATCGTAATCGGTCCATTTATGGATTGAAACAAGCATCTCGATCTTGGAATATAAGATTTGATGTTGCGATCAAATTTTATAGCTTTGATCAGAATGTTAATGAGCCTTGTGTTTACAAGAAAATCATCAACAACTTAGTAGCTTTTCTCGTGTTGTATGTGGATGATATCCTACTCATTGGGAATGATGTGGGTTTTCTGACTAATGTAAAGGAATGGTTGGCCGTCCAATTCCAAATGAAAGATTCGGGAGAGACGCAATTTGTTCTAGGGATCCAGATCATTAAGGATAGTAAGAACAAAAGTTGGCCTTGTCTCAGGCATCGTATATTGACAAGGTGCTTATCAGAAATTCGATGCACAATTCCAATAAGGGTTTATTACCTTTCAGGCATGGAATTGTATTGTCTAAGGAACAATGTCCTAAGACTCCTTAAAAGGTTGAGGCAATGAGACGAATTCCCTATGCGTCGATTGTTGGTAGCCTTATGTATGCAACGTTATGTACCAGACCTGACATTTGTTATGCAATAAGGATTGTCAATCGCTATCAATCCAATCCAGGATTAGATCACTGAACAGCGGTAAAAAAAAATCCTCTTGGAGAATAAAGGACTATATGCTTATGTATGAAGATAAGAATTTGATCCTTACAGAATACATAGACTCTAACTTTTAGACTGATCGAAATTCTTGAAAATCCACATCAGGGTCAGTGTTTCTCTAAATGGAGGAGCTAATCGCAAACTCCACTATAGAAGCCAAATATGTAGCTGCTTGTGAAGCTGCTAAAAAGGTTGTTTGGCTTAATAAGTTCCTTACTGATTTGGAAGTTGTTCCAAATATGTCTTTGCTCATCACACTTTATTGTGATAACAGTGGTGTTGTGGTAAATTCAAAGGAACCTAGGAGTCATCGAAGAGGCAAACACATTGAATGTGTTAGGATTGGTGTCCTATTTCTCCCGAAGTCTCATTGTTTGTAATGATACACATTGTTTGATGAATAAAATAATTTTTATTTCATTCTAGCATTTACTCATATCCAATAAACTGATGGAACACGAGACATAAGCAGCGAAATTAGGATCTAATTACACTATAATTGCTCTTAAATTAAAGGAAATAAGCATGCATCATGAAGGGAAAACAGTGAATTAAAAGTGTAGGATACTACCTTTTAAGCTCTTGAAAACTGCTTTTCCTCGTTGAATCTCGACCCGAACTCTTTCGGACCACCACTAGAGTTGACCTACTATCCTCTGGACTCAGAACCGAGTTGTGAGACCCAGTGGATGAAGAAAACCGAGAAAGAGAAAAGAGATGGAAAATAGGATGGAATTTGGGTAGGTTTGGGTTTTTTTCTTTTTTTCAAAGTTGTGATTTTTCCAGCCCAAATATGAAAACCAATTTCCAAAATTGCAAAAACTCTTTTCATTCAAAATGAAAGCTCAGTTTATAGAAAAATCCATGCAACAATTGCATGAACTAAATGCATAAAAAACCCAACACCTATATTCCACTATCTTAGTGGGCTTAATGTCTCCACTATAAGCCAACACCTAGCCCACTATTTTGTTAGTGGAATTATCCAACAAAAGTTTGGATTTTCCCACTAACTATAGTCAAAGGGCAAATAGTCATTTGGTCAAAGTCAAACTTTGACCAAAAAGTCAATATTTTGACTTTTTATGATTTTTCCCATGTTGACTAATTTTGACCTCCCAAGCATGAATCCGCATTCATTTTCTCGAAATTCAAATCAAATTTGAATATAAGGTCGGTCAAAGTTTGATTTTTCAAAGTCAAAAGTCAACTATTTGACTTTTTTTATCTTTGACCATTTCCATCATTTTCGAGCTTCCAAATATGAACATTTTCATATTCTTGATATTTAAATCATATTTAAATATTAAAGCTATATCTCTAAGCTGAAAAATCCAACCACTGTATCACATATACTTGTCGGTTTCTCTCTCTCTACATAATTCGAACAATTCGAATTATTCTATCATACTGTTCTAAGTTTATTCCATATGAGCTAGTAGGGGAATCTAATGAACCTATAGATCATGGGCTCCAACGATCCGAGATTAGCTAGCTAAACTCTTTAGACAGAGCTAATCAACATTCGTTAACTAACGGGTCATTCCACTAAAGTCCCGTAGTTGCACTCCCCTCACTATAGATATATTTGTGTCCATTTGATATAACCATGATTAGTAAGTTAATCCTTCACAGGTTGTTCGTAATCTCGGTTGGGTCATAAAAACCGTTTTACCCCCAAGACTACATCTTGTTCCCTAAGTTCCACTGATCCTCTAATGAACAATTGGTTTAAGGTCCAACCTATAAACCGAATCCCTCTCGGGCCAAGGAGAGGATGGGGCCCCTTGTTCAAGACCTGGATTCAGTACTAAAGGGAACAACCTATCTACTATCCCTATAATGGGTAGGAGTGAATTCCGTCTTGCACCCTATGTTCCCAACTATCCACCCGATCTTACCCCTGAAATGGGAGGCTTATTGGGCCAGCGATATTGAGCTGCCCTCACCTATGCAGATCTAAGGATAATTCTGAGTGAACAGGAGTTCATAGTTAGCTTAGGATTAAGATTAAGTTACCTAGGTCATCAATTAACGAAATAGTTAGTTTTATACATAAAACGACATTTAGAACGTAAAAAGTGACTATTTCATGGTTCAGTCTTATGTAAACTCTTTACATAAGATGCCCCCACTCACATATCTCTATATGAACGATTCAGGATCACATCGTTTGTACTAACTACAAAGTGGGCCGCATCCATAGTGTCCCCAGAATAAGGCACCCAACCTTATTCATATACTATAGACCATTTTGACTATTTATTTGAACTTGATCCATCTTTATGTCACTACATAAAATTCAAACTACATTAAATAGCCTCAGGACCTTAGTTTATTGGATTCAAGATTACAATTTCAATAACAACTTTATCGAAAAAAAAAACAGAACATGTTTATTAATTTACAAACTACGAGTTTTAGGACATAAAATCCAACATAAACAAAGCTCCATGGTTATCTTATGTGAACTTAAGCATGTATATGTGATATACAAATGGAACATGCCTTAAGTGATAACCTAAATAAATCTATCGTATAAGGATTAAGATGGGATACCTGATCTTGGTGACACTACAGATACGACCCTTTTTGTAGAGGTTTGCAAGTGTTGTAAACTACTACAAATGGTAGATCCTGACCATTCATGTGAAGATGTGCGAGTGGGGGTGTTCTATACAAAGAGTTTGTATAAGATTGGACCACAAGATGACTAGACTCTGTATATAATGTCATTGATACTATAGACTTACATCTCACCTAAACGACCATAGGTGATATGACCTTAATCCTAAGTGTTTTGGGAACTCTTATCTTTGAGGGCGATCCTTTGATTAGTATGGGTGAGAGTGGCCAGATTGCCAACTCAACATGTCTACCTTTTTGGGGACTTGTCTGATCTGGGAGCTGGGAACTCAATCCACAAGATGGAATTCACTCCTTTCCTGAAGCAGGTATAAATAGAGAGATTGTTCCCTTAAGGGTTGATTCCAGAGTTTGAACATAGTAGCCACAACTTCTCTATGGAAAAGAGGACTCAGTCATAGTAGGACTATGACTTATGTTCATTAGAGAGATCAGTGGTACTTAAGGAGTTAGATATAACTACAGGGACATAACGGTTATTGATCGAGCTGTACTTAAGAGCGATCTATAAAGGGTTATCGCACTGCTGATTGGTTAAGATGGACACATAATATATCCGTAGTTAGGAGAGTTCAGCTGTCGGTCTTTAGTGGAGTGCCTGGCAGTTAACGGATGGTAGATCCCGTGACTAAAGAGTTTAGTCAGTTATTCACGTACCGTTGGAGCTTCGAGCTACAGATCCATAAGGTTCCCTTGGTAGCTCAGTAGATTCAGTTGAGGATTAGTTCTTGGTGTTGATTTGAAATGTTCAAATTGACAAGAGGTAATTCGATTATATATGATATGATCGGTATGATATATGAGATACATCTAGTAGAGGATTAATGTAAATGAGATTTACATTAAGTGTCATGGAATAGAAAAAGAACTATGGTTTATATGTTTCATGAGATGAAATATTAAAACTATAGGTTATAAATATAGTATGATAAGTTGGTTATCATTTATATTTATAATAATATTAATTCTTGGATAATTAACTCTTTTTCTCTAATAACCAATTGAGTGGGAGGTTATTGGTGATTTCATGATAACCATGAGATAAAAGGCAAAATGTTTTCCTAATTTTAGTAATGTTAAAGTTTTGCAAAATTGTTTTTTGAGATTTTTCTCTCTTGGAATCTCATGGAAGTTGTCAAGTAAATAGGATTTACTAAGCGACAACTTGGACTAAGGTAAACGATCGTGTAGTGTTTGTAGGCGACAGATACTTAGCTAAGCAATGAGTTAAACGATCGCATAGTTTTTGCTAGACGATTGCTTAGCTTTTCCTAAACGATTGTGCATCGACATATATGATAGGTTCAGCCATCTTCCATTTGCTCAATTATTTACACGATTGTTGTTTCCTTCGTCTTCTGCCTCAAATTAAGTCCACACAGAGCCCACTCTTTGTATTCTCACACCGAGAATGCCAAGGTAGCCTTCTTGGTGGTGTCATACTCAACTCGACACCGTCGAGGTTCTGTGGAGGCCGTTCATGTTGTTTGGGGTGTTCGTGACCGAGGCAATCGCTGAGTTCGAGTGCGCGGTGTTCGTGCTGTATAGCGGTCATGTTGGACGAGCGTTCGAGGTTGCTGTGTTCGAGCGTTTGTGATCAAAGATCTCGGCAATGAGTCTACAAATGTGTGTAGCGTTTCTCCTTGATTATTTGTAGTATCATGCTATAATTTCTATAATGAATGCATAACCGTATGTTTTTTTGTTTATGACTGTAATTGTAAAGTTCATATATGATTGTAATTTGGAATGATCTTTCGTTGCTCATGGAAATCCTCATATTTGATTTCCTCCAGAATGAAAATATCACTTGATTCCAGAGATTGTGCATTGAGGTGACGTGACTGTCATGAAGATTACTTCGGAGCACAACATTGTTGATCCATTTACAAAGGTTCTCACGGCTAAAATGTTCGAGGTCATATAGAAGTCTGGGTCTATAGGATATGCGACATATTGTCTAGGGCAAGTGGGAGATGTTACTGAGATATAGTGTATGTCCTAGTTTATTGTATTTTATACTTTATTTGTATTGTACATTAGGCTCCCTAAGCTTTAGAACAAGTGGAAGATTGTTAGTATTGGTGTCCTGAAGCTCTTTTATTCTCATAGTTTGTAAACATTATATAAACAAATTTTTATTAATAAAATAATTGTTATTTTATGAGCATACACTCAATCCAATAAACTAAGATCCTAGGTTATTTTATGTAATTTAAACAAGTATGTAGAGACATACAAGTGGATCTTGTTTAAATAATAACCTAAACGGTCTATAATAGATGGATAAGGTTGGGTACCTTATCCTGGTGACACTATGGATATGGTCTGCTTTATAAATGCTACAAATATTGTAAAGTGCTACAAATAATCTGATCCTAATCATTCATGTAGGGACATGTGAGAGGGGTATCCTATACAAAGAGTTTGTATAAGACCGGACCACGAAATGGTTAGTCTCATTATATAACGCTGTTAATTGTAGAGACTTACATTTCACCAGGATGACCATATGTGATATGACTTGAATTCTGAGTGAGTTGTGAACTCTTACTCATGAAGGCGGTCCTTTGATTTGTACGGGTGAGAGTGGCTAGATTGCCAACTCAATAAGCCTACCATTTTGGTGATTCGTTTGATTGGAGAGTTGGAAACACAGCTACACAAGATGGAATTCACTCATTCCCTAATGTCGGGGTAAATAGATAAATTACTCCCTTAAGAGTTGATTCCGAGGCTTAAACAATGTGGCCACACCCTCTCTTGGCTTGAGAGGAACTTGGTCATAGTTGGACTATGACTTATTGTTCATTAGAGGAATCAGTGATACTTAAGAAGTTAGATGTAACTACAGGGGCAAAATGGTAATTTTGGCCCAACTGTACTTACGAACAATTTGTGAAGGGTCATTGCACTATTGATTGGTTATATCCAATGGACACAAAAACTACCAAGTTGATTATTATTGAATCAACTTGGCAGTTTTTCCCTATTTTTTGAACAAATTTGGCAAGGCTACCTTGGAACAGGGGACATAGGTGTTAACTTAAGCAAATATTTTCTTTAAAACAATCAAATTATTTGATACATTGACAAAGAGTGAGGCCATCTCCAATGGAGAGGAGAACAATCTCTACCCACGAGTCATTAACTAGAAAAGTATTGAGCTCTCGTGTACAACTTCTACCCTCCTTCAAATCTTCAACGACGTCGTTGTTCATTACCACTGATCCAAACCATAGAGTGCTATCATAAGCAATTACCCCACCTACCTTCACCAATTTAAAAAGTAACTCATGATATTTAATATACTCCACCTTGTTTGCATCCACAAATGCAAAGTTATACTCTCCTTCTTTAGCCTCTTAAAAGAAAAAAGAAACACAGAAAAAAAAACTCTATTTTATTTATATGAAAATAGAAAAAATGGTATCATATTACTTTATAAGGAAATGTTGTACAAAATAATCATAAGCACAAAAGTATGGTTAAATTTACTTACATCTAAGTTTTAGTCTATCTACATGGTTTTCTATTTCATAGTAGATAATCATAAACACAAAATGTTTCTATTTCATTGTAGATATCCTAAAGATAAATTGATTTTTTTATTTACTCAATATAAAATTTGACTTTTTTCCCTCTAAACAATATAGAATATAGTATTCCAGTAAAAAATTTCAACTTTCAATCTATAAAGTTAGTGTATTTCTTTTTTTAAGCACTTCTTATATAATCATTTTTAGTAAAAATATTTTTTTTTAGTATAATAACTACAAGATAGATATCCAACCTCCAATCTCTACAAAATAAGGTCAGGTCAATTATTATTGACGTAAGTTCATTTTGGCTTACTAAAAATATTTTTATATCTTATATTTTTTTTAAATATGTTTTAAATAACAAATTATTTTGGTTACATGTCCAAAACTAATTATATTAATTATAAATATCTTTTTCCAGCTACATACTTGGAAGAGTTTCAACTATTACCTAAAAGACATTTTTTAGATATTAAAAAAAAAAGTTACTTCAAAATCAAAATAAGACTCATAAAAAAATTTTGAAGCTTTTTTTAATAAGATTAAAAAATATATACTTTTATCATAAAATCATTCAAACAAAAATATATTGAGCTCACTTTAGTTCATTTATTTTTTTTAGAAAAAATTATTGTATATAAGAAAAAAGACGTCTCCTTTAAAAAATTATTTCAAATACACTAGTGATGTGAGGATGAAATAATATACAAGATTTATATATATCTATTGGTGGAAAAATAATAACATATCTAAAAGAATGACATTCTAAAACTAGAGAAATAAATATATACTATATATTAATAGAACAAAAAAGATAATGATTTCAAATAGCAAAATTGTTAGAAATATTTTTTAATATAGTAAAAAATGTTACTGTTTATCCGTGATATACATTAATAGACAATGACATTTTGCTATATTCATAAATAAATTAATTTATTTTTCTATATTTTAAAAAAAAAGTAAATTATGATTTTATTCAGTTCCCTCCCAACATACCAAAAGAAAAAAAAATATCAAAAGAGAATTTTAAAGAATTTGTTTGGTGAGAAGTTATAATTAGATAATTTGATAATATATACAATTATAGATAATATTTGGGATGCATTGAATTTTTATTTTCTTTTTAAAAAAGGGTTAATACTAAAATTATATCAAAGCAATCACTTACAAGACTGAGGAGGTTATTTAGAACAACCGATGCTTGGGATTCCACAAAAATGATCTTCTCGCCTTTTTTTATAAATGGCTAACCAAACTCAAATGATTCTCTGTGAATATCAATTGTTGTTATCTACCATCCAAATAAAACAATCATAACTTAAATTTAAATCGAATATTTGATAATAAAATTCCAGAAACGTGTCTTTTTTTTTCCTTTTTCGTTTTCAAATTCTAACATATATTTAAAAAAATTTCTATCTAATCTCTTTAGGTTATTATTATTATTGAATTTGATTTTAATTTAGCTTATGAGTTTTGAAATGTTACAATCTTATCTTTGAATTTTGAGTTTTATTTCTATCTGATATCTAAATTTCAATATTTATAACTTTAACCTTAATGTTTTCATTAAATACTCAATTTCCGTGAAAACTGTTAAATTTCTATTTATTAATTCAAAAGAATTAAGAAAACTATAATTAAATAAATTTACTAATTTTTTGGGTATTAAAATTAAATTTTAAAATTTCACTTCAAAAATATTTAAAATTAATTAATAAACATCACACGAGAAGGAAAGTGCACATTGACAGGAAAATCGAAGTTAAAAGTGTAAATGTTAAAGCCTAAAAACCAAATTGAAAAAACTAAGGTCTCGTTTGGTAACCAGTTCGTTTTTAAATTTGAATTTTTAAAAAATAAGTCTATTTTCTTTCAATTTCTTATCATAATTTGCATCTTTCTTAGATGCAAGGTTGAATTGTTAGCTAAATTCTAAAAACAAAAATAAGTTTCTAAAAACTATTCTTTTTAGTTTTTAAATTTTGGTTTAGTTTTTAAAAATATTGATAAAAAGATAACAAATCATGAAATTTAGAGTTGACAGCAGTATCTATAGGTTGAGAACTTATTATAAATAACACGTTGAAGTTTTTATCTTACAAACTAGCACTCTTTTTGAAAACTCGTTCAAATAGTTTTTGTCGGTCCTGAGATCGACCATCGAGATTTAGTTATAAAAAAAAAAAAAAAAAACTTTATTATGTAATCTTCTCAAATTTTCTCCAAATTTGGTTATATTTACCTTATTTTTAGATGGATATCAAGTGATTGCATTTTGATTTTTAAATTTTGGGAAAGATGAAGACCCTTGTTTTTTGTTTTTTAAAATTAAACCTATTCCATAAGCATTTCTTATAATTCTTAACCAGATTTCAAAACCAAAAAAAAAACTTTTTAAAAACTCTCAAAATTTGGCTTGAAAAAAAGAAATTTGTGTCCAAAGACTTAATTTTTTAAAATAAAAACAAAAAACAACAAAATGTTTATCAAACGGGGTCTAAATTTTTCAAAAAATAGGTAAGATATAGAAAAATATATAAAATCTTGTATTAATCTCATACAGATTAACAATATCAGTGAATCCTATTAAGATGTGATATATATTTGGTAAAGATAACTAAGAAAATTTGAAAATATACAAGATTTGGTATAAGATTTAGGAAGATTATATAGTATATAGAAAAATAACTAGAATCATTAGAAAAAAGTGATCGATCTCTTCTAAGATGGAGCGAGAAAAGTTATTTAAACAAGTTTTAAAAATGGTACTGGTTTTGAAAAGGTGTGAAAACTTGAAAGCCTTATTTATGAAAATTTCCCTATAAGTTAAAAAGAAAACCAAGAATAAAATTGTGATATTTCAAAAAGTACACATATCCCTTGAACGAATGGACTCAATCGAAAAGAACACCGTTCTAAATCGGGGTTACAATAGTCAACGACGACGATGGCTGCCATGGAGGGAGGCAGGGGCAATGACAATTTTGGTGGAAAATATGTAATTAAATGAGAATTAATTAGCTGAAGCTGATGAAAGCGATGAAAATCTAGGGGAAACTAAGCCCTAGCTAACCTGGGCATCGGCGAGCAATGCAAGTGCCATGGTGAGAAGCGAACAGCCAGTGAATACTCCAATCTCTATCGTTTTCTTTGCATTCATCAATTTCAAAAGCATCAATAGAAACAATCCTTGGTCTTTCGGTACACTCATTAGCCTCCTACAATTCAACCCCACATTCATTCTAAATCATTGACGACTCTCCAGCGAAATTGAATGAATCGATATAAAATTTTCATTCTAAAATCAAATCAGAACTCTAAATTTTCAAAGAAAAGTGGGAAACTAACTAATGCTTGTCAAACTTTTCGAAGGTGGCTTCTCTGAGTTCTCTCGAGTACGAGTTGGCTTTCAGTATATACTGCAATCAAATACATATGTTTTTAATTTCAACCACTTTTTGGAACAGTGTTTGATTAATTTCAAGCATTGAGTTGATTAATCTCTATTCTCTAGCAAAATTGTGAGGAGGAATTGAGGCAAGTAAGATGCAACCTAGAGATTAATTAGTATTTGGAATTGGAGTGAAATCAAGAACAAGATTAAGATTGGAATAGAAAATAAAATTTCATTAAATACATTCTTTTCAAATTGAAAATAGAAAAAATTAAAATGAATGCATTTACTCTCGTTTTAATAAATGTATTTTCTCTTTCTAACATTAAAGTAGTTTCGAAAATAGTAAACTAAAATTCATTAGAGAGAAAAAAACTAACATTAAAGTAGTTTCGAAAATAGTAAACTAAATAAATATAGAAAATAGTAAAACTATTCAAAAAAATAACACTAAAAGACCTTTTTGAAAAAATCAAATTTAAAAATATTTATGAATCCTAAACTAAAATTCATTATAGAGAAAAAAACTTAGGGTGCAACCCATTTAATACACAATACCCAATAGCATACTTTCATGTGATCATTTTTTTAAACCAAAAAAGTTAATTTATTATTTTTCCAATATATAAAGTGGATATATGTGATTAGATACAACCTAATCATTACACTATTATTATGTGTTGACATTGCCAAAAAAATTATAACAAAGTGAGTTTTTTTTTTTTTTTTTTTTTTCATTTCGACTTATTGTTTGTTCGTACTTGGCTAAAATTAGGCTGGTTAAGTTTTTTTTGTGTTTTTAACCAAATATCTTAATTTTACATAAACATAAATAATGGATATTAATAGATATTTTGAACAAATTATAAAAAAATATATGTTCAAATTATTAAATAAACATGATTTTAAACAAGTTAACAAGTTTATTATTATGTTTACATTAATTATATTTCATTATTTTTATGTTTTGTAGATTTTTTTTGATATAATGTCATCGTTGAAATCACCACAATATGGATATATTGAGATCCCAATGTAAACATAATACGATGTTTTAACCATAAATTAGTTCCATGAACTATCATAATTAAATGAAAAAATACGAAAAATAACTAAAATGCAACCACTCTTTTGGAATATACATTATTGTATGTTTTAACAATCTATGTTTTCCATTTTTAATATCGAATACGAAACCTTCGATTTACGATTATATCGGCGAATATATCGACATATCATCGAATATTTTCATCATGTATCCAGAGTTTAAAATGTGGATGTTGAAAATATTGATATCTTAATTTTACGAAAATAGATGAAAATATCGATAAAATGTTGGTGACGATGGATATTTACGAAAAAATTATGAAAACAAAAAAAAATTAAATTCGTAAGTAAACATTTTACGATATTTAAACAAATTAATATATATGTTATTTATATTATATTTACGTCAGTGACATTTGTTTGTTTATATTATTATTATTTTTATGTTTTGTGAATTTAATATAATATAATAAAAATATCAATTCACCTCTCTAGTCGATATCAAGCCCATAAAAAATGTTGAAATATTGACTTAATTTAATACTACAAATGCAATTATATTTCAAAAGTATAATTTAATTTAATTCTTGATATCTTTCTTAAATTTATATCGTATAACACAATGGATAAAGAAAAGGTTGATAGTGGGCTTTTATAAACCTGGCCCAATAAGAAGGCCATTGGTTCACGATTAGGGTTTCTTTGACCATAAAAACTGAAACTCTTCTACCCTACTCTCTTCTCCCAGGAGGGACTCAAGTTTGGCAGAGAGTTAGCATCAGCCGCCATGGTACAGTGCATTTTCTAGCTTTTCGATCCTCGTCTTCACTTCTCATTGCTTTGTAATGCTTACTGCATCTTCTAGTTTTTCGATCCTCGTTCTCACTTCTCAGTGCATTTGTAATGCTTATGTGTTTCGATCTTAGCAAGTTTCTGAATTCAGGGTTTTATCCATGTTCAATATTAACAGGTTAAGTACTCAAGGGAGCCAGATAACCCCACCAAGTGTAAGTTTACTATTATCCTATTGTATTCTTGTTTATATCATATTGATTTTTCGTTATGCAGTTTGTTCTTATGCTGTTAGAAATGCGTAATCTAATACTTGTTTTTTTATTTCTGCTCAGCATGCAAAGCGCGAGGCTCCGACCTCAGAGTCCATTTCAAGGTAGCTTAACATCTTTATCTGTTTTCTCCCTTCATTGTTTTTTCGTTGAATTCGTTAAAACCGATCAGTTCTTTGCAAAGCTTATAGGGTTTCAATACGTTTCTCTATTAATGCATATTTTAGTGAAATCTCTATCTCAGAGGCCTGATGTATTGTTTTGAAATTTGCCTCACTGAGATAACTATTTGTAAAATTTTTGTGGTTGCTAATTTATGGATTCTGAGTAATGGCTTACGCAATATTTGTAACTGAGCACTCATGTAATGGAACTAGATGTTGTGAATGTGCTGAACATCCAAGACTGCCTGTGAACAACCTGATGAAAAAAGCAGGGCTCTGTTGCCTATTTTGTGAATAGTGCTCTCGTAAACTTCAGGAAAATTGAATGTATCATTATTGGGTGAACCTCTGTATAGATAATAACTGAAGGTTCAGTAAATGATGCTACATAATCTTTGTAGTTTTGCATCATAATGTATATTTTGTTGATCATTTTTTGATTCCGTATGCAAGATATATTAATTTGCACTAATGTAACTTGACATCGTGAATATGGTGACTATCTGAGATGTCCTGTTATCAACCTGATGAAAAAAGCAGGGCTCTGTTGCCTATTTTGTGAATAGTGCTCCCGTAAACTTCAGGAAAATTGAATTTATCATTATTGGGTGAACCTCTGTATAGATAATAGCTGAAGGTTCAGTAAATGATACTACATGATCTTTGAAGTTTTGGGTCCTAATATAGAATTGGTTGATAATTGTTTGATTGTGTATGCAAGATATATGAATTTGCACTAATGTATCTTGATATCGTGAATGTGTGATTAACCTGATAAAAAAAGCAGGGCTCTGTTGCCTATTTTGTGAATAGTGCTCTTGTAAATGTCAGGGAAACTGATTGTATTGTTATTGGGTGAACCTCTGTAGAACTGATTGCTGAAGGTTCAGTAAATGATACTACATATTCTCTATAGCATTTTTCATATATTATCTGTAAGTTCATATAAAGAAAGATAAATGATCCTTAGAGGGCTATTCATTGCTGATGGGTCTTATTTTGATTAATTCAAAGAACACAGGGTCAATGTTATTGACTATTTATTTTTATAATAACATTTTGTTAGTAAATAATACTCTGTTCAGTATTCTACATAATACGTGGAAGCTGTTGTATGTTTTCTGCATTCGAGTATGATTTTCTGTAACATGATGAAAAAAGCAGGGTTTTGTTACCTCTTGTGGATAGGGCTCTCGTAAACTTCTCAGGGTAACTAGGTGCATTGTTATTGGGTGAACCTCTGTAGATATAGTATAGTTACTTATGGTTCAGTAAATGATGCTGCATTAGTAATATAGCATGATGTTCTAAAAGGTGATATACATAAAAGAATCAAGTGTGACTTTTGTAGATAGATTCGTTTTTATTCTTGACTGATTCGTTTGCAAGTGTTCAGATGTTGATTTTGTTTCATTTTCTTGGAATTATATGCATGGTCGTGATTATATATTACCTGATTAAAAAAAGCAGGGCTCTGTTACATTTTGTGAATTGGATCCTCATTATATTCAGGGAAACTAAATGCGTTGTTGTTGGGTAAACCTCTGTAAAGCTAGTTGCAAAAGGTTCAGTAAATAATCCTACATGAAAATAATATAGCTTAATGTAACATAAGTGTATCAAAGTTTAAATGTTAACAACCAAATTTTAGATTTTCAACTTATTTTATTATAAAAGGTTTGTGGTCTCTGGCATATGAACTGTTTTACAAATTTGATTGAAATATAGTTTTTAATATATGGCTCTATCAAAGGGTTCAATCATAATAATTCCTGTTGTCCTGGTGAATTCATGGATTTTTTATGAACTGGATCCCTCTTTTTCATTTCTGTGCAGTGTTATTTACTTTATCCACTGGTTTTTGTGTTTATAGAATACACGTGAGACTGCTCATGCCCTCAGAAAGTTGCCCTTGGCCAAGGCAAAAAGATACTTGGAGGATGTTCTCGCCCACAAGCAGGCTATTCCATTCCGACGTTTCTGTGGAGGTGTTGGTCGAACTGCTCAGGCAAAAAATAGGCATTCAAATGGACAAGGACGCTGGCCTGTTAAATCCGCAAAATTTATTCTAGATCTTCTTAAGAATGCCGAGAGTAACGCCGAAGTATGTATTACCACACATCCTAGTTGCTTGATGGTTCTGTTTTCTAATGTCTCCTTGATTCTGACAATGGTATGTCTTTATTCAGGTGAAAGGACTGGACGTCGATTCTCTCATCGTATCCCACATTCAGGTGAACCAAGCCCAAAAGCAAAGGCGTCGTACATACCGTGCTCACGGAAGAATTAACCGTATGATTTCTAAGATCTTAAATATAAATCATATCTTCCCAGGTTAGATCATTACATACATTATGGAATTTGATGATGTTGTTTTGCAGCCTATATGTCATCTCCATGCCACATCGAGCTTATTTTGTCAGAAAAGGAAGAACCTGTCAAGAAAGAGGTAAATTCTGGACTGTAGAATTTAATGGGAACTATGTTGTGTGTATTGTTTTTAGGGATTCTTCTTGAATTCTTATTTTTCTGGTAACAGCCTGAGATCCAGTTGGCAACGAGTAAAGCCAAGAAATCTCAAGCTCTCCGCAGTGGTGCTTCATCTTGATCAATATTGCTGCATTGAGTTTTTTTTTCCTTTAAAAAAACAGTGGTTCGTTGCTTTGATCATTATAGAATGAGTTGTTCCATATCCATTGCCCCCGACTTTGTAGTTTATGAAATCATCGATCAAGTTCTATTTGTTAGAAATTCTTTTCCAAATTTTGGGTTTTCATCCTAAGCAAAGAGTTCTACATATCGAGACTTTCTTCCTCTGTGTTCTTTCGGTAATATTGGTTCGAACCGGTAATGATGTCTTTTGAAGATTTTGTTGTCACTAATTTGCGACAGTTTGTAGTAGGGGTTGGAAATTTTGTTTGGCTTGGTTTGGGTTTTAGATCAATTGGCAATTTACAGATAAAATGAATAGAATCAAACTTCCATGAATTGGATGTTTTCATTAGTTGAAAATTTGAGGCTATATACGATAACTTATTCTCATAAATAATGTGACTAATTATATACTGAAACATGAAAAGGAAATTTTCAATTACCTATCCTTTCCCAATGGAAAGGTTAACGCTTTGGTTGGCTGGGTATGATTTTAAGATTCAATAATTGGTATTAAATTTTCATGACAAGTAAAAGAAAAATAAATTACGTTCTATTTATCTATTATTATTCTTTTAATTTACGTTCCTCTAGTTAAAATTTACGGTTAAGGTGAGCTTTGTTAGGGACAATGAAGCCCATATCCACATTTGCAAGGTAGATGCATGACTCTGTCTTGTAATATCCAATAGTTGAGACTTTGGTTGCATGTCGACGATCTTTCCTTCAGACAGTAGTCATCAATTCGTGTTTACTTTCGAGCAAGAGTAAAGAAACTAATTACTTGACAACTTGTATAGTTAAAAGGCGGATGAACGCTTTTAACATTACTTATATTGACACAGCTTAGGGACATGACTTAGATATGTGGATAACGAACGGTTGATTTTTTTTTTTTATTAATTATCAATTGGCAATCAATTACTGTAAATTTTTATATAATCTTCTTAAATCTTAGATCAAATCTTATATTATTTTCAATTTTTTTCCTAGATCAGATATTATATCAAATTACTTTATAATTTATGTTTTTACAATTATATGAATTTTCAGAATTCTAAATAGCTTTTCCAATTATCAAAATAGATATTTCAAATTGACATTTTTAAATTTTGGGAAAGATCAAATTTTGCGAAAGATTGGTTAAAGATTTGTGACATAAAATCTCGTACGATATGGATTAAAAAAAATTATTTTTACAATTTTTTTTTTAATGTTAGTTTTGTAAGTTAAAAATTTAAAGGTGCTATTTTTGACATTTTTTCGTTCCAAAGCTCACATCCCTTGGAATATAAGTCATAGTTATGACTAATTTAAAATTCTTCCAGGGTCTGTATTAGAATAAAAGAAGAGAGACGAACCTGAAGGGCAATGATGTCAAACCTTCCAAACATTTTGGTCTCAACTTTCATGATGATCGATCTAGTTTTTTTGGACAACATTTTAATTATAGATTTAAACATGCAACAACAGCCACGACATCGGTCTTTCAACAGAGGAGGCAAGTCAAGCAACATGGATCATTGTCTAGCATGATACGTTGTTTAAAAGTCAAACAACATTGATTAGAAATCTAGAGATGCAAGTTGGACAAATTGCTAGTGAGCTAAAGAGCCAACCACATGGATCATTGTCTAGCAACATTGAAGCACCCAGATAGGGTAATGGAAAGGAGCAATATCAAGCAGTGACATTGCGCGGTGGTAGACCACTAAAAAAGAAAGGAAAAGACCCAAGAAAAGAGAACCATTCTTCAATGCCTACAAACACAACTCAAGCAACTACGACACCTAAAAGAGCTCAACCAGAAAGAGCATTTGGCTCTAATAGTCATTCGTAACCAAGTACATTCAACACAGGGTACCAGATGTGCATTTGAATGCACCGTTCCCCCATCGCCTACGGAAGAAAAATGATGAAAATCAGTTTAAATGCCTCATCGATGTTCTTCAGTAGTTACACATTAATATTCCTCTCATTGAAGCGTTAGAACAAATGTTGAGTTATGTGAAGTTTTTTAAGGATATCTTATCGAAGAAAAGGAATATCGGCGAATTTGAATTCGTGGCATTAACTCAGGAGTGTAGCGCATTGATCAACAGAAAAATTTCTGAAAAACAAAGAGACCCAGGTAGTTTTACTGTCCCATATTCGATCGGAGGAATAGATGTGGGTTATGTGTTATGTGATTTAGGAGCTAGCATCAACTCGATGTCCCTCTCAATTTTCAAGAAGCTTAGGATTGGTGAAGCCACGCCTACCATTGTAACACTACAACTTGTTAACATATTCATCACATATCCTGGAGGGAAAATTGAAGATGTACTAGTAAAAGTTGATAAGTTTATCTTTCCGGTAGATTTTAGTATTCTAGACTATGAAAATGAGATGTTCCAATCATTCCTGGATACCCATTTTTAGTTACTAGCAAAGTCTTGATTGATGTACATAAAGGGGAACTGACTATGCGTGTGGATAATCAGGAAGTAAAATTCAATGTGTTAAACACATTGAATTTTTCAAATGACACAGAATCTTGTCAATTCATTGGATCAACTCAATTACTTGAGGAAGAGAACCAAAAAGTGGATCAAGGTTGTGAGGTCCATGCGTTGAGTGAAATACGAGGAAATTTGAGTCGCTATGTCTGGATGAGAGGCAGTAAAAACCAACACTCCCATCTCTGGAGGAGCCACCAACGCTTGAGCTTAAACCTCTTTGGGATCATCTTAAATATGCTTTCCTTGGCAACAACAATACTCTACCCATTATAATTTCAACTAAACTTTCTCCTACTAATGAACAACGTCTACTACAGATACTCAAGAAATACACACATGCGATAAGGTAGACGTTGGCTGATATAAGAGAGATCAGCCCATCTTACTACATGCACAAAGTCAGATTGAAAGAAGGGAAAACGGGATCAACTGAGCCCCAACGCAAGCTCAATCCCATTATGAAGGAGGTAGTGAAGAAAGAAATCATTAAATGGCTCGACGTAGGGGTTATCTACCCAATTTCTTATAATAGTTGGGCAATTCAAGTGCAATGTGTGCCAAAGAAAGGTAGCACAACTATGGTCATCGATAGCAATAATGAGTTAATTTCACCCAAAACTATTACTGGATGACGCATGTGCATGGATTACAGGAAATTGAATGTGTCGACTGTTGGGTTTTATGTCCTAAAACTCAGTTTTTAAAATGATAAACATTTTCTATAATCAATAAACTTATTATTGATTTCATAAATTGTATGAAAGTCTAAATCCAATAAACTAAGACCCATGACTATTGTATGAGTACTTGAACTTTATGTGGAGACATAAGAGTGGATCAGGTTCGAGTAAATAGTCAAAATGATCTATGGTACATGAATAAGGTTGGGTACCTTATTCTGGTAACACTATTGGATGTGGCCTACTTTGTAGTTGTTACAAAGAGTTATAAAGTGCTACATATGATGTGATCCTAATTCGTACATGTTATGATATGAGGAGTGAGGGTCGTCCTATGCAATGAGTTTGCATAAGACCGGACCAAGAAATGAGTCATTCTTACTTTATAACGTTGTTTACTGTATAAGACTGACTATTTCACCTAGATGACCTAGGTAACTCAATCTTAATCCTGAGCTAACTATGAACTCCTATTTATTCGGGATTGCCCTTAGATTTACATAGTGAGGGTTGGCTCAACAACGTCAACTCAATAAGACTCCCATTTTAGGGGTAAGACCTAATAGATAGTTGGGGACATAGGATGCAAGACGGAGTTCACGCCTACCCGAGTTAGGGATAGGAGAAAGGTTGTTCTCTCAAGTATTGAATCTAGGTCTTGAACAAGGGACCCCACCCTCTCACTGGGCTGAGAGAGTTTGGTTTAGTGATTGGATCACAAACCAGTTGTTCATTAGAGGATCAGTAGGAACTTGAGGAATAAGACGTAATCTCGGGGGTAAAACAGATATTCGACCCAGTCGTTATTATGAACAACCGATGAAGGATCGACTTGCTGATTATGGTTAAATCATGTCGACGTAATATATCTACAGTAAGGAGAGTGCAACTATGGGCCTTAGTGGAGTGACCCATTAGTTAACGAATAAGGATTAATCTGGTCTAATGAGTTTAGCCAATTAATCTCGAATCGTTGGAGCCCATGATCTGTAGGTTTGCGAGGTCCCCCTACTAACTCGTAATGGACTAGCTCTAGAATAGCGTGATAAGTTAATTTGAAACGTTCAAATTAGAATTAAGAGAATTAGTAATTATATGAGATATAATTACGTGTTTAATTTGATATTAAATGGAATAGGAGAATTTATATATTTAAATACGATTTAAATATATAAAGATGGATTTTAGGGGTGTTCGTGGGTTGGATTGAGTTGGATTAAGGATATTTTAGGCCCAACCCTATTATTCATTTTGTGTATTTTTCTAACCCAAACTAACCATGGTTAAATTATGAACCTGAACCAAACCAACCCATAAAAAATGGGTTGGGTTGGTTCGGTTCCATCGGTTCCCTTAAAAAAAAAAGCTTGGAATCACCAATAAAAAACACATAAGATTCCACAATCCACAAAAACAATATCCAAAATCTATTATAACAAAACAAGTCTCCAAAATTCACAAGAAAGACCATAATGTCTACAAAATTCAAAATATAGGCAACAATGTTTTCAAATGTCTACAAAATCCATAAGTAAGACTGTAATGTCTACTAGGGTGTTCATGGTTGGGTTGGATTGAGTTGAAAGACTTTTTAGATTCAACTCAATTGTTCGGGTTGTAAATTTTTTCAACTCAAATAACTTTTATTAAAAAATAAACCCAACCCAACCCAACCATGAAATATTTGGGTTAGGTTGATTTGGGTTAATCAGGTCATTTATTTAAAATTTTATTCTAAAAAGAAGTAAAACGTATATATGTAAAAGTCTAATTTAATTATTTTCATATATTGAATTAAGATTAACAACTCAATTTCAATTTATATAGTGAAAATTTTCTTTCTAATGTGTAAAGAACTACTTCTAAAAGTTGTCGAAGAATAAATTATTCAAAAAATATTGAACTTAAATAAAATTAAAATCAATATATATATAAATAATTGTGTTATAAGTAAAAAAAAAAAAAAAAAAAAAAAATTAAGTTAATAATAAATTCGGATTGGTTCGGGTTATATTAGGTGAATCCATGAACCAACCCAACCCATAAAATTTTCATTTATTTGAACCCAACCCAACCCAAACCACACGGATTGGGTTGGGTTAATCGATTTTTTTGGGTCATCGGGTTTTTTGAACAGCTCTAAGGGCCGTTTGGTTGGAGAGAAAAGAAGGTGGAAATGGGAATGGGTTTACAAAGCTCATGTTTGGTTGGTGGGATTTGTTTATTTATCTTGGAAAAGGCAATTCTTAGGTACCTTTTACACATACAAATGAAGGAATTGCATACCCATTGAGAAGTGTGGGTTTTTATTTCTTCTTCCGCTTCCTACCGCGATTTTCCTTCCTTCTAGCCGTGAAATCGTATAGCATTTTGTTACTCAGCGACCGTGTAACATTTGGTAAACGATCGTATAGCATTTGGTAGGCGATCGTATAACATTTTGTTACTCAGCGATCGTGTAGTAGAGCTAAGTGATCGTGTAACATTTGGTAAGCGATCGTATAGCATTGGGTAGGCGATCGTTTAGCATTTTGTTACTCAGCGATCGTGTAGCATTTGGTAAGCGATCGTATAGCATTTTGTTACTCAGCGATCGTGTAGCACTTGGTAAGCGATCGTATAACATTTGGTAGGCGATCGTATAGCATTTTGTTACTTAGCGATCGTGTAGCGGAGCTCAGCGATCATGTAGATAATTTAAACGATCTAATAGTATTTTGTAAACGATCGTTTGGACTTGTTTTCACTATCACAATTTTTTTTAATTCCCACATACTATTCCCAGACATTGTGATAACTTGTAGAAATATAAGTTATTTTTGCTCTTAAGTTGGAACAACTAAGGTTTTTAATGATAAATTTTCCTCATTTTTAGAAGAAACGCATGGATTTATTCAAACATTAGCAAACTCATGCAAAAGAATTTTTATTACTAAATATCGCGACGCTAACGCATTGTATTGCAGGATTTCAACACGAGGATTAACGCTAACATATTAGACAAGTGTCGCAGGGAAGGCTCTAACGCATGGGCCATGCGTCGGAAGGAGTTCAATGCAGATAAGATTCATTGATCCAGGCTGATTGTGTCACATCACCACTTGCAAGTATGGGCACCTACAATAGACGGTGTCTGAAAAGCTTCCAAGCAGCAGGCGGCGTCTGAAAATCTTCCGAGAGTCAGACAGCTAACCAGAGCATGGACTTTAATGCTGCCCATTCACCAAGTGGATGTGACCAACGCCTATAAATAGATGAAGTCCCTCCAGTATCAAAAAGTTCGGAAATTATCAAGATCCTTACTCTCTATATAGTGTAGTCATAGTTTTAGTCTTTTAGAAGTTGTGCTCAAGTGCCAAGACGATCAGAAGGGTTGAGAACCACCACCATTATCGATCAGGGAGCAGAGGAAGCCAATCTTGAGAAAGACACTTCGTCCAATTCCTATACAAGTGATTGTACACAACGAGATTGAGCCAAAGAAATACAAGAGATTGTATTCTTTGGCTTGACTCAGTTTCTTTCATCTCATTTATTGCTTTCATTTCATTTGATTAAATATTGTGTTTGTAAAGACTCTCTGATTCCTTTATAAAATTCATATATTTGATCCATCACACTTTGCCCTTGTTTGTCTCTTGTTTATGTTGAATGCATTAATACTTTATGCAAACTTCATTTCAACACTTAAGCCAACTTGACAAATTGGTAAAAAACATCTTTAACTTAGATTGTTCGAAAGAATATCTAAGCTGTATCAAGTAGGACGCCTAGTACAGCTAGAGATAGACTTACTGGTGTTTGTTGCATTTTGTGTTAGACGCATGTATCCTAGAGATAGGTTTTGTATGTTATTCGCATTGAGAAATGTTGAATGAAGTCTAACGCATAAACAAAAGATAAACAAATCACTCCATCTCATCCACATCACATCCTGGTTTGTGTACATTCATCTTAAACCAACGCATCCACTTACATTAAACTCCATTCTCACATGATCCATCACTAACTACTCAACTTTTTTGTATCTCTTGCACAGGCACAACAATTTAATGTAAATAACCCACATTTATTTAGGAAAACCCCTACAGAGATACAACGCAAGGTCTGCGTTTGGTTAACTGAATCCCTGAGTTCAACCCTGGATTTACCAGGAACCTAAATTAGATTTATATTTGGGTCTGGTTTAGGAAAACTTGAACGTCATTAGAAGGAATTGTGTGCGTTCTGCTGCATATATCTAATGCCCCAACGCGTTACAATTACTTAAACGCATCAAAGCATAAACGCATCACTTATACTTAGAACTTATTCTTCCAATTTATTTTATACAAAACACTCCTAGAGCGAATCACGATGGCAACGAACAAGTTTTTGGCGCCGTTGTCGGGGATTCAGAAACAAGACTAACCAAAAATTTCGTTTGTATCTGTTGTAGGAACACTTAGGTCGAGGGAGTATTACAAGCTAAGCCTAAATTTGTGAACGTTTATGAGCAGGGAGAGCACTCCTGAACTCAGATACGAACCCGAGATGGAAAGGATCTTTCGACGTAGGAACCGATCTAACCGTCGTCGAAGGTTGAGGCAGCAATTTCTCAGACAACAGAACAGGCAACGAGCAATGGTGGAAGAACAAGTAAATCAGCAACTAGCTCATGCTGCCTAGAATCCGATCCTGATGGCGAATAACAACACGTGTCCCATGAGGGAATACGCTTCCCCTGTACTGTATGATTTCTCTCCAGGAATCATATACCCAATGCCGGATGGAACCAGGTTCGAGATGAAATCTATTATGCTCCAAATGCTTCAGACTGTTGGACAATTTGGGGGTGGTCGTGGTGAAGATCCTCACGCCCATATGAAGTGTTTCCTAGAAATGTGTAATTCATTTGTGATTCCTAGAATCACCCTAGAGGCGATTAGGTTGTCCTTGTTTTCCTATTCTTTGCGTGATGACGCAAAAAAATGGGTGAGCTCACTGGAGCCTGGTGAAATCACCACCTGGGAGAAGTTGGTGGAAATATTTATGCAAAAATACTTCCTACCTACCACCAACGCAAGGAGGCGTTGAGAGATTATGAACTTTGAACAAGAAGATGTTGAGACCTTAAGCGCCGCATGGGAGCGTTTTAAGGGCTTGGTCAAGAATTTTCCCGAACCATGGACTACCTCTAACTATCCCAATGGAGACGTTTTATGGAGGACTGAATAGAGCATCGCAGATGGCAGCAAACGCAGTAGCGGCTGGTGGACTTATAGACAAATCTTACACTGAGGCTAAAGAGATACTAGACCGCATTGCTAAACACAATATGGAATGGGTGGATGATACGTATGATGGAAGAGCTGACAGGAAGAAGAAATCTCAGAACGTTAATTCTATCGATTCCAACGCATTAGCCACACTTTCTGCTCAAGTGGCTACGATGACCAGCCTTCTGTAGAATATAACGCTGGGAAACGCATCAAATCAACAGAAGGTGAATCAGGTAGAGGCGTTTAGGCAGCCCATGGTTAACTGTGTGGGCTGTGGAGATCCTCACTCCTATGCTGAATGTCCACAAAACCCTCAGTCAGTATGCTTCATAAAAAACAACCCATTTTCCAATACATATAATCCTGGATGGAGAAACCATCCAAATTTTTCTTGGACAGGAGGAAATCATCAGGAGCACCACCCAGGGGCGAACCATCAGCAAACAGTTCCTTGCTCGATAGGAGGATTGGATGTGGGTCATGCATTGTGCGATTTGGAAGCCAACATCAATCTCATGCCACTTTCAATTTTTAA
This sequence comes from Benincasa hispida, assembly GCF_027475165.1. Classification (NCBI taxonomy): domain Eukaryota; kingdom Viridiplantae; phylum Streptophyta; class Magnoliopsida; order Cucurbitales; family Cucurbitaceae; genus Benincasa; species Benincasa hispida. Next base: position 60,668,319 of record NC_143484.1, on the reverse strand, counting down.
GAAATTGGGGATTGGTGAAGCACAACCTACTTCTGTTACTCTTCAGCTCGCTGACAAAACAATTAAGTACTCAGAAGGAAAGATTGGAGACGTTTTGGTGAAGGTTGACAACTTCATATTCCCAACAGACTTTATTATCTTGGACTATGAAGCAGATAGAGAGGTACCAATTATCCTTGAACGCCCTTTCTTAGCTACTGGGAAAGTTTTAATTGACGTGCATAAAGGCGAATTGACTATGCGTGTAGATAATGAAGAGGTGAAGTTTAATGTGCTCAACGCATTAAAATTCCCAGATAGTGAAGATTGTTAACTAAACAGTATTAAGTTGCCTGAATAAGACACCCATGTATGTGAGGTCCTTGCGTTGGAGGAGAACCTGAAAGAATCAGAGCCGCCAAGTCTGAGTGAGTGGTGGACAAAACCAATGCATCCATCACTTGAGGAACCACCAGAACTCGAGTTGAAACAGTTACCTAGACACCTGAAATATGCATTCCTTGGAACCAATAACACTTTACCTGTGATCATTTCCGCAAATCTTACAGAGCCTAACGAGCAGTCTCTCTTACAGATGCTGAAAAAGCACAAACACGCAATAGGTTGGACGCTTGCGGATATCCGTGGCATTAGTCCATCTTATTGCATGCATAAGATTAGGCTAGAAGAAGGGAAGTCGGGGTCAATCGAGCTTCAAAGAAGGCTGAACCCCATAATGAAAGAAGTGGTCAAGAAAGAAATTTTAAAATGGTTGGACGCGGGAGTCATCTATCCTATATCCGACAGTAGTTGGGTAAGTCCAGTCCAATGCATTCCCAAGAAAGGGGGAACGACTGTGATAGTCAACAGTAATAATGAGCTCATACCCTCGAGGACTGTCACGGGCTGGCACATCTGTATGGATTACAGGAAGCTTAACGCAGCAACTAAAAAAGACCACTTCCCCCTTTCTTTCATTGATCAAATACTTGATAGACTTGCGGACAAAGAATTTTATTGTTTTCTCGATGGATACTCTGGTTACCACTAGATTTTGATAGATCCGGAAGATCAGGAGAAGACTACATTTACCTGTCCCTTTGGAACATTTGCATTCAGATGCATGCCCTTTGGGTTATGTAACGCACCTGGGATATTTCAAAGATGTATAATGGCTATCTTCTCTGACTTCCTAGAAAAGACCGTTGAAGTCTTCATGGACGATTTTTCAGTCTTTGGAGACTCATTCCAGTCATGCCTAGATAATTTGGAGGTCGTCCTCGCTCGATGCGAGGAAACAAACTTGGTGCTGAATTAGGAGAAATGTAACTTCATGGTGACAAAAATTGTCTTAGGCCACAAAGTATCTAAGGCTGGCCTGGAAGTAGATAAAGCCAAAATAAATGACATAGCAAAACTTCCACCACCATCAAATGTTAAAACTTTACTAAGTTTTCTAGGGCATGTTGGCTTCTATAGATGGTTCGTTAGAGGATTCTCTCAGATTGTGCAACCTCTGAGCACATTACTAGAGGCGAATCGACACTATGATTTTAATGAAGACTGCACTGACGCGTTTAAAACCTTGAAGTATGCGTTGACAATAACTCCAGTATTAATAGCACCAGACTGGATGCAACACTTTATTCTCATGTGTGACGCGAGTGATGTGGCAGTAAGAACAATGTTAGGACAGAAGAAGGGTAATTTGATACACCCCATCTCTTACGCGTCCAAAACTCTAAATGACTCTCAGGAACACTACACCACTACTGGAAAAAAAATATTGGTTGTAGTGTTTGGCATTGAAAAGTTTCGATCTTACTTAGTTGGTGCGTCAGCCACTATATACACAGACCACTCAGCCATAAAATTCCTGATGAGCAAAAAGGATGTGAAGCCAAGATTGATAAGATGGGTGCTGCTGCTACAGGAGTTTGAGATTGATATCCAGGACAGAAAGGGAACAGAAAATCAGGTGGTCGACCACCTGTCCAGGCTGTAGAATTAAGAAATGCAAGACAAAGAAAGTGAAATCAAGGACGCATTTCCTAATGAAAGCCTGTTTAGAGTTGAAGGCAGGGAACCTTGGTATGCAGACATAGTCAATTATTTAACCACCAAGCAATTCCCTGGGAACTTCAACTCTCAGCAAAAGAAACGGTTAGTTCATGACAGCAATTTTTATTTTTGGGATGAACCATTTCTATATAAACAAGGCCCTGACTCCATAATGCATCGATGCGTTCCGGAGGAGGAGACACAACGCATCTTAGTTGAGTGTCATGACTCTCCTTACGAAGGGCATTTTGGTGGGCAAAGTACCGCAGTGAAGGTCCTTCAAAGCGTATATTTCTGGCCCACCCTCTTTAAAGACGCGAGGGAGTTTGTTCATAAATGTGACCCCTACCAACGCTGTGGGAATATTTCCTCAAGGGACGCAATGCCCTTGAACAATATTCTCGAAGTTGAGTTGTTTGATGTTTGGGGCATAGATTTTATGGGACCTTTTCCCCTGTCCTGCGGACAACAGTACATCCTGCTTGCATTAGACTATGTATCTAAGTGGGTGGAAGCAGTAGCCTGTGCTAGGAATGATGCGTCCACTGTATCTAAGTTTCTTACCAAGAACATCTTTACATGCTATGGAACGCCAAGAGCCCTAATAAGCAACGAAGGTACGCACTTCATTAATCGCATCATTTCCAAATTACTTGCAAAATATAATGTTAGGCACAAGATCGCTACTGCCTACCACCCACAAACAAACGGTCAAGCGAAAATATCCAATTAAGAAATCAAATCTATCCTGGAGAAAGTCGTCAATGCAACGTGGAAAGATTGGGCATAGAGGCTGGATGAAGCGCTCTGGGCCTACAGGACTGCTTACAAAACTCCTATAGGTATGTCCCCATACTCTCTTGTGTTTGGAAAAGCTTATCACTTACCTTTAGAGTTGAAGCACAAGGCGTTTTGGGCAGTTAAAAAGCTAAACATGAACTTGGATGCCTCGGGCGCTCAACGCAAACTTCAACTCAATGAGCTCAAGGAGTGGCGATTGAGCGTGTACGAGAACAGCAAGCTATACAAGAGAAGACAAAAGCGTTGGCATGACCAACGCATCAGTAAGAAAGAACTTGTTGTTGGCCAAAAAATTCTATTGTTCAATTCACGTCTGCGTTTGTTTCCAGAAAAGCTAAAATCCAGGTGGTCAGGACCCTTTATCATTAAGACAATCTTTCCATATGGAGCAGTGGAAATAACACGAGAAGATGGCACCAACGCATTCAAAGTAAACGGCCAAAGAGTGAAGCCTTACTTTGAAGATGAACTGGAACACCAACATTCATCTCTCGCACTACGCGAAGCCAGTTGAGACCCGCGTCGAAGTATCCCTGTGTTTGCATCACCATATATTCCAGGGACGCTTCCTCTATCCTTATCTTTTTGCATTCTGTATTTTACGATGCGTTTGAGTTTGTAGATTTGTTTGTTTGTCTGTTTTAAGATTGATTGTACCTTGTTTTTGCCTTCATAAAAGTTGAAAACTTGTTTGTTTTTCTTTAAAAGTTGTGTATAATCGAGTTGGGAATAACGGACGCATTAGATGCAAGTCTAACGCATGGCCCAATTGAAAGGACGCGTCTCGAGAATACAAAAACATTCGAGTGTTTAGAAACCCGAGATATCCCTTCGGCTTTACACTTATTACAAACGTCAGGCGCCACCTGACGTCAGCCATTAATTCTCTCTCAGCCTATAAAAAAACCTAACGATTCGAGTGCCTTCTTCTTCTTCATTTCACTCTCGAGTTCTCTGAAACGAAAAAGAAAAAAAAAAAAAAAAACTAGCCTCCCTGTCTCCCCCCCTTCCGATTTGTTCAAGCTTCTCTGGCCACAATGTCATCCGAGACATCCAGAACCAGACCGTGAGCTTCAGGAAGGAATCACCGGTAAGCTTCTATTCCTCTTCTTCTGTTTCGATTTCACCTCCCCCGAGCCTGAGCAAAACTTCCAAAACCCTTGTCCAAACCAAACCCACGCACAGTAGAGCCACCTCTTCTTCCCAGCGGCCGTCTAAGTCGAAACCTTCCACAACATCCACAAAACTCCCTTCCAAAACCTCCAAAGCCTTCATTACCCCTCCGGCCAAGACCCCTCAACTAAACCTAAGACCCTTAACCAAAACTCAAAACTACCCCTAAGCCAAGGGCCAAAACACCTGCAAAACCGAGGACGCATCCGTCATATGGCCGCCTCTAAACCCTACACCAAGCCTGCCCCATCACCAGTCATTCCTAACATCACTATGGTGGGTGCAACACATGACCCACTCTCAGCCTACCTCCACAACGCACCGTCACCAGCCGTGCGTTCACCACCTTCACTTTCGATCCAGCCCTTAGCCACCATTTATCCAGTGGAATTAGACGCGTCGAGCCAATCGCCTCATTTGCCTATCATCATATCCTCCCCTGGGACGCCTCATACCCCAGTGGGCACCCCTCCATTTACTTCACCCATAACCCCCCCCCCCCCCCCGACAGTCTTGCGTCAGAGCGCAATCTTGAAGAGTTGGAAGAATTGGCTCGGCTGGACGAGCAGGAAGTTTTTGGTGCGATTTTGGCTCTCTCAATCAAAGCCAAGAGAAAGAGTAGATGATGCGTTCAGACCCACCTAACGCATCACTTGAATTAGACGAAGCGGAGCGGTATGCTATGATGCTTGAAGAGGAATTAGAAGAAGAATTAAGAGAAGAAAGGGAAGAAGAAGAAGGTAGAGAAGGGAGAATTGGCCCTGGCGCGTCTCAATCACGCCCATCCGATGCGAATGAAGGGCCCTTAAAATCAAAAAGAGTAACAAGGAAAAGAAGGTTAATATTGGAGGAAGAAGATAAGCAATCTGCATCCGGCCCCGAGGATGCAATGCATGGAAATAGCTCAAGGCACGATGCATTAAAGCAGGAATTGGAAGACTATCAGCCCGCAAGGCAAAGGCGAAGGAAGACGACTCTCCAAAGGGAATTGGAGAATGAATTGAGGAAACTAGCAAGGGAAGCCAAAGAGCATGCGGCAGGAAAACACAAGGTAACCGACGCGTTACCTAAGAAGACCTCGGGAAGAAAGCGTCAATTTAGTGACATATTTGTAGAAAAAGGTTTCTTTCCTGAGTGCCAACGTGTCCTGCTGCATATATCTAACGCCCCAACGCGTTATAATTACTTAAACGCATCAAAGCATAAACGCATCACTTATACTTAGAACTTATTCCTCCAATTTATTTTATACAAAACACTCCTAGAGCGAATCACGATAGCAACGAACACATTGTTTTCCCATGCACAACCAAACATAGTCATCCTTGATTCCCAGTAATTTTATTCCCAGACATATAATTTCTAGACATCCTTAATTCCTGGGCATTGAGAAAACCTCAATCCAAACGACCCCCTAATAGATTTGTGTAAAAAATAATTTAATATTTGATATTAAATTAATTCAGTTTTATTTAAAATTTGTTTATAAAATTAATTTCATTTTTCAGTTTTTAAAATCAAAATGGATTTTAAAATCAAGTTTTGATTTTTGAGTTAAAATTGGAAAATAGAAAAACAAAACACTAAATGGAAAATTTTGGTTTTCCATTATCCATCTCTTTACTTGCTCACACAAAAGCCATCTTTTTTGCCTTGTCTTACTCCAAGCATGAGTTGCAACTCATGCAACTCTCTCCCTTGCATGTTAATTTGCCATTATTGAAGAGTTTGAAGTGAAATTCGGGCATGCAATCAATAGAGAATTTTAGAGAAAATTTGGGTTGAAGAAAGGGTTCTTCAACAAGATTGCTATTGTGAGTTATTCTCCTTCATCCGTTGATTCAAGCTTGTTTTGAGTCCCACAATTCAATTTAGAGCACCAAGAGAATAGTAGGAAAGATCTTGAGGTGGTCTGCAATAAGATTTGGAGAATATTGCAGCTGGAGATCGAGCTTTGAAGAAGTTCTACAAGAGGTATGTCTTGAAACTCATTTTTTGCAAGAGCATGCTTTATATTTTGCCAAAATTAGTGAATTAGAATGCTTAAATGATCCTTGTGCTTCCGTTGTTGCTGATACAATCCTACATCGACTAAGAAAGACCATTTTCCACTCCCTTTTCATTGATCAAATGATTGACCGATTGGCCGAAAAGGAATTTTATTGCTTTTTGGATGGATATTCTGGTTATATTAAATCCTTATTGCCCTAGAAGACCATGATAAGACAACATTTACTTGTCCCTTTAGAATGTTTGCGTTTCGACACATGCCCTTTGGGCTGTGTAACGCACGAGGGATATTCTAAAGATGTATGATGACTATTTTTTCGATTTTCTGGAACAATCTATTAAAGTATTCATGGACGATTTTTCAGTCTTTGGAGATTCTTATCCGACCTGCCTCAACAACCTTGAAGTCGTCCTTGCTAGATGCAAGGAAATCAACTTAGTGCTTAATTGGGAAAATTGTCACTTTATGGTGACAGAAGGTGTTATGCTTGTAACTGATGGATAAAAAGAAGCATGCACAGCGGAAGCAATGAATTAATAACGCTCTAATTACATTAAATAAACTAGGATTAAACACGCAAAGAGAGAAATACAAGCTTTGTAGATTTCACAAGAATCTTCGTCTCCGTGAGCAATCGGCACCACTAACGGTAAATCTTCGGTATTATCCGATTGAAGAACACGGTTGTGGGACCGAATCTTTAGTGAAAGATATGGAAATTCACTTAATAATTTGGAGAGTAAAAGAGAATTTGTAGAAGTTTTTGGTCAAAAGTTAAAGAAACATAGGTTTTTAGCATTTGAAAAAACAAAACCTATTTATAACCAAAACACATGCAAAAACTCTTCTTGCATGGCCTCCACCTTAAACTTCATTAGCATGTTAAAATTAAGTGCAAGAAATACTTCATAATCCACTTAGTTAGTGAGGAAATCCAACAATTGGATTTTTCTACTAATTAATTTTTTTATTAAAATAAAATTATAATAAATCAATTTTTGATAAAAAAAAAAAAAAAAAAAAAAAAAGAAAGAAAGAAAAAAGAAATACATTTTTCATATTTTAGAAATTATTTAATTAAAATAATTTTAATTAATAAAATAAATAATTTAATATCACATTGTAAATTATCTTTGATACCTAATTTTGATTAATCACATTAATCAATTTTTTCTAATATTTTATTTAATATAAAATATACCCTCTAAAAATAATTAATAAATTATTTAATTGTAAATTATATCTCATATAAAATACGATTTTCCCTAAAGACCGAATTTAAACATTTCAAATTCTCACTTCACCTAGATCTTCAATTTTGTCCGTAGTGAGCTAGCAATAAGACCTAGTGGACCTACAGATCATGGGCTCCAACGATCCGAGACTAACTGGTCAAACTCTTTAACCTAGTTAATCAACAGTTGTTAACTAACAAGACTGTCCACTATAGCCTGTAGTTGCACTCCTCTCACTGTAGATATATTTTGTGTCCATTTGATATAACCGTCATCGACAAGTTAATCCTTCACAGGTTGTTCGTAACCTCAGCTAGGTCAATTACCGTTTTACCCCTTATTTACATTTTTTCTCCTTAAGTACCACTGTCCCTCTAATGAAAAATTGATTTAGGATCTTAATCACTAAATCCATTCCCTCTCAAGCAAGTGAGAGGATGGGACCCCTTATTCAAGACTGGAGATCAGCTCTTAAGGGAACAACCATTCTACTATCCTTAAAATGGGTAGGAATGAATTCCATCTTGCAAATTATATGTCTTTGATCTTATCCTTGAAATGGGAGGTATATTGAGCAGCGCTGTTGAGCTTATCCTCATCTATGCAAATCAAGGGATAACCCCGAATAAACAGAAGTTCACAGACAGCTCAGGATTCAAATCAAGTTATCTAGATCATCAAGAAGTAAAATTAATCAGTGTTAATAGTAAACGGTGTTAATACGTAACAGTGATTATTTCGTGGCCAGTCTTACATAATCTCATCGTGTAGAACACCCCGCTCACATGTCTCCACATGAACGAACTGATCACATCGTTTATGACACTTTACAATATTTGTAACAATCATAAAGCGAGTCGTATTCAATAGTATCTCTAGAAATAGGTACCCAACCTAATCCAAGTACTATAGACTGTTTAGACTATTTTACTCAAACTTGATCCAGTTTATGTCTCCATATAAAGTCCAACTATTCATGACAATAGCCAAGGGTTCGTAGTTTATTGGATTTAGAGTTATTAAGCAATCAATTCATTTCCATTTAACAATATTTTTCTGAATAAACTTCATATATATGTTTATTGTTTACAAACTACGAGTTTTAGGACATATAACTCAACAAACAAGGTTTCTAAGGCAGGGTTGAAAGTTGATGAACCAAAGATAGATGTGATCTCAAAGTTGCCTGCACCTGCAAATGTCAAGGTTATGAGAAGCTTTTAAGTCAGGCAGGTTTCTACTGAAGGTTTGTCAAAGGTTTTTGTCCAAATCGCATGCCCACTAAGCACGTCGTTAGAATTGAATAGACCCTATGTATTTGATGAAAACTGCTAACATGCATTTGAAACTTTAAGGTATGTGTTAACAACAACACCTATATTGGTAGCTTATGATTGGACACAATCTTTCATCTTGATGGGTGATGTCAGCGATGTAGCAGTTGGAGCAATGCTGGGTCAGAATAGGGGAAATCTTATACATCCTATTGCCTATGCGTCTAAGACACTCAACGAATCTCAAGAATACTATACAATTACCAAAAAGGAAATGCTAGTGGTGGTGTTTGCAATTGAAAGTTTTCGAGCATATCTAGTTGGTGTGTCGGCAACCATCTATACTAATCACTCCACCGTTAAGTTCTGATGGATAAGAAGGATGTAAATGTTGGGAATGGTGTCCTAAATCTCCTTGTAATCTTGTAGTTTGTAAACTCTATATAAGCATATTGTTGTTAATAAAATAAGTGTTATTTATAAGCATATACCCAATCTAATAAACTAAGATCCGAGGTTATCTCATGTAATTTAAACAAGTATGTAGAGATATACAAGTGGATCTTGCTTAAATAATAACTTAAACGGTCTATAGTAGATGGATAAGTCTGGATATCTTATCCTGGCGACACTATGGATACAGCTCGCTTTGTAGGTGTTACAAGTGTTGTAAAGTGCTACAAATGATTTGATCCTGATTATTCATGTGGAGACATGCGAGCGAGGGTATCCTATACAAAGAGTTTGTATAAGACTGGACCACAAAATGATTAGTCTCTTTATATAACGCCGTTAATAATATAGACTTACATTTCACTAGGATGATAGTAGGTGACATGACATGAATCTTGAGTGAGTTGTGAACTCCTACTCATGAAGGTGGTCCTTTGATTTGTATGGGTGTGAATGGCCAGATTATCAACTCAACAAGCCTACCATTTTGGGGATTCTTCTGACTGGGGAGCTGGGAACACAGCTACACAAGACGGAATTCACTCATTCCTCAATGCAGGGGCAAGTAGATAAATTGCTCCCTTAAGGGCTGATTCCGAGTTTTGAATATAGTGACCACACTCTCTCCTGGCCCGAGAGGGACTTGGTCATAGTGAGACTATGACTTATTGTTCATTTGAGGAATCAGTGGTACTTAAGGAGTTAGATGTAACTATAGAGGCAAATCAGTATTTTGGCCTAGCTGTACCTACGAGCAATTTGTGAAGGGTCATCGCATTGTTGATTGCTATATCCAATGGACACAGAAATTTATTTGTAGTGCGAGAGTGCAGCTGCCAATCTTTAATGGAGTGCCGGACAGTTAACAGATGGTGAATAATGTAATTAAAGAGTTTAATTAATTATTCATATACCGTTGGAGTTTCAAGCTACAGGTCCATGAGGTCCCCTTGGTAGCTCAAAAGGATTTAATTGAGAATCAGTTTTTGGATTGTTCAAATTAATAGAGGGATTTAATTATATATGATATAATTAAATTATTTCAATTATATGTGTAATTGTCATAATGTATTTGATACATTCGAGCTTAATGGGAGGAAATAAATATTTGAATGAGATTCAAATATATTTTTTATGAATTTGATTCATAGCTATTAAATTTAATATAAATATGATTTATATTAAATGCCATATAATAGAGAAAAAAAACTATAGTTTATATTGTATGTGATACAATATTAAAACTATAGGTTATATGCTATATTTGATATAACATATAATTTAATATAAATATAATATGATAAGTTAGTTATCATATTTATTTATATTATATTATTATTTGAATAATAAGGAAGGGAGTTACAACTCACTTCCCCATCTTTTCTCTACACTCACTTTTCGTGGAGGCGTTTATCTTTTATGGCAAGAGGAATAAAAGAAAAATATTTTTTCTTCTTCCTCTACGTTTTTAACGTTGTTGTTGAACGATTGAGAGAAAGACAAAATAGTTCTGTATCTTTGAGTGTTCGTGTGAACAAAGCTCTCAAGCTTTCTCCTCCATATTAATCTTCCCCTCTAAACCAAAATAGTCAGAGCCCACCACTCTTTGGTTCTCACCTTGAGAATACCAAGGTAACACTGTGGTAGTGTTTGGGTTTTGATTTGAGATCTATCTTGAAGAAAGTCTTCAAGTTGTACGTGACTTTCGGGGAAATTCACGAAAAAAAGGTTCTTCAAAGGTAATATTGTTGGGGATGATGCCCTCAACTCTCGTTGGGTCCTATAGTTTGTAAATACTGTATTGAACAAACGTTTGTGAAGTGATAATATATGATGTTTTTCTTCACTATTGTCTATGAAACATGGGATGTTTTAATTTCTTTACCACAAACCAATAAACTAAGATCCCTGGTTGTTGTTGTAACTTAAGTATGTATGTGGAGACATATAGGTGAATCATGCCTTAAGTGATAACCAAAATGGTCTGTAGTGGTCTGTAGTATATGGATATATGAGAGAAACCTTATCCTGGTGACGCTACGGATGCAACCCGCTTTATAGAATAGTTAAAAGTGTTGTGGCTTGCTACAAATGGTATGATCTTGATCATTCATGTGGAGACATGTGAGCGGGGACATCCTATACAAAGGAGTTTATATAAGACTGGATCACGAAGTGTTATAGTTATCTCGTTATATAACGTCGTTCATGACAAAGACTTCACTTCACTATGATGACCATAGGTAACATGACTTCAATCCTGAATGAGTTGGGAACTCCTGGTTTTGAGGATGGTTCTTTGATTTGCATGGGTGCAAGTAGCCAGATTGCCGATTCAAACTTACCACTTTGGGGATTCGTCTAATTTGGGAGTTGGAAACTCAGCTACACAAGATGGAATTCACTCCTTCCCCGAAGCAGGGGTAAGTAGATAGATTGCTCCCTTAAGGGCTGATTCCAGGGCTTGAACGATGTGGCACCATACACCTTATGGCCCAAGAGGTGGTCCACACATAGTAAGACTATGTTGTATTGTTCATTAGAGGGATCAGTGGTACTTAAGGAGTTAGATGTAACTACAGGGGCAAAACGGTAAATTGGCTCAGCTGTACTTACGAGCATCTGTGAAGGGTTATCGTATTGTTGATTGGTTATATCTGATGGACACAAAAATATATCTGTGGTGAGAAGAGTGTAACTTTCAATCCTTAGTGGAATGTCTGGCAGTTAATAGATGGTAGATCTCGTGGTTAAAGAGTTTAGTCAGCTATTCACGTACCGTTGGAGCTTTAAGCCACAGGTCCATAAGGTCCCTTTGGTAGCTCAATGGATTCAAGTTGAGAATCAGTTTTGGGTCAGTTTAAAATGTTCAAATTGACAAAAAGGAGTTTGATTATATATGATGTGATTAAACTGGTCAATTATATATGATATAGTTGACATGATGTATGAGATACATTAATTGGGGATATAAGTATGATTTATATCTAGTGGAGGAGAAAATGACTATGGTTCATATGTTGCATATGATGTGATATTAAACCATAGGTTATAAATATAATATGATTATATTTATTTTTAATTAAACAATTATAAGATAATTGTTGGTGACTTTTCTCCATAACCATATGAGATAGTGGGAGGTTGCATTCAGTTTTCGTAACTGAAGAATAAAATGAAAATAGTTTTCATTTTGTAAAGAGATCGAATAACCATTTCACGATTAGTACACTGCCCATCATCTAGCTAACGAGAGTTTACACGATAGCTCAAGTTTTACTAAACGATCGTGTACATGCGCGGATTACCTAAACGATCACATAGTCTTTTCCAAATGATCGCACGCGCGAGTGATTTACCTAAACGATCAGCACCGTTTTACTAAATGATCGTGCACCCTTTGCTAAACGATCAAGCACCCGTCTACACGATAGACTCCATATCTCTCCCACTTGCTTGGTCATTGTAAACGATTGTTGTTTCCTCCTCCCCTTTACCAAATCCAATAGAGCTCACACTTCCTAGATTCTCACTCCGAGAATACTAAGGTTACTGAGTGGTGGTGTCCTCCTTGCTGTCTGTTCGTGTAGAAGACCATGCGGTGATGAGCAACAACGAGATTTGGTAGACGATAGACCTGGTGATCATAGCGACTGCGCGAGTTGCTGTTCCTGATGAGAGAGAGAGTTCAAAGAAGAAAAGTTCTTCAAGAGATATGTCTCTCGGTTCCTTTGTTTTAAGTTTGGAAAGCATGCCATAATTTGTTGTTAAATGCATAATTTGTATGTTTGTTTGTGAATGTAGTATTTTTGTCACAATGAATTTATAACGATCTTGCTTCCACTCATAGGTACTCTTTGATAAGAGTTCCTTCAATTATTTCCTGAACTCTTTTCTTGTCATAACATGTTGTAATTTAATTTAAATGCATATCTATTTGTATGTTTACTGTAAATTTTGTATTTGATAATTAATGAAATTTGGTCAATCCACTTCCGCTCATGGTTCTCCTCATACGAGTTCCTTTAGCAAAACCCATACTCATTCGTTGGGTACTACTACTAAAGGAAATCAAACATGAGGATTTTCATGAGCAGCGGATTGATCGTTCCAAATTTCATTCGAAATTGAATACTAACAATTACAGTCAAGAAACGGAAACTAACCGGTCATGCATAATACGAAATTACAACATACTTATAAGATAATCAATGGAAAGATTATACATACCTTTGAAGATTCATGCCTCAAACTCCCTCGATCACGAATGCTCGTTCATTCTCCATGATAGCAACACACGAACGCTCGAACACTATGACCGTAACACAACATGATCAATAGTAAACATGAACTCAACGATCTCCAAGATCACGTACCCAACGAACGGCCTCAAAAACCTTGAACTCAGTCGAGTTGAGTGAGGATACCACCACAATGGCTACCTTGGTATTCTTCATGTGAGAATCCAGAAGTGTGGTTTCTGTGTGGACTTGGTTAGAGGAAGAGACCAAAGGAATAACGATCATGTAAACGATTGAGCAAGTGAGAAATGACGAGTCTATCGTATAGACGAATGCTCAATTGTGTAGAAGAAGGCAAGCTATCGTATAACAAATGCCCTGCGATCGTTTAGCAATGACCAGCTGAGTGAACTACTGTATAGTAACACTCCACGATCGTTTAGTCTCTCTTTTAGCTATCATTTAGTGAAAAACGATTCACTTGATAGCAATCCATGAGTACTTACCGAGAATAGCAACTCTTACCAATTTAGGAAAATATTTTTCCTTTTTATCTCACGGTTACCATAAAACCACCAATAACCTTCCACTCAATTGATTATTAGAGAAAAAAGAGATAATTATCCAATAATTAATATTATTATAAATATATATGATAACCAACTTACCATAATATATTTATAACCTATAGGTTTAATATTTCATCTCATGAAACATACAAACCATAGTTCTTTTTCTATTTTATGACACTTAATGTAAATCATATTTACATTAATCCTCCACTTGATGTATCTCTTACATCACACCGATCATATCATATATAATCGAATTTCTTCTTGTCAATTTGAAAATTTCAAATCAACACCAAGAACTGATTCTCAACTTGAATCCATTGAGCTACCAACTGAACCTTATGGACTTATAGCTTGAAACTCCAACGGTACATGAATAACTGACTAAACTCTTTAGTCACGGGATCCAACATCCGCTAACTGTCGGATACTCCACTAAAGATCGACAGTTGCATTCTCCTTACTATAGATATATTTTGTGTCCATATCAGCCAATCAACAGTGCGATAACCCTTCATAAATTGCTCGTAAGTACAGCTAGGCCAATAACCTTTATACCCCTATAGTTACATCTAACTTCTTAAGTACCACTAATCATTCTAATGAACATAAGTCATAGTCCTACTATGACTGAGTCTTCTCTTTCAAAGAGAAGTTGTGGCCACTATGTTCAAGACCCAGAATCAACCCTTAAGGGAGTAATCTATCTACTTGCCCCTGCTTCGGGGAAGGAGTGAATTTCATCTTTTGTAACTGAGTTATCAACTCCCAAATTAGATAATTCCCCATAAAGGTAGGCTTGTTGAGTTGGCAATTTGGCCATTCTCACCTATACTAATCAAAGGACTGACCTCAAAGGTAGGAGTTCCCAAAACACTCAGGATTAAGGTCATGTCACCTATGGTTGTTTAGGTGAGATGTAAGTCTCAAGTATCAACGACGTTATCTAAAGAGACTAGTCATCTCGTGGTCCAGTCTTATACAAACTCTTTGTATAGGAAACCCCCGCTTGCATGTCTCCACATGAATGGTCAGGATCTATCATCTGTAGTAGTTCACAAAACTTGTAAACCTGTATCCATAGTGTCACAAGGATCAGGTATCCTTCCTTAATCCTTATATTCTAGACCTTTTTAGGTTATCACTTAAGGCATAACCCACTTGTATATCTCATATACATGCTTAATTTTACATACAATAACCATGGAGCTTTGTTTATTGGATATGAGTAAATGCCAAATAAAATAACTCTTATTTTATTCATAACAATGTGTACATTTTACAAACTACGAGACTCTGGGAGAATTAGGACACCAATCCCAACAACTACTACAAGAATTTGACTTAGAAATTAAGGATAAAAAATAGACAGAGAATCAAGTGGCTGACCACTTATCACGCTTGGAGAATAAGGAAATTCAGTTGGAGCTGGTTGAAATTGAAGAAACATTTTCTGACGAACGTCTGCTTAAAGTTAAAGATCGAAAACCTTGGTATGCTGATATTGTTAATTACTTAATCACCAAACAGTTTTCTAAAGAGTTCAACGCCCAATAGAGAAAACGGCTCATGCACGACAGCAAGTTTTACTTTTGGGATGAGTCATTCCTTTATAAGTAAAGCCTAATTTAATCATACGTTGATGTGTTCTCGAAGTTGAGATACAACACATACTATTTGAATGTCATGACTCCCTCTATGGAGGCCACTTCGGAGGACAAAGGACCACTGCAAAGGTTTTTCAAAGTGGGTACTTTAGGCCCACTCTGTTCAAAGATGCATTAGACTGTGTACTAAAATGTGACCCGTGCCAACACATGAGTAATATATTAGCAAGAAACGCAATGCCCCTTAACAACATACTTGAAGTGGAACTATTCGATGTTTGGGGTATTGATTTCATTAGGTCATTTCCTCCCTCCTTTATTCAGCAATATATGTTGGTAGTAGTAGACTATGTGTCAAAATAAGTTGAGGCAGTAGCTTGTGCAAAGAATGATGTGGTGACAGTTTCAAAGTTCCTGACCAAGTATATCTTCACACGTTTTGGAACACCCAGGGCGTTAATCAGTGATGAAGGTACACATTTTATAAACCGTATTATTTATAAGTTACTTGCTAAATACAATGTTAGGCATAAGGTGGCTACCGCCTACCACCCAGAAATAAACGGGCAGGCTAAAATTTCAAATAAAGAAATCAAAATGATTTTGGAAAAAGTAGTCAACGGGTCAAAAAGGGATTGGGCACAAAAACTTGATAAAGCACTTTGGGCATATCGAACAGCGTTCAAAACGCCAATAGGAACGTCTCTGTACGTCTTAGTGTTTGAGAAAGTACGCCACTTGTCGTTAGAATTGGAGTATAAAGCGTACTACGTAGTTAATAAGCTAAATTTAGACCTAGAAGTCACTAGAGAACGTCAAAAGCTACAACTAAACAAGTTGGACGTGGTGGCTGAACGTGTATAAAAACGAGAAGATATACAAGGAAAATACCAAACGTTGGCATGACCAATGCCTCGGTAAGAAATAAATTTTCGTTGGTAAAAAAGTTTTGCTATTTAACTCGCATTTACGATTGCTCCTAGGAAAACTAAAATCCAGGTGGTCCAGACCATTCATTATCTAGGAAATCTTATGGGGTCGTGGAACTTACTCGAGAGGATGGAACAGACGCCTTCAAAGTAAATGGGACAAGAGTCAAGCCATACTTTGAAGGGAATGTGGATTGTTGCAAATCATCCATCGACCTATGCAAGCTTACTTGAAGCTTACGTCGAAGTCGTCCCTTCGTGCAATCAGATACATATATTCTAGGGACGCTTCCTTTTCCTTCTTTTTGCTTTTTATATATTATGTTTCATTTATGCACATGTTTAAATTCTTGTTTGGTAGTGAGTTTTGAGTTTTTCTTTTGAATGTATATCTTAAAATCAACTTTATGGATTCTTAATTTAGGGAACTTGAATTGGGACATTAAAGTTGAACTAATGCATACCCATGTGTTGGAAGAAGAAGAGTCGTTATATTGGGAGACAAACCACTTAAGTATTGTAGGTGTGTCTCTTCAGGCCCGCATTAATTGCGCAATCGTAACACTACCCACAGCTGACAAGGGTCATATCCCCCCCCCCCCTCTCTCTCTCTCCCCTCATGCATTTTCTATGAAAGGATTAAAGTTCACCCTCTAAGTCTTCTTCTTCTCCTTCTATCTTCCTGTGCCCTAATCCATCTTCATCCCTTTTGTCGTTCTTCTGCAACTTTGATCATCATCTCCAATAATCTTCAAGCTTCCTCACCGGAAGCCATATCAAATGCCCCAGACAATCAAAATGAAATAATGAGCTTCATCAGAGACAACCTCGTAAGCTCATTCTCATCCCTATCAGTTTCGCCTTCCCCACCTTCATCCCCATCTCCACCTTCAAAATCTATTGCTTCAACCAAGAAATTGGCCATGTCATCTTCCTCCCAGAAAACAACCGTTCAACCCAAACCCAAGGGAGCTATGCGACCTTCCACATAAATGGTGCCGGCGAGACTTTCCATCCTCCAACAATTGTCCATCTCCTCCAAAACCCCTTCAAAACCCAAACCTTTCATCTCCCCTAGACCTAAAAATCCCAAGATTACAACTCTTTCCAAACCGTCGCGGCAGCATGCATCAAAAGGCCCTGCCAAAAAATCTGCCACAAAGTCCTATAAACAACCAGCCTTTCCATCAATCATTCCAACCACCACACCCACGTGCCAATGCATGACTCTGTGCCTGAACATTTAAGAATCGCACTATCACCTGTCATGCATCTGGCAATACCCTTAGCTATAGAGCCCTTAGCCACTATCTTCCCCATTGAGGTAGCCCCTCTTTCTCCCGCATCTTCGCCTGGTTCACCAAACACACCACCTAACCCTTCTTCTATTACACCACCACCACCATCAATTGATCCACCAAGGTCCAACCTGAAGAAACTCATCCTGATCTTAGTGAACTGGCTCGAAGAGACGAGAAAGAGGTCATTGGACCTATTTTAGCCAGCCTTGACCAGAGACAATGTTTGGAAGTGGATCAGCTCATGCATTAAGAAGCTGGTGTCACTTTGTTGGAAGTGAACCAAAAAGAGAAAGGATTGAAAGTGTGTCAATCCAGGCAGAGGAATAAATGGATGATGTTGACCGCTATGCCCTTATATTGGAAGCAGAAATGGCCACTGTGGAAGACGAAGAAGGATCATAGGAATTTAGCCATGCAACAGTCGACCCTGATGCATCTCTACCACGACTTTCAGATGCGAATGAGGGTCTTTAGTAAAACCTCCAAGAAGAAAAAGAAGGTTAATAGTGGAAAAATAAGAAGAGAAGAATAATAAAGTTGCGGTCAGACCCGTAGTTGCAATGCAGAAAGGTAGCTCATCTGATTCAAACAAGTTGGAACTCAGGCTAGAAAAGTATAGGCCTGTAAAACTTGGATAGAAAAAGGGAACCCTCCAAAGAGAGCTAGAGGAGGAGGCGAGAGCATTGGCTCGAGAGGCCGAAAGGTATAAAAAAAGAGAAGAAAGAAAAAGTGTGGCACTTGCATCACCCAAGTAAGCAATGGGGAGGAAGCATCAATTCAATGACATCCTCATAAAGAAGGGATTTTTCCCAGAACAAAGTTCCCTGCCAGAGTACATCTCTGATACCATGACGCAATGGGTTAGTGTCAACTATGTATCAGTCCATTAAGAATCTGGCCCCACCTCATCCGCATGTTCTACAACAGCGAATTCGACGAAGCAAGGAACACGACATAGGTGGAAGATTGTGTTGTTCGCTTCTCCCCTAGAATCATCAACGAAGTGCTCGATGCACAAGATAATCTTGATGTGAACCGTATCATAGAGTAGCCAACTCCAAACCAATTGGGAGATGCGGTCCGAGTAGTGGCCAAGCCCGAGAGCTCATGGCAAATTTCAAGAACGAGCGTCATTACCATGGCACCTAGAAACCTTCTCCCCGACTCCAACCTGGCTGTACCTAATAAACGCATGATGAAACCGTATTGCGGGAGAGAGTCCTAACCACCTACTGTATAATGCAACACATACCCCTTGACATGGGAAAACTTATAGTTGATCAAATCAAGAGTGTCAAGGGGAAGCCACACAGGCTACTTTCCGTGGCTTATCTGTGCATTGTGCAAACACGCTGGCATCCTCTGGGGGGATGACTTTGAGGAAGTTGATAGGCTGATGAACATAAAGCTCATAAGGCATTTGTTATGGTCCAAGTCAACACAATGGAATGCATAGGGACCAGATTAGTGAAACGGTAAGCCCTCGGCATTCTCCTCTCCGCTCTCCCTTACCTCCTACCTTTGACCCTCCAACAGTCATCTATGACCCAGCTGGATTGGGAACAAGCAATGTTCACCCTACTAATAGTCCAGTTTAGGAGATGCATGAACCATAACCTCTCCAATCTAATGCATCTACAACTTCTGCCGCACAAGTCAATATGGATGAGCTCAAACAGTTCATCCAAACACAACTCCAACTCTTGGTCGCATCTATGGAAGCTCTTCACCTACAACAGGCAACTCTGCAATGCCAAAATCTTGTATTGAGGGATTACTTGTATTAGCAAATGTAGAGGACTCAAGACTAATTCGACTTCATGATGCGGTATATTAATCAAGTTTTGATGGAAATGTTTGCCTCACCTCCACTGTCGCAGCACTTGCGCAATCCCTTTATATTCATGGATGAAGACCCTACCCCTGAACGCAATGACCTCGTAAATAAATTTTGGGGTGTTAGCCTTTTGATTATATTCTTTTTTTATATAAACTTCATGTATGCGTTTATCCATTTTGAATTCCATGTATACAACTTTGTCATGAATGAAATTTACATCATTTTAATCCTTGTGTTTGTCTTCAATACTCCTCTTACCTTTCCTTTATCACTACTCTTGTGTCTTGCTTCATGCTTTGGTACCCCAATGATGACACTATCTGATAACTCACTATTAAATCGGTATGGCAACCTTAGAGGGGGAAGGGGGGGGGGGATGAATAGGGTTTATTTAACTTAATTAAAACTTTTTACTAAGTGGGCCCAATTAAACAATTTAATACACTTTTTGCTAACAAGTAATTTGAACAATAAATTCATGCAAATTAATTCAACTCAAAATAATCAAGAAGTTAATAATACTACTTTAAAGTACTCAAATTGGTTCTCATAACAAGATTGATAATGGATGTAAAAATTCAAGAACAACCAATCAAAATAATCCAATATGAACAATTAATTTCAATAACAAAAAATGCAATTAATTTCAAGCATAAAATATAATAACAAATTAATTGCAAAAATTAAAGAGAAGAGGGATAGAGAAATTGACACCAGTAATTTTATAGTAGTTCGGCACAACCCAACCTACATCTACTTCCCAAGCTCCTCTTGGGTACTTCACTAGAAGTTTTTTACTCTTTCCACGGCTTGGAGTCGAACTGCTACAACGTTCTTTTTTCGGGAGTAAGAACGAACCCGATCTTTCTACAGTTGATGATCAAACCGTTATAACAACTCTTTTTCTGGGATCAAGAGCAACCCTCACAAAATATTTGTAAAAATAAAGAGCACAATTACAACTCTCTCAATAGAGTGGATTTACAAGTTGTAGCACTCAGAAGAAGATGAAAATAAGAAAATTGAAGCTCAAAGAGAGTAACAATGGAGCCTTTGAGTTATGAGAATTGAAAAATAATGTAAAATTGTTATTATGACTTGGAGAAGAAGATGAGTTTAAATAGAGAAGAAAATTTGTTGAAAACCACATTTAATTAGGGTCATTGGATCTTGGAAAAGAATAATCAATGGTGGAGATTTTAAACTAAACTACCATTAGACATAGACAAAATATAATATTAAATTCTTTTTCTTTTGAAATTCATTTTCTTTTTAAAAACCCAACAAAAAGTAAAAACATACCATGTGTAAAAAACTAGCCGTTAGACACAAAAAATAAAATAATATTAAATTTATTTTTCTTTTAAATTTATTTTCTTTTTTAATTCATTTTATTTTTAAATTCATTTTATTTTAAAAAACAATCCAAAAATCAAAAGTCCACCGTGTGTCAGTCCTCTATTGCTCCAAGTGGCACCTTTCAATTGGTCCACTTTGATAAGAAAACTTCTGCCACGTCATCCACCACGGTATTTTTCCATTAAACTTGTTTCGGTCATATCTTCTTCGTTTGAACTTTGATTTGAGCAATTCAAATTATGTTGGAATCGTTATTCCGAGCTCTACACAATAGGTACTTCAAAACACTTAAATTGTTAATGAATAAAGGCAGGTTTGTTATCATCGAAATATTAATTAATTAATTAAATTAATTTGAGGTTAAGGGCCAAAAAGCCAACACACCGTGTTTAGGATAGGCTTTAGAAATCTAAGTTTAAAAACCTCATTAAATGAAACATATTTTTTATTTTCCATGCGTGCAAGCCTCACCTCAAACCTCATTTTGAAATTTTCTAAGACATTTTTGTAGTTCTTGTTCAACAATGAGGACCTTGCTGACCTCCAAAATTTGGGGGTGAGGAGGTTCGACTTCATGCGTTCTCTAGTTATAAAAATATTCATAATATCACTTATTCCACAAAAAAATGTAATAATAATAATAATAATAATAAATATATTTTAGACATAATAGCAAAACTCCACTATCAGCGTAAAAGGATAACCCAACCTTATATGAGTTAATATTGGAAATGGCACTTACTTGTAATTAGATATCCGCATGACACCCGTGGGAGCAAGCCAAATCGAAGGTAAGTAACTAAGACCAACATGTCCTAGACTCCACTATCTAAGCCCAAGACAGAAAACATAACACTTTAGTCATGAAAAGAACTTGCTCGTAGTTGGATGTCTGCATGACACCCGTGTGGGCAAACCAAAATGAAGGTGAGTTATCTGAATCGATGCATAGGTTGTTGGTGTTGATATTTAGCATGCGGAAACAATTAGGATCTTAAGCACTCTAATTCCATCAATTTTAGCAAAGAAACATGCAAGATCAAAAAATACAAGTAGGGTTTATGAAATTCATATCTTTGTAGAACTCTTCAATCTTTAAATTCCAACTCAAATTTTCTCAGCAACACCTTGTAGACCACCACTTGATTTTCCTTACTATCCTCTAGGATCTTAGATTGGAAGATGGACTCCAAAATGAATTGAATTCTGAGAATATTAGAGAGAAGGTATGGTTTTTGTTCAAACGTTGAAGAATCCTCTTCTTCTACTCAAAACCAGAAAGAAAAAAATAGCAACTTTTTCTCTCACCATCTCAACAAATTGAACTGATTTTTATTCAGTACCTCTGCAATCAGATTGCATGCTATCTTGACACCAAAACCACAATAAGGAAAGTGGAATTATGAGTATTTAAGTGGGAAAACCCCACTCATAGTTTTAATTTGAATTTTCAATAAAATTCAATTTTCAAAAATAAAATTAAAACAAAATTGATTTAAATATTTAAATTTTTATAAAATTTTGAATAAAATTAATTCAAACAAATAATTTTAAATAAATTTTATTTAAATATATAATTAAACAATCTAATTAATTAAAATAATTTGATATCCAATATTAAATTATTAAAACACCAATTCCACAATCATGAATCTTGAATATAATTAATATTTAAATCAAATTTTAATATTTTTTAACTCTCAAATTTCGTTTAATTCAATAATTAAACATTATGTAATTAATAATTCCCTTGATTCGAATTTGAACGTTTCAAATTCTCTCATCATGCTATTAATTGGCTAAAACTCTTTAAAACGAATTAATCAACCTTCGTTAACTACGGGATCACTCTACTAAAGCCTAATAGTTGCACTCCCCTCATTGTAGATATATTTCTTTCCACTTGATTTAACCATAATCAGTAAATCAACCATTTACAAGTTGTTCGTAATAACGTTTGGGTCCAAACCTGTTTACTTCTCTACTATCCCTATAAACGGGTAGGAGTGAATTCCGTCTTACACCTTATATTCCCAATTATCTACCCGGTCTTACCTCTAAAATAGGAGGCTTATTGAACTTATTTTTTGGTTAGTCTTATACAAATTCTTATTTCTTGGTCTAGTCTTATGCAAATTCTTTGCATAGGATGCCTCCACTTAAACTTAGCTTGAATAGCCACGACTCCAAGACCAAACTAATTTCGTACAATTAAACTGTGTGTAAAATCAATTCCAAATCTCTAGGAGTGAGGGGATGAATGTTCCCAAGTAGACCTTCTGCATAGTCACTACCACCTCTATCGATTTTCTCGTCTTCTGCCGCTGGTACCAAGTCGGATCTAATATGCCATCTTCCACCGCCTCTAAAAACCAAATCCATGACTTCCATGTTCGTCTTCCTCCGTCGGTACCAGATCTACCCCCGTGAGTACCTTCGCTCGTGGATCTCTCTTTCTGTCCAAGATCTTAATTCCATTGCATTGCCGACCACCTTTGTTGTTCAGATCTGTCGATTTTCAGGCTAGAAATCAGTCGCTTACCATCGTCCAAATCCAATTGCAACATCTCAGTTCCACCTAAATCTTCGCCGCTCACCTTGTTCAAATTGGTTTTCTCAGTTTCAGCCTATTGACCAAGTGAATGTTTTAAGAAGACAACCAATATATATATTAACAAAAATGTTTAAGATAAAAATCAATTAAGATAAAAATTGATCTTTGAATAAAAAACGTTGAATCAAAATCCGATAGAGAGGATAGTGAGAACGAAATTGGAAATTATTGGAACCAATGAAGGCTTTTTTTCATTTTAATATTTTTGCTTTCAAATTGTTGGAACCATCAAATATCGATCGTTGTTGTACCATAGAAAATTCACTGTTAGAAAAATTCAATACACTTCAGTGTTAAATTGCATATGCCGATTACTTTTCAAGGTTAATACAACTTCTAGCCTCAAGCGTGCATCAGAGGAATGAATGGAATCATTGGAAATTATGCTCAGACTATAGAGAGAAATAGAAAAAATAAAGGATGATTTTCTCATATATTTTTTTTTCAATAATTGAGAGCCTTTTAAAGGAAAGATAAGATCCATTTAAAAAAAACGTTTTGAAATTAATTTTAAAACTGTTTTAGAATCAATAGAATTAATTCTTGAAATTAATTACAATCAATTAATTCTTGGAATTTTTTTCAAACAATAATAAAAACCTTTTTTTCGTTTTCTTTTCTTTTGTTATGTTAGTCATTTCTAATAGTATTTGGGGTGGGGAGATTGAGATGAGACGAGTTGAGATATAATTGAACTTATTGCTGGCGACCACTTGTGATGACCAACTTCGACGACCAACTCCGGCGACCACCTTCGACAACCAACTTCGACAACCACTGCATGCGGCCAACTCTAACAACATCCAACCACCACAGTTGATGCCCAACTCCGACAACCATTTTGCTAACTCCTACGACCATTGTTTTAAATTATGACTACTACAAATTTGGGCTTTGTTGATACACAAATTTTTTGTTTTGTTGACGTGACATAAAACCGTAAAAAAAATCTTAATTTAAAGCTTAAAAATAAATATTAATTAAAAATACATATAAAACATCAATAAATGAATATATTTAATTTAACACATAAATTTGTTAATAAAAACACCTTTGTTGATACAAAAGTACATAAGTTGAATTCCTGGGTTTTTTTTATTAGTTCATAGAATTTTATAGTCGCTCTTTATAATAATTTAACATTAATAAAAATCACTTTTCACATCTAAGAAATCAAACAAACTTACATGTAAAAACATCTTTGAGAAAAGATTGTCAGACACATAAGTGTTTGATTTTAAAAAGTTTTGATCACAAGTGTTAAAATAAAATGACTTAACTAGAAACATCACATGCACAAATTTGTAAGTTGATTGCTTAAATTAAAAAAGAAAAAAGAAGAAGAAGAAATAAAGAAATGCATGATCCAAAAGTAAACCCTAAACCTCATTTCCCACAACTCCAAACAATACATGTGTGCTTAAAAAATAATAAAATAAAATGTAATCTATAGTTTATTAATATATATATATATATATATATGTATGTATGTATGTTAAATTATTGAATAAAAAATTTTCAAAACAAAAAAAAATCATCATAAAAACATATTATTTATGCAAAAAAAAAATTGCACCAAATACCTCTAAACTCAACACCCAAAATACTAAAAACACAAACATATGAACTTCACATACAAACTCAACTCAGTGCACCAAACGACTTCTTAACAATTTATTCCTTACTATGAAAAATCTCTTCACAATTAAGTATTAACTTTATTATGTAACAATTTAATTTTTTTAAATTTATTAAAAAAATTTATTTTTTATAAGTTTGACGATCTACACGTGTATGAAATTTCATTAAATTGTTCACAATGAAAACCATTTTATTATAAATTATAAAATATAGAGACTAGATTGCTACAAATTTAAAACCACCAAACTAAATTGTTAACTCAACCTTAATAATTTTTAGTAATATATGTGTATATACTGTAATACAATCTAGGGTTAAGTTCAAGAATATAGTGGTTTTTCAAACTAATGACAAAAATGATAGAGTTAGAAAACATGTAACGGAAGGAAAACGGATCATTAAGCATTCTAATTCGTTAATTTTGGCTTTGAATTAAGCATGCTCATAAACTATCAAGAGGGTTTCATGACATACCTTTGAAGAAACACTTTAATCTTGAATCTCAGCTGCAATCTTCTTCAATTCAGCTTGTGAACCACCATAAGATCTTCCCTACTGTCCTTTTGGTGTCTTGAATTGAGTTGTGGGACTCAAAATAAGTTTGGATTAAGGGAATGAGAAGAGGAGATTACTGGTTTCAGCAGAAAGTTTGAAGAACTATTTCTTCAGCCTTTTCTTTTCAATTCAGCTATTGTCTCCCTCATTTTTTCAGTCCAATCTTCTTTATTTGATGCATGACTATCATGCAAACACTATTGTTGCATGAATTGTAGCTCATGCTTGGAAGATCGACTAAATTTGGAAAGTTGCATATTGAGTAAGGTGGTTAAGTAGTAAGTGGAAAAATCCCATTTTTATTGGTTCATCCACTCTCCAATTCTTTACTTTTTCTTTTAATTTGAAACTTATTTTCAAATTAATTTTAATTTTAGCTTTTAATTCAATAACTAAAACTGAAATTATATTTAATTTTACAAAAATTAATTTTTATAATAAAATTAATAATTAATAATTAATTAAACAATTTAATATCAAATATTAAATTAATTTAACACCAATTCCACCATCATGAAACCCTATTCATGAATTTAATATTTAAATCATATTTAAATATTAATTGATTATCCAATTTTGTTTAATTCCAAAATTAAACGTGTTTATATCACATATAATTATTAATTCCCTTAATTCTAATTTGAACATTTCAAATCAACTTATCACTAGGGTGTTCGTGGGTTGGGTTGGATTGGGTTGAAGAACTTTTTAGACCCAACCCAATTGTTAAGGTTGTAAATTTCTTCAACCCAAATAATCCTTATTAAAAAATGAACCCAACTCAACCCAACCATGAAACATTTGGGTTGGGTTGGTTTGGATTAGTCGGGTCATTTATTTAATTTTTTTCATAAAAGGAAGTAAAATGTTAATACGTAAAAATTTTATTTAACTATTTCGATATAAATTAAGATTAACAACTCAATTTCAATTTATATAATGTATAATCTTTTTTCAAAGTGCAAAAGACCTATTTTTAAAAGTTTTTTAAGAATAAATTATCCAAAAAACTTACAAAATTAAATAAAACTAAAATAAATATATTTATATCTAATTGTACATAAGCAAAAAATAATAATAATAAAGTTAATAATAAGTTCGGCTTGGTTCGAGTTGGTTTGGGTTATTTTAGGTGACCCATGAACCAACCCAACCCATATTCATTTATTTTGAACTCAATCCAACCCAAAAGAGTTCATAAACCCAACCCAAATCAAACGGATTGGGTTGGGTTGATCGGTTTTTTCGGGTCATCAGGTTTTTTGAACATCCTTACTTATCACACTACTCTAAAGCTAATCCATTTGTGAGCTAGTAGGGGGACCTCGTGAACCTACAATCATGAGCTCCAACGATCCAAGATTAATTGGCTAAACACTTTACACCGAATTAAACCTCATTCGTTAACTACTGGGTCACTCCACTAAAGCCCAAAGTTGCAATCTTCTCACTGTAGATATATTATGTCCACTCGATATAACCATGATTAGTAAGTTAACTATTCACAAGTTGTTCGTAATAACAGCTAGGTCAAACAGTTGTTTTACCCCCGAGATTACCTCTTGTTTCTTAAGTCCCACTGATCCTCTAATGAACAATTTGTTTGTGATCTGATCATCAAACCAAGTTCCTCTAGGGCCAATGAGAGGGTAGGGCCCCTTATTCAAGACCTAGAGTCAGTACCTAAGGGAATAAACTCTCTACTATCCCTGAAAACGGGTAGGAGTGAATTTCATTTTGCACCCTATGTCCCCAACTATCTACCTGGTCTTACCCCTAAAATGGGAGGTTTATTGAGTTGGCGTTGTTGAGCCAACCCTCACCCATGCAAATCTAAGGATAATCCCAAAAAAAATAGGAGTTCATAGTTAGCTCAGGATTCAAGTTAAGTTTCCTAGGTCATCGTTGTGAAATAATCAGTCTTAAAACGTAAACAACGTTATAAAGTAAGAGTGAATTATTTCATGGTCTGATCTTGTGCAAACTTATTACACAAGACGTCTTCACTCCTCATGTCATTACTATACGAATCGGGATCACTTCGTCTATAGAACTTTACAACTCCTTGTTGTTGAGGTTGATGTCCTAAATCTCGTAGGGTCCTATAGCTTGCAAACCTTGTATGAACAAATGTTTATATGATTGATAATATTTGATATTTTATTCACTTTGTCTATGAAATATATGATATTTTAGTTGCATTAACCACAAACCAATAAACTAACATCCAAGGTTATTGTTGTAACTTAAACATGTATGTAGAGACATACAGGTGGATCATGTTGAAGTGATAACCTAAATGGTATGTAGTATATGGATAAGGTTGGATTGAAGGAACACTTACTCAAGAGTACCTACGAGCGAAAGCGGATCTTTCCAATTCATTGTGATAGAATTACCGCATATACATTCAAACATACATTAATGCTAAAGTGATCAAGAAATCATACCAGATGAAGATTTCTCAAGTCTGAAGTCCAACCGTCTACCTCAAACAGTCACCACTCAAACAGAAGGAATCGGAGAAGACAACACCACTTAGAGCCCTCAGTATCCTTGGAGTGAGAATCCAAAGTGTGAGCTTTTTTCGGATTTGGTAGAGGGAAGGAGGAAGAGCAACCGTACACAACGATCAAGCAAGTGGGAGATGCGGTTGTCTATCGCATAGACAATATGCTTAATCGTTTAGGTTAGTAAAAGTAAGTGATCGTCTAAACGGTCGTGTAAGAAAATTTAAACTATCATCTACACGATCGTGTAGGAAAAGGGTGAGCGATCATCTAAAACGATCGCATAGGAAAAACTAAGCGATCGTCTATACGATCGTTTAGTAAATATCGAGAGTTAAACGATCGCTTAGGAAAAAGGTAAACGATCATTTAGATAATAGCGTGCGACGGTGTAATCGGTATGCGATCGCTTAGCAATATCGTATATGTAAGCGATCGTGCAATCCTATCGTATAAGCACTGATTTTCTAAACGATGACACTATCTTTTTCACAATACCCGTGCACACCGAGATCAACATACCGTCTGTTATTTATAATGCAATTGTCCGTAATTTTAAATGAAGAGGCGCCTTCCCATTTCCTTTTAAAATCGTCCAATTAATGTGAACTTATCATATTCATAACTTATAAATTAATATCAAATATTAATTATAATATTTTTCCTCTACTAGATATAAATCATATTTATATCCAATTTTCTCCAAATTAATATATCTCATACATAAAGTTAATTATATCATATTTAATTAACTCGTTCAATTATATCATATATAATCAAACTCCCTTTTGTCAATTTGAACATTTCAAATTGACCCAAAAACTGACTCTCAGCTTGTATCCAAGCTACCAAGGGGACCTTATGGATCTATGGCTCAAAGCTCCAACGGTACGTGAATAGCTGACTAAACTCTTTAGTCACGACATCCACTATCCGTTAACTGCCAGACATTCCACTAAAGACCGATAATTGAACTCTTCTTGCCATATATATATTTCTATGTCTATTGGATATAACCAATCATGAGTACGATGACCCTTCATAGATGTTCGTAAGTACAGCCGGCCTTGTAGTTACATCTTACTCTTTAAGTACCATTGATTCCTCTAATGAACAATACAACATAGTCCAACTATGTGTGAACACCTCTTGAGCCATGAAAAGGTGCGTGGGTCCACATCGTTCAAGCCCTGAAATCAGCCCTTAAATGAGCTATCTATCTACTTGCCCCTGCCTCGGGGAAGAAGTGAATTCCATCTTGTGTAGCTGAATTCCCAGCTCCCAAATTAGACGAATCTCCAAAATGGTAGGTTCGAGTCAACGTTTTGGCCACTCGCACCCATGCAAATCAAAGGACCGCCCTCAATGGCAAGAGTTCCCGACTCACTCAGGATTGAGGTCATATTACCTATGGCTATCCTAATGAAGTAAAGTCTCAGTTATAAACGGTGTTATATAACGAGACGTTAACACTTCGTGGTCAGGTCTTATACAAACTCTTTGTATAGGACGTTCCCCTACACGAATGATTAGGATTATATCATCTGTGACAAGTCACAACACTTGTGACCATTCCACAAAGCGGGCCGCATTCGTAGCGTTACCAGGATAAGTTTTTCCTCCTATATCCATATACTACAGACCATTTTGGTTATCGCTCAAGACATGATCCACTTGTATGTCACCACATACATGCTTGAGTCACATACAGATAACCAAGGATTTTATGTTTATTGGTTTGTGGTAAAATCTAAATATGCAAAGTCAAGTAGTGAAATGCCTCCTCCTCCTCCTCCTCCCCCTCCTAATGTTAGCCAAAATCCTAAAAATATACCACATTTACCTCCCAAATCCAATCGAAAGAGACCTAATAAACCAACCTCATCTGTGTGGGATCATTTCACAAAAATGGAAGCAAGTGGTCATGATGGAGCTAGGTGCAAGTGTAACTATTGTGGTAAAGATTACGCATGTGATAGTAATACTTGTGGAACTAGTACTTATGGAAGCACTTAAGAAATCAATGTAAAAAGTACTCATATAAAGAAAAAGAAAAAGGAAAAACCACTCTAACTCTCGTACCTTCAAATGATGGAAAATGAGTCGATGCTTGTAACTTTGTGACGACATTGTTTAGCCAACAAGCGTGTAGACTAGCATGCGCTAAGATGATAATTATGAATGAGTTATCGTTCAAATTTGTTGAGACAGAGGGTTTTAGACACTTTTGTAGTGTTTCGTGTCCTAAGTTTGATGTTCCATCAAGGTCACAATCGCTAGAGATGTATATCAACTTTATCTTGAGGAGAAAAAAAAGTTGAAATCATTTCTAATTAAAAGCTCTCAAAGAGTTTGTCTTACTACCGACACATGGACTTCGCTACAAAATGTGAACTACATGGTCATCACTGCACATTTTATTGATTCTGAATGGGTTTTGCATAAGAAGATTTTGAGCTTTTGTCAAGTTGCTAATCATAAGGGGGAGACTATTGGGAAGATGATTGAGAGTTGTTTGTTGGAATGGGGGATTGAAAAAAAAAATCCATTACCGTTGATAATGCAAGTTCTAATGATATGGCTATCTCTTATGTTAAGAAAAGACTTAAAAGTTGGAAATCGGTTGTTTTAGATGGAGAACTATTACACATGAGGTGTTGTGCCCACATTATTAATCTTATTGTGAATGATGGACTGAAAGATATGCATGATTCTATTGCTAGTGTTCGTAATGCTATGAGATATGTTCGATCATCACCTAGGAGAATGGAAAAGTTTAAAGCTTGCGTGAAACAAGAAAAAATTCAGTGTAAGGCTCTTATTTGTTTAGATGTGGCAACTAGGTGGATTTCTACTTATTTAATGCTTGAACATGCAATTAAATTTGAGAAAGCTTTTAGAACTTTAGAGGAGGAGAAAGAAGACTCAGATTTTGTTGATTACTTCAAGGAAGATGATCGTGGAAATAAAAGATTGGGGCCCCCAAGTACATCTGATTGGTTGACTGTAGTGTGTTTATTAAGTTTTTAAAGAGGTTTTATGATACCACCACAACGATAAGTGGATCTTCATATGTGACTTCTAATGTTGGTTATAAGGAAATTAATAAAATTCAATTTGCTTTAAACAAATGGAGCAACAATATCAACTCTGTTCTAAGTATGATGGCTATAAATATGAAGACCAAGTTTGATAAGTATTGGGGTTCGCTTGAAAAAATGAATAAATTGATGTTTCTAGCTATGGTCATTGATCCTCCGTATAAGTTAAAGTATTTGAATTATTGTCTTTCCAATGTTTATGACAGTGATGTGGTTAAGGATATGGTTGAGAGTGTGAAATTATATTTGTATCGTCTATATGACTTTTACAAATCACATAACACTTCACTTCGAGGTAGTCGTAATACCAATGATTCTCAATAATAAAAAACTGTCAATATAAATGAAAATGATCATGGGGTGGATGAAGATATAGATGATCTGTGGATAACTTTTAAGAGGTTGAGAGAAGAAAAAAGTTCTTTGGAAGTGGAGAATAATTTGTCTTCTTATTTGTCTGACAAGGTTATAGAAGATAAAGATGATTTTGAGATATTGTATTGGTGGAAGATGAATAGCTACAAATATCCCATTTTATCAAAAATTGTTCGAGATGTTTTGGCAGTTCCGATATCTACAGTCACTCTTGAATCTGTGTTTAGTATAGGAGGGAGGATTCTTGATTCCTTTCGAAGTTCTTTGACTCCAAAAACAGTGGAGGTCTTGATATGTACACAAAATTAGATTCGTGGCGGCTCAGTGTTACTAGATCTCCATCCACAACTTGAAGAGTTAGAGACTTGGGAAAATATTGAATCAGGTAATTAAATGAATTTTTTATTGTACATATCTAACCTGTTTAATGCTCATAATTAAAGAGAGTCCATCTCCTCTGGTGTTTTGAAATAAGGAATTGAATTTGGAGCATAATGATGATTTTAGTGGTAAGTTTTATTACCATAAGATCAAATATTATTATTACTTATAAATGATCCTCTTGGTCCTCTTGGTTTAATGTATTTGTAATTTTTTTAGGAATTGAGAAGTGAAGAGACCAAAGAATCAAAGATGAAGAAGAAAACTCAATGGAAAAGTCATTCTTCATGCTCATGGTGCTTTTGAATGATTTGGAATTTTATGTAACAAACCAATAGTTATTATTAAACTTGGACTTTTTATTGAACTTGGAATTATTATTATTGAACTTTGTGTCTTTGAGTAGAGATTTTGAACTTGAACATTTGAATTGAATTATTTGAGGAAGTTTCTTGAAGTTTATATTGAATCAATGAATTTATGGTGGTTGTATTTTAATGTCAATGCTAAAATTTCACAAAGATTACATGTTTTTTATTATTAAATTTTTATTAATTGATTTGATATAATATATTTAGAATTAGTTCACTTTTTTAAATATGAAGGTTTATTGATCCACAAAAATCAAAGAGAGAATGAGAAGAGAACGATTAAGGAAGTAACGGAAAAAACAGTCAAATTTAAAAAAATTTTAAAAAAAACACACACACACACACACAAAACCAGTGACCCAACCCGAAAATTTTGGGTTGGGTTGGGTTGGGTTGACCCTCCAAAAAAGAACTCATAGGGTTCATTATTAGCCAACCCGAATTTTTGGGTTGGTCCACAAAAATCTTCTAATCCGGACTATGTACACCCCTACCAAACGCCACCAGATTTTCGCGTTACCAGATAGTATGAAGACTACGCATTGTAGTTTGTGCTCTTCCGGGCACCTCATAAAACGGAATATTGTCTTGATAGATGACAACCACATTTCTGCCTTGGTGGGGTCCCCCAACAATCCATCAAAGGGGCAAGGGTCATACTTCCGGAAATCCCTCAAAATAATAATAATAATAATAATAATAATAATAATAATGAATAATAATAACAAACATTGATAATACCTACGTATGCGTGACTACTCATATATCCTGGATACCATCGTACCTTAGGTATCAAGGGACCTAGATACATTCTCCTAGTCCTTCAGTATCAGATTTCCTCAATAACACCATCATTATAAAACTTTTCACCTAACTCATAAATCTCATTAAAACGTTCCATTAGAAGCATATAAACAGTAAAGTCATTTAAGAAATGCTAATGCAGGGAATGCTTATGCCTTTCAACATGTTTAAGTTTTCCTAAAGACTAGAGTTAAACACATAAGGGTTTTATGGAGACTAGGTATCACACTCATATTCTATTTACGGCATCAAAGTTTTAGAGGTTGTTAAAGCATGAACTTCTTAATAAAGCTAGATGATGTTTTACCTAAACACATGACCTAGTATCAAACATCATGTTAACCCAAGGTTTGAAGTTATATGAGTTGATGTTCTCAAAGCATACTAATCAATGAGTTAGTCTTTCACGAGCCTTGTGCTTCAAATCTTTAAAGTATGTTTATGTACAAATATTTCTTAGTTGAGCTAGAAGCTCTTATGTTTTCAAACATTTTAAATGCATGAATGATTTCAAAGGGAAACTTATGAACCATGAGTTGGAAAATAATAATTATCTGTTCATTTGCCACGATCATGACCTCGACCTCGACCATGATTATTAATATTTGTAACATTCACTTCAGGGAATGGTGTTGTTCCAGTTGATCAAGATTCATGATTTTTTATCAATAATTCGTTATCTTGTTCGGCCACAAGAAGACATGAAATTAGTTTAAAATATTGTTTAAAACTTTTCTCTCCCTTTCTCTCAACATTGCTAATGCATAAGCATATCCGAAATATAGAAAAATGTCTTCTCTAACATATTGATTTAAAATTTTGGAGCCTCAAGTGCATCCATTTATGACGAGCTTTAGGAAGAAAAGTTGTTTTCAGATGATCACATTTTTATGGCGTCCAGATATATTTTGGCATCAAGCACTAATTATAAATAATTATTATCATTGATATTAAATGCCACAAATTCCAATTTTATAATATTTTCATGGTAACACTATTACAAAATATTATATTTACATTAAAATTTAATATATATCAAATATGTACAATAACATTTAATTTATTAATTATAACGAAGGAGCTCGTGCTGATAACGTGTTATGAACTTGAGGAATACAACGGGAACACAGATACCAATAAAATATAATATTAAAATGAATATAAAATAATATCATATAATAATAAAATAAATAAATATTAAAACAAATTAAACATAATATATAAATAAAATAACAAAATATGAAATAAAATTTTTCTCTAAAGTTTCCATTTTCTCCAATTTTCATGGATTTTGGTTAATGTGTATTCCAAAACCCACCAGATGTCACTATTTATAGGCAATTTGGCAAATAGGGGCGGATTTCATGGATACTAATAATGGACACTAATAATGTATAATGTTAAGATACATGGACAATACCTTATGAAATGAGGGTATGACACATGATCAATGGACACTAAGTATAACATATAATGAGCATCTATTATCATAATCTTTATAATAATATATTCATACTCTTTAAATTCTACCTTCTAAGTTTAAAATTAAAAATAAATAAAAAAAAAAAGTCCTCTACGAAGAATAAGCAGAGTAGGCCGTCTCCTCCCCTTTCACGTCGTTTATGGAGTTCTGACTATTGGGGCACTGAGATGATATAGAATGTGGAGAGTTCTGATGTCTGGAGAGTTCTGATGTATGGGGAGTTCTGATTGAGTACGATCAAGTATGTTCAAGCACAGAGATAATATACGATAAACGGAAAGAAAATTATACAAAACACGTTTCGAAAATAGGCCCACAAACAATTAAAATCGGTGAGATAGGATAATGAGACTCCAAACACTGAGATAATATAGGATATAGGGATATACCATCTCATGTTGGGCCTCCAAATACCCCTAAAAGACGTAATAAAAAATGATGAGAGCCTTGTGAACTAAAATAACTTGTAATTGATGATGTTTCAAATAGCGAATAAAAGAAGTACGTACTATTGTTTCAATTAAATAAGAGTAATATTTGGGTGTGTGGTAAATAAGATGGGTATAAACTATGGTGAATCAAAGTATTTTTATTAAATAATAATAATATTTCATATCAATAAGCTTGAATCTGTTTCTACTTTGTTTTATTTTTTTTTTCTAATAATAAACTTAAGTAATTGATATGAAAAAGTATTATTAAATAGTTAAGAGCCTATTTGGTAGGTAACCAAGATTCTATTTTATGTTTTCAAATTAACTAACTTCAGCAAATATGTATTTGGTTGGCAGCCTGAATTCTATTTTCGAAAATTGTTTTCAGATGGTGGATCCCTCACGTACCGTTGGAGCTTCGAGCTATGAGTCCATGAGGTCCTCTTGGTACCTCAATGGATTCAGTTGAGGATCAGTTCTTGGTGTTGATTTAAAATGTTTAAATTGACAAGAGGTATTTTGATTATATATGATATAATCGGTATGATTTATGAGATACGTCTAGTGGAGGATTGATGTAAATGAGATTTACATTAAGTACTATGGAATAGAAAAAGAACTATGGTTTATATGTTTCATGAGATGAAATATTAAAACTATAGGTTATAAATATAGTATGATAAGTTGGTTATCATTTATATTTATAATAATATTAATTATTAGATAATTAATTCTTTTTCTTTAATAACCAAATGAGTGGGTGGTTATTAAAATCATGGTAACCGTGAGTTTAAAAGGAAAGTGGTTTTCCTATTTTGAAAAGAAGTTTTACAAAAGGTTGATAAAAGTTTTTGAGATTTATCTCGGCGAAAAAAAAAGGGATCTCATAGACTTACTAAACGATGGTTGGGCGAGCTAAACGATCGTGTAGTATTTACTAAACGATCGCATAGTTTTGCTAGACGATTGCTTGCCCTGAGTAAATAATCGTGTAGAGTTTGTAGGTGACAGACCGAGCTAAGCGATGAGCTAAACAATCGCATAGCTTTAGCTAAACGATCGTATAGCTTTTGCTAGACGGTCGCTTAGCTTTATCTAAATGATTGGGCATCGACCTATACGATAGGTTTCCTCCATCTCCCACTTGCTCAATCGTGTACGCGATCGATGTTTCCTCCTTCGTCTGCCTTATACCAAGTCCGAACAGAGTCCACCCTCTGGATTCTCACACCGAGAATACCAAGGTAGTCTTGTTGGTAGTGTCAGACTCAACTCAACACCATCGAGGTTTTCTAGAGGCCGTTCGTGCTGTTGCTGAGGAGTTCGCTACTTAGGCGATCATTGAGGACGAGTGCGAAGAGTTCATGTTGTGTTGCGGTCGTGTAGATCGAGCGTTTGAGGTTGTTGTTGTTCGAGTGGTCGTGTGCAACAGAGCGTGGAGACGCATCTTCAAATGTTCGTAGAGTTTCTCTCTTTGTTCATTTGAGTTTTTCATGTTGTAATTTCTGTATGAATTATAGACCTCTAATTCCATAAATATATGATAGAACATGGGATTGTGTCCCAACTCTCGGCCCTTGGTACACATCAGCAGAATGGTGTATCAGAAAGAAGAAACAGAACCTTGTTGGACATGGTTCGGTCTATGATGAGTTATGCTAATTTTTCAGACTCGTTTTGGGATTATACAGTACAGACTGCATGTTATATCCTAAACAACATTCCTTTGAAAAGTGTTTCTGAAACACCTTTTTGAGTTATGGAGAGGTTGTAAAGGTAGTTTACGCCACTTCAGGATTTGGGGTTGTCCGGCACATATGCTAGCGACTAACCCAAAGAAGTTGGAACTGCATTTGAAGATTTTCCTCTTTGTAGGCTACCCCAAGGAAACGAGAGGAGGATACTTCTATGATCCGAGTGAGAACAAAGTGTTTATTTCCACAAATGCTATCTTCTTGGAAGAAAATCACATGAGAGATCATAAGCCACGAAGTAAGCTCGTTTTACGTGAGATCTCTAGTGAGACTGAGACTGCTAAGGGTTCGACAAGAGTTGTTGAACAGGCCGACAGATCAACAAGAGTTGTTAAGGTCGGAACATCTAGTCAACCAGCTCAAGAGTTGAGACTGCCTCGATGTAGTAGGAGGGTTATGAACCCACCGGATCGATACATGGGTTTAACTGAAGCCCAAAATGTCATTACGAATGATGGGGTCAAGGAATCGTTGTCTTTTAAGAAAGCAATGAAGGATGTTGACAAAGATGAATGGGTTAAGGTCATGAACCAGAAAATGGAGTCTATGTACTTCAATAACATCTGGGACTTGTTGATCCACCTAATGGGATAAGATCTATTGGGTGTAAGTGGATCTTTAAGTGAAAGAGAGGTGTAGATGGAAAGGTGCAAACCTTTCAGGCTAGACTCGTGGCAAAGGGTTATAACCAGGTTGAGGGAGTAGATTCTCCTGTCCATTACCACGTTTTATGATTATGAAATATGGCAAATGAACGTCAAGACTGCCTTTCTTAATGGTGATCTTGAGGAGACCATCTATATGACTCAACCAATGGGATTCATCGTTCTAGATAAAGAGCAAAGGGTTTGCAAGCCTAAAAGGTCCATTTATGGGCTGAAATAAGCAGCTAGATCTTGGAAAATCAGATTTGACACTGCTGTCAAGTCATTTGGCTTTGATCAGAATGTTGATGAGCCTTGTTTTATAAGAAGATCATCAACAGCTCAATAGCTTTCCTAGTACTGTATGTAGATGATATCCTACTCATTGAGAATGGTGTAGGGTATCTGCCTGATATTAGAGAGTGGCTAGCTGCCCAGTTCCAAATGAAAGATTTAGGTAAGGCACAATATGTTCTCGGGATCCAGATCATTCGGTATTGCAAGAACAAACGGTTAGCTCTATCCCAGACATCGTACATTGATCAAATATTGATCAGGTACAGGATGCAGGATTCCAAGAGGGGTTTGTTACCCTTCAGACATGAAATCATTATGTCTAAGGATCAATGTCCTAAGACACCTCAAGAAGTTGAGGAAATGAGACAGATTCCCTATGTTTCTGCTGTAAGAAGCTTGATGTCTGCAATGTTGTATACTAGACCCGACATTTGCTATGCAGTAGAGATTTTCAGTCGGTATTAGTCCAATCCAGGATTTGATCACTGGATGGCGGTCAAGACGATCCTCAAGTATCTTCGGAGAATGAGGGACTACATGCTTGTGTATGGAGATAAGGATCTGATCCTTACAGGATACATGAACTCTGACTTTCAGACCGATAGAAATTCTCGCAAATCGACATAGGGGTCAGTGTTTACTCTGAATGGAGGGGTTGTAGTTTGGCGAAACATCAAGCAAGGATGTATCACGGACTCCACTATGGAAGTCAAATACGTAGCGGCTTATGAAGCAGATAAATAGGTTATTTGGCTGAGGAAGTTCCTTTCAGATTTGGAAGTTATTCCAAATATGGATTTACCTATCACTCTTTATTGTGATAACAGTAGGGCTGTGGCAAGTTCGAAGGAGCCTCGGAGTCATCATCGGGGTAAGCACATAGAACAAAAATATCACCTGATCAGGGAGATTGTGTATCGCGGTGATGTGATAGTCACGAAGATCGCATCGGAGCACAACATTGTTGATCCCTTTACAAAAGCCCTCACAACTAAAGTGTTCGAGGGTCACCTGGAGAGTCGGGTCTGCAGGACATGCGACATCTTGTCTAAGACAAGTAGGAGATGATACTGGGGTATGCCCTAGTTGATTGTATATTGCACATTTTTATATTGTATTGTACATTAGTCTCCTGAGTCATTAGGACAAGTGGGAGATTGTTAGAATTGGTGTCCTAATTCTCCCGGAGTCTCGTTATTTTGTAAAGATACACATTTTTCAATGAATAAAATAAGTGTTATTTAATTCTGGCATTTACTCATATCCAATAAACAAAACTCCTTGGTTATCTTATGTGAACTTAAGCATATATATGTGATAGTGATACACAAGTGGATCATGCCTTAAGTGATAACCTAATTAGGTCTGTAGTATAAGGATTAAGGTAGGATACCTGATCTTGGTAACACAACGGATACGACCCGCTTTGTAGAGATTTGTAAGTATTATAAACTATTACAGATGGTAGATCCTAACCATTCATGTGGAGACGTGCGAGCGGGGGTGTCCTATACAAAGAGTTTGTATAAGACCTAGACCATGAGATGACTAGACTCTGTATATAACGTCGTTGATACTAAAGACTTACATCTCACCTAAACGACCATAGGTGACACCATCTCAATCCTGAATGTTTTTGGAACTTCTGCCTTTGAGGGCGGTCCTTTGATTAGTATGGGTGAGAGTGGCCATATTGCCAACTCAACATGCCTACCTTTTTGGGGACTTATCTGATCTGGGAGCTGAGAACTCAATCCACAAGATGGAATTCACTCCTTTCCTAAAGCAGGGATAAGTAGAGAGATTGTTCCCTTAAAGGCTGATTCTGAGGCTTGAACATAGTGGTCACAGCTTCTCTTTGGAAGAGAAGACTCAGTCATAGTAGGACTATGACATATGTACATTAGAGGGATCAGTGGTACTTAAGGAGACATGTGTAACTACAGGGGCATAACGTTTATTGGCCCAGCTGTACTTACAAGCAATCTGTGAAGGGTTGTCGCACTGTTGATTGGTTAAGTTGGACACATAATATATATATATATATGGTAAGGAAAGTTCAGTTGTCGATCTTTAGTGGAGTGTCTGGTAGTTAATGGATGGTGGATCCCGTGTCTAAAGAGTTCAATCAGTTATTTACATACCGTAGGAGCTTCGAGCTACGGGTCCATGAGGTTTCCTTGGTAGCTCAATGGATGCAGTTGAGGATCAGTTCTTGGTGTTGATTTAAAATGTTCAAATTGACAAGAGGTATTTTGATTATATATGATATAATCGGTATGATTTATGAGATACATCTAGTAGAGGATTGATGTAAATGAGATTTACATTAAGTACTATGGAATAGAAAAAGAACTATGGTTTATATGTTTCATGAGATGAAATATTAAAACTATAGGTTATAAATATAGTATGATAAGTTGGTTATCATTTATATTTATAATAATATTAATTATTAGATAATTAATTCTTTTTCTTTAATAACCAAATGAGTGGATGATTATTAAATTCATGGTAACCGTGAGTTTAAAAGGAAAGTGGTTTTCCTATTTTGAAAAGAAGTTTTACAAAAGGTTGATAAAAGTTTTTGAGATTTCTCTCGACGAAAAAAAAAAGGATCTCACGGTAGTCATCAAGTAAATACAGACTTACTAAACGACAGTTGGGCGAGCTAAACGATCGTGCAGTATTTACTAAACGATCGCATAGTTTTGCTAGACGATCACTTGCCCTAATAAACGATCATGTAAAGTTTGTAGGCGACAGACCGAGCTAAGCGATGAACTAAACGATCGCATTACTTTTGCTAGACGATTGCTTAGCTTTATCTAAATGATTGGGCATCGACCTATACGATAGGTCTCCGCCATCTCCCACTTGCCCAGTCGTGTACGTGATCGGTGTTTCCTCCTTCATCTACCTCATACCAAGTTTGAACATAGCCCACCCTCTGGATTCTCACACCGAGAATACCAAGGTAGCCTTGTTGGTGGTGTCATACTCAACTCGAAACCATCGAGATTTTCTGGAGGTCATTCGTGTTGTTGCTGAGGAGTTCGCGACCGAGGCGATTGTTGAGTACGAGTGGGAAGAGTTTGTGTTGTGTTTCGGTCGTGTAGAACGAGCGTTCGAGGATGCTGTTGTTTGAGCGATTGTGCGCAACAGAGCATGGAGACGCATCTTCAAATGTTCGTAGAGTTTTTCTCTTTGTTCATTTGAGTTTTTCATGCTGTAATGTCTATATGAATTGTATAATCGTTTGTTTGAAGTCAACTGTAAATGTAAATTGTTCATTCATGATTGTGATTTGGAATTATCTTTCTTCCGCTCTCATGGAAATCACGAATCCGATTTCCTTCATCAAGCACTTTTTGAAAAAATTGTTTAAACTGGAATTTAATTTCTAAATATACTACCAAACGTGAAATACAACTTTGTTTTCATTGAATCCTTTGTTTTCAAATTACCTACCAAACAGGCCATAAATTTATGAGTAGTTCTTTTATATAATTAACTTCACATTGACAATTTGAGTTTAAAGGTGATTTACTCAAAATTTATAGTAGAAGGAAATAAGTTAGTCTAACAAATTATTCATATATATAATTTAAATTTAAATATTCATTTCAAACATGTTCATTAATTTAATTATTAAACAATTATAATTGTAAAAAGGTTTGAAATTTGAATCTACATCATGTTAAAGAAATATTATGTTAACGATTCTTAAGACTTGTTTGGAAGTATTTTGAAAACTAATTTTATGCCTTTTATAATAAAGATGTGGTAAAATTATGTTTTCAAATATAGTAAAACGAAGCAATTTATTTATAAATATAACAAAATATCACTAAAAGACAAATGACATATTACTATATTTAAAGAAACTTACTATTTATATAAACTGTGTGTTATTTTTTACAAATTAAGAGTGAGAGAATTCGAGAAAATTAAAGTAATATTATTGTTTTAAAAAGTATTTATAAAAATATTGTTGTTTTCAAACTATTTATAAAAATGTTGTAATTTTTTTTTAAGGTTTCGAGTCTTCAAAATTCGATCTAACCAATAGGTCGAATTTTTAAGATTCGAGGTCGAATTTTGAAGATTCAACCTTCATTATATATTTTTTTAATTTTCCATTAATTCGACCTCCATTTTTTCTTTTTTCTTTTTCCTTTTTCTTTTTTTTTTAATTTTCCATTATGTTATTATTTGGTATATTCAAATTTACATTATTTTATTATTTTATTATTTTTTAAACCATCTTAAAATTTACATTATTTTATTATTTTTTAAACCAAAAATTTACATTATTTTATTATTTTTCAAACCATCTTAATTTAACTTTAAAAAGAAAAAAATTAAAAAAATAATATCTCATAAAAACAATAAAGTGTGAATTAAAATATCCCATTTATATAAAAATAATTATAAAAATCAATGTGTCCCACAAGGCGGACGTCGATTTCGAGCTGGTTGTCGTCATCGACTTCGAACTTGAGGTTGTTCTCGTTCTTCTTGATGTTGCTCTGGTACCTCTACAGGCGCTTCATAATATAAATATTCATTATGCTCTCCACGACCCCAACTGTGTCCATGCACGTATGAAGACGAAGGGCCAGCCTCTAAGTCATAAAGTCCTGTACCAAATGCTAGCATCATCATCAGACTAACATAATCAGTTTGACTCTGCGTCTACATCAAGGGCAACTCTTCCACATTGTGGGCAACCTCATCAAACTCATCCTCTTCCCAAACAAGTCCTCGACGTCTAGGAGCTGGTGGAGGAATAATAGGTATATGGTACATATAATGTATCTCCTCCATATAGCTCTGGTTGTCACTACATATAGCAAGAACCTGGTTCGGATCATTCGCAACATCACGGAGTCTACTATTGTTCAATCTCTGTGAATTATAAAATAATTAGTTAATATTTAAAATAAATTCAAATTAAAAATAATTAAATAATATTTAAAATAAATTTAGATTAAAAATAATTTGATAATACTTAAAATAAATTTAAATTAAAAATAATTAGATAATATTCATTTATTTACTAGATGACTCACAATTGCTCCCGGACGAGTAACGCAGCGCCTTGTGATATTATTATATCAATGAATGTAGTCTTGAGTGACATCCCCGTCAAACTGTTCAATAGAAACCCTCACTGCAATAAACCTTGCACGATAGTGCCATCGCACTACCAAATGTGCAACTTTTTTCGGATCAATCTCCAGTCAAGTCAATATCATGCAGTAGGGGTTCAGTATTAGAAGACGATGGGACATCCTGCTGAAAACTGAATTGTCTCATCACCCTGTCAGGAAGATATCACCCACCAATGTGAAAACATATGAGATGACTCATTGTGACCATTCATACAGAAATGGAGCAAAGTGTGCATAATAATTTTGTAGGGCTCCCAAATAACCTGAAACACAAAATATTATATTAGAAAACATTAAAGACAAATACAATAAAAATGTATATAAAATAATCAATTTGGTTCAGTGTTAA
Organism: Benincasa hispida; assembly: GCF_027475165.1. NCBI lineage: Eukaryota > Viridiplantae > Streptophyta > Magnoliopsida > Cucurbitales > Cucurbitaceae > Benincasa > Benincasa hispida. Next base: position 60,624,993 of record NC_143484.1, on the reverse strand, counting down.
TGTACCTAATCAGGTTGAAGCAAATCAAACATGTATCTGTACTGGCTGACTATATGTGTGGTTGTCCTAGTCACACAAAATTTGTCTCTCCACCTAAATTTTCAAATTGACAATTTAGATTCTAAATTAACTAGATCAGTCATATAAAAATTAAATTGAATTAAAATAACATACCAAGAATCGTAGGCTCGTCCAGCTAACTGAGTATCATTTACATGTTGTAGCTGTGGAGCCATTGTTGGAAATCGCTCCCAAGCCTATAGTTGCAAAAGTATGAGAGACCCAGCTATCTCACGAACCTCAAATCTTGTTGCTTTGCATATTTGCCTATACAACCATGCCAAACATGACCCACCCCACGAATACCGCCCCGCATCATAGAGGTTAGCTAATAGTGGCAGGAACATCGAGTGAACAAAATGACCTGATTTGTCGGAAAACAGACTTCCACCCATCATTTGTATTATATATGCTCGTGCATATCTTATGACGGTTTCCTCGTCTGCATCATCTGTGAGCTCACGAAATTGTGTCCCTAACCATATCAAACTTAACCTTGATCCTTTAATTTTATCGGCATGTGGGGACACACTGAGGTATAGTTGACAAACTTGTGACCAGTCATCATACATCACTCCGGTGACTGACTCACCCTTAACAGGTAACCCCAACAACATTTCTATGTCTTGTAGAGTGATAATGTACTCTCCAACACACAGGTCTTCATCTCTCGATCAAGGTTGTGATCAAATGTTAGTCCAACTGAATAAATCACAATCTGGCAACCCTATAGAATCTAGATGTATGGAGTAGCGGTAGTATTTTAGGGTGGAGTGGGATAGTGCATTGGACAACTGTCTCTCGACACCTGCAAGATATTTCTCCAATAGTACGATATCGCCAAAGATGATCGATGAAAGGATTGGTCGTACAAAATATCAGGATCAATAGGTCTTGGGTTTAAAGCCATGATATGAAAGAAAAAAATATTTTTTTCTCAATTAAAAAAATATTTTTTTCTCAATTAGAAGAATAATGTACAACTTAATTAACTAATGGATCAACATAATCTGAATATACAATAAAAGTATCATCTACACTTAATTAAATATACATGATGAAAAAAATTATTTATTTCTCAATTAAATAATGTACAACTTAATTAAAAGAATAATGTACAACTTTATAAATTATAATAAAAAATTGAATATACAATAAAAGCATCTACACTTAATTAAATATACATGATAAAAAAAAAGTATTTATTTATCAATTAAAAGAACAATGTACAACTTTATAAATTATAATAAAAAATTGAATATACAATAAATGTGTAATCTACATTCTCAATCTAACTGTCTGGAGCCCGTCTTAGTAACGAATAACACTTCCTTCGATTATGGCATAATTGATTACAAAATCCACATCGTTGTTGAGTGACTGGTCTATCAGGTTTTCTCAACAACGATGGATCAGGATGTAAGGCAAACATATTAGAGTGCATGATCTAGTAATCTTCATGTGGTACAGGTTAAAACTGAGGAGAGTAACATTTAGCATACGTTGACAATTTATAATAGTCCTCAATAAAGTCTTCGTAGTTCATGTTAAAATGTGAGCAAACTGCCATAAAATGCGAACATGGAATGTCGAACGCTTGCCACTTGTTACATGAACAGTACCGCTCGGACCTGTTTAGCCTAAATATTTGAACATTTCCTCATTTAGCATTGAGACTATGACGTCCGATTTTCACATGAAACACACCTGTCAATCGTATGATTGTACTTCATGTTTACTGGATCTTGCAGCCCATTTATTTATTTTTTCATGTGCATACCTGAATATGCTTGAAACAAATTGTTTATAACACACATATATATAGATATATATATATATTACAAGATGTATTTATCTTGATGCTCCAATGCATTCCTTATTTCTTCTCTTATTTTCTCAAAATAATTCACACACTTGAAGAATGTTATTTGAGCAAGAGCATTTATCGGCAACATCCGAGCTCATTTGAGGACACCATTTATGCACTTTGATAGATTTGTCATCATCCACCCATATCTGAACCCTCCATCATGTGCTTGAGTCCATTGCTCTATACCAATGTTGTAAAAAAAAACTCATACAACTCCGATTTATTCCTTTGATATCTTCGATGAACTTCCGAATTTGAAACTGACACCCGACACGATAAACATAATTTTTCATTGTATTAAATTTGTACTTTTTATTAAAGTTGCAGATGATATGTTGTAAGCAGAAACGGCAGTGACATTTCGGTCCCATCCAACCATTTGCTAGATTATTCACTATTGCGATTATGTCAACATGTCGATCTAAAATTAAACACACCTCTTCATGTATTACAATTTATCTCAAGTGTTTCAGGAACCATCACATGAGTCTGCAAACTCTTCATTTGCAACAACAAATGCAAGTGGAAGAAGATGCCCGTTCGAGTCAATTGATGTAGCAATTGACAATTTTCTTCGATATTTTCCATATTAAAAGCTTCTATACAAGGAGCAAAAGCCCAAAATACAAAAGTTAAAATAACATGGCCTTCAATAAACGTTTCTTTCGCTCTCCACTCTACACATGTTCCGGGATTGGTCTGCTTAATCATATACAACCACCTGGATAACAATTTGTAAGACTCATTCTAATCACCAAATAATTTAGCCAACACTTTTCTTTTGCCTTCCCGTACCTTATGATAAGGAACATGATATCCGATGTCGGACTGCAGTTGTGCCACGCTGATAGATGGTTTTTCTATTACGACATCACAGAACTCTAATGCAATCATTGATGAATCCAATTACACATGACTTTGACTCATTCTGAATAAAACACATGTATGCTGCTCATCGTACTTAGTGATCTCGAACAAGCCATGCAATTTTTTCTTTATTGCACGAAGTCTCCATTTGCAACATTCTTCCCACTTCTTACACCGAATTGTCCAAATTGTTGGTGTCGATTCCACAACCTCATATGGTGCGTGACATTTAATAGCAAAACATTTGACCGCGTGTTGTAGCATTTCTTTGTCTTGACAAATCATCCTTTTATACAACTAAGTATTGTCAACGTCTACATGGGTTATAATTAGGTCATGTTCTCGAATGCTATCTAGTACATTCATATCCAAATCGTTGAATGTATCTGAAGGTAACTCATGTTCACGACCATCGAAATCCAACTCTTCAAATTCATCGTCCGTTTCTGTTTTGAAATCTTTATACTGATTGTTAGTCGTCATATCTTCATTATCACATGGTGATGCAACTGGCTCCGGATTAGGATCAATACATTCGATTGGATCTTCAAATTGACTAAATGGTGCATTCCAGTTTGTATCCAACCTTATCCTATTTACATAAAAAATACACTAAATTTGGCAGTGACATCGCGATTGAGAACATCAAGTTCATAGCTTGTGCATTCGAAATAGGGAATGACATAAACCTTATTGATCCTCATGGTTCTAAGTTAGGATGTCTATATATTATTTCTAACTGATTTGTTCCCATATCTACACTAAGTGACATCCCAACCATTTCAAGGAATTGTAACAATTCACTGTTCACATTTGTACTAAAACCCCTACTTGGTGGTTGGTCATAGTCAACTCCATCAATACCATAAATCATATTACTAGTTGTAAACAACATAAACCCCAAACATTTGTCCGCCATTTTCTTAAAAAAAAAAAAAAAAGACAAACAATACATTACTAATTGTTTTATTAATTATCAAACTTAAACAAAAATAAATCATAATAAAAATCACAATAAGAAATATAAGAAATATATTAAAAAAATCACAATAAAAATCATAGTAAGGTAAACTTTTTAAAACTATTTTTAAACATAACAATAAATTAAACTTTTTATAACTATTTTTAAACATAACAATAAATTAAACTTTTCAAATATCATAAGAAATATATACAAAAAATCATAATAATTTTGTATTAAACTAAAAATATTAAAGTTTTTAAACTATAAACATCAACTTTTTAAACATAACAATGAGGTAAACTTTTTAAAACTATTTTTTCAAATTCAATACAATAAAATAAAATAAAATATTATAAGAAATATATTAAAAAAATCACAATAATTTTGTATTAAACTTTTAAAATTATAAACATCAACTTTTTAAACATAATAATAAGACAAACTTTTTAAACCTATGTTTTCAAATTTAATACTAAAAAAATAAAATATCATGAAAAATATATTAAAAAAAATCACAATAATTTTGTATTAAATTAAAAATATTAAGGTTTATGAACATCAACTTCTTAAACATAAAAATAGATTAAACTTTTAAAAGCTATTTTAAGCTATATTTTCAAAGTTAATACTAAAAAAATCAAATATCATAAGAAATATATTTCAAAAAATCATAATAATTTTGTATTAAACTAAAAATATTAAAGCATAAACATTAACTTTTTAAACATAACAATAAACTAGACTTAAATACAAACGAAAGCAAACAAAATATAAATAAGACTAACATGTTGGTATAGCATAATATAAATGAGATTAATACTAATATAATAAAGAAATAACTACTAACATCAATATCAATATGTAAATATTATTAAATTCAACAACTATTAAAAAATTAACATGATAGATATACTAAATATAGAAAAACTAGTAATAAATAAACAGTAAACTCACAAATTGAATAGTGGTTTTATTTTTTCCCCAAAGTGACAATGGTATGTTATTCGGCAACAAAAACTACGAAAAAAACAAAATATTATGAGAATATGGATCTACAACAAAAACAATGAAAAAAAAACAAAATATTATGAGAATATATGAATTTTGTTAACGTTACCTTTTTTTGTTATTTGTTTCTCAAACAGCAACAAAAACTATAAAAAGAATATAATAGTATGAGAATAGAAACAAAATTTACAATTTTTTTTTTAAATGAAATTTTGTATAGTAAAGGTACAAACCTCACAATTTAATGGACGAATGTGGGAGAATAAGAAGATATGCCGATGAAGAAATGAAGAAGGCAAAAGCAAATTTTTAGAAGTTTTAATTAGGTTCGAAGAAGTAGGCAGAAATGAAGAAATAAAGAAATGAAGAAACGAAGAAATGAAAAAGGCAGAAGCGAGCTGTGATGTGAGAAATGAGAAATGAGGAGGAGAGGGTTAAAAAGTTGTAGGTCGAGTTTTCGCGGGACTTAAATTCGGCACGACGAGCGTTGGGAAATTGAAGACGATGGGACGAGATGCTGACGAATCGCTGCACTTTCTGCACGTTGATGGAAATCTATGCACCCTCTGCCCGCTTTAATGAAGTCAAGGATTGAACCCTCGACATGCGTAGTATGCAAAAAGATGGTTTTAGGTCGATCTTCTTTAATTTTTGTTGGTCGAGGGTCTCTTCTTTAATTTTTGTATGTCGAACGTTCAACCCTCGACATCTTCTTTAACTTCTTTTAGGTTGAGGGTTGAACCCTCGACACACTATTGCAACTTCGAAAACTCCCAAACAATCTTAAATCTTTAAATACTTTTCCTAACTACAATATTTTTTTAAAAAAAAAACTCCAGATAATTTGATCCACGGACCTTTTAATCTTCAACAACTTTTTGTTTGTTTGTTTGTTTGTTTTTTTTTTTTTTTTTGGCAACTTTTAGTACTAATTCCAAGCTAACATTTGCATCATTTTATATTTATATAAATGAAAATGGGGCGGGTCGCGCACTCGCGCTGTTCACCTTTTTTTTTTTTTTAAGGGTCCCAAAAATGCTCTTATAAATTGAGAATTGGACGGGTGGGTCGGGTTGTTCATCTTTATTCATTTTAAAAACAATTCCAATTAATTCGCGGCAAATAGATTCAATGCCCTAGACTACTTTTGTCATCAGTATCACCATCCCCAACTCCAAAAATCCGATAGAATCACCATTTCGTCGAGCACAAGTCTCAGAGTCTCGAATGGCGATTTCGATTTGAGACGTTAGGGTTCCTCTTTGATCCTCCAGTGCAAATACAATGTTCGGAGCTCAACCGTCCTCCTCCGCCTTCGGCACTCCACAATCAACTCCGGCCTTCGGCACTCCGCAATCAACTCCGGCATTTGGCACGCCGGCGTCCACTCCTGCCTTCGGAACTCCATCGGCGTCTCCTGCATTTGGCAACCTTTCCTCAACTCCTGCCTTCGGAACTCCATCTACGTCGTCGTTTGCTACCGGCTTTGGCTCATCGCTTTTCTCCACTCCATTCTCTTCTCAGCCTTCACAACCGCAGCAGCAGTTGCAGCAATCGCCGCTATTTCCGCAACCAGCCGCCACTGGGTTCGGTTTCCAGACTCCGTTTGCTGCGCCTCAGTCCACTCCATTTCCAAATGCTCAACTGACTACTCAGATGGCCCCGGTCGCACCGCTTCCTTTCTCCCTCGCAGATCGAGATATTCAAGTATGTTCCTAAAAGTAATCGGCAAGAAATAGTAATATCTCCTTTCTCCGTTTATATCCGCGCCTATTTATTTTGTTTTTATTGAGTGCACCAGGCAATTGTTGAGGCTTACAAGGACGACGCAGGAAACCCTAAGTATGCTTTCAAGGTTCGTTTCCCCAATCTTGACTGGAAATCGGAATGCCTCGTGTTTTTACCCTCACTAACACTTGAGAATTGTTGATAATCGTGAGGTAATATACGATAAGCTTTCTTGTCCAGTTGCTCCAATGTTAACGCTTGTGTTTATTTTGCAGCATTTGTTGTTCAGTGTAACTGATCCTCAATATAGGGTGAAGCCTGCTGGTGTATCGGATGTGAGTTCAATATGTCGCGTTTTTACGTCTGAAGAATTCTCATCTCCTTGTATGTATTTTCTTTTTCACGGATTCTACACTAAATGCGGATAATAGTTTGCATTGCCAGATAATGTGGGCTGAGGCAATGGCAAAGCTTGAAGGCATGGAAAGTGCTGATAGAGAGCGATTGTGGCCGCAGCTTGTTCAAGGTTTTAAGGATTTGTCTCAGCGCTTGAAGGTATTTCAATTCACTGCAAAATGTGTGGTTAAATTAATTGATTGTGTTTTAAGATATTTGTCTCAATGCATGAAGGTTGTGTGTCATTCGTATTTATGCATATTCAATTATGTTGTATGATTTTTTGCATATCTTTTGTTATAGCTTAAAAATTTGTTATTCGTCATAAGCATTGGTGGATTTGCAGGCGTGTTCTTTAGCAACCTTAACCATATGTTAATTAACTTAGAGCTGCTATTTAACGTCATGGATCTAATTTGATGCCTTGAGCTTTTGAATATATGGATATGAGTGGGTGATCCAAAGTTACATTAGAGAAATGGCACTCATGAATATAGAATTTTATGTTTAGTCTGCCTGTTTCACAATTTTAAGAGTTAATTTTACTTCAAACTGAATTATGGTATTGCCTGTATTACATCAATTTCAATTTTCCAGAAATAGAATTTTAAATGAAGAAATATTTGTCTATCTACACAATATTCTAATGTTTGACATTCCATTTGAATTAGATATTTAAGTTCTACAATTATTGCTTCACGTATTATTTTTCTTTTGATGATTTATTACCTAAATAATAAATATAAAATAAAATGAAAGCAATCAAGTCAGTACTTGCTGAATGGTTAAAAATTATTATTATTATTATTAAATAATGAAAATGTACTTTCAATTGTGATGGTGAAAAAAAGATTAAATTTATGAAAACTATACAATAGAGAGTAAGCATCATTAGTGAAATAAAATTCAAACAATAACCAAGATTTTCATAAATGTTTGTATATATAATTTTTTTCCCCTTATGTATATTGTTAAATTTCAAATGTCTCGAGGACATTGCCTCCTCTGTGCCTGTACTGTGTCGACCCCTCCGGGATGTTATTTATTGTGACAAATGCTAATGCACGCGGTTGGGAAGTAGTCTTTTCTTTTCCCTTTCCAAATAATGATAATGCAGGGTATGCCAGTCTCTAGTCCATATATTATTGCCATTCAAAACTGTGAAGTAGGAAAACACAACTTATATTTGATAGGATGGCAATTATGTTTTGTTCCATCTACCAATGTTGGTGAAACAAATGCAATAGCCTAGTGACCAGTTTTATGTTTCCATTTAAGATTATTAATATGTTGTTCTTCGGTAAATATAATCATCTTTATGTCCAAGTTGTGAGAGTACATAAATTGAGAACATCCATGATGTATCAATATCACATATGCTGAAACTGAAAGTTATAATCTGCTGAGCCTTAATAGCTTCTGCATTTGCTTCCAGCATTCCTTGTGAATGTAAATGTTCCGGAAAGTTGTCACATAAAGAATGCGTTTTGTTTCAGTTATTGTTTATAAAAATAATTTTAACAACTCTACGTATCTTAAATTTCAATGACATTAGCTCATTTTTTTGTTGTTGCTGCATGCTTTTCTGCTTTTTTTTTTTTTAAAGTGATTTTCTTTTTCACACGTTCTGGTATTTGCGAGTGAAGTAACACAGTTTCTTGCACTGACGCTCCAGTGGAATTAATGCAGATTCAAGATGAAGTCATTCTCTCTGATTCTGATAGACTTCGGATGACCCAAAGCAATGTCAAAATGGTAATCTTATGCTTCCTTAATGATATATTTTAAATTTCCTATTTCTAATTGATGCTTGATGTATTTTGCAGCTTCAAAGGCATTTTCTAGCCGATACTCTACCTTGGGTTCAAAGATTGAAACAGAAGGAGCAAGGTCTTCAAAGGCGTCTGTTGAGAGTATGTTTTTATTTTTTTAAATCAGTGGACTAATATGGAAAAAAAAAAGTGGTATGGATGTGATCTTCAAGCTTTCTTCCCTCTTGCCTCCTCACCCCCTACCGGTTCCAAACTGCTGCTATTTTAATTTGATGTTTTCTTCAATAAAAGGTTATGAGAATTGTGGAAGCGCTAGAAAGTAAAGGTTGCCGAGTGCCTGTAATGAAAGGAGAGGCTGAATTGGCAGAGAAGTTAGCTTTGATAACGAGGCAGGTACGTATCATTCACCACATTTACTTTAAATGGAGGAAGAGATACTGAAGAACCTCCTCAGTTCCTAGGGCCTTCCCGTCTAGTTCTACTTCTTTATCCTAATTGTCAAACATATAAATTATTTCAAAATTTAAGTAACTCGATACAAAATTTTGAATTATCATTTTGGAAGAAGAGAAACTTTAATGATTGTAATGAATGCTTATTTTTCCTTTTAAAGAGCATCACATAAAGATTATTATCATCATCATTATTTTTCTTTATTTATTTTTTATAATATGATATTATTGTCATTTTGCCTGTGTTGAAATTTGAAAGAATTTGGCCATGTGCACATTCTGATCGACGGGGGAAGAATGAACTAAACTTATAACTAGGGAGAAATATCTTACATGTCCCAAAAAGTTGCATCATAATATTCTTCAACGATTTTCAGTTGAAAGGATCTGGAGCAGAACTTTCAAGGAGGGTGCAAAATTTGCTTACAATTACTCGTGGTCAAGCAAATGGCTCCAGTGCTGGTAACTCCATCTATCTTCAAGGATCAGCAAAAATACACGAGCAGAGTCTTGCTGATATGCAGGAGGTGCGAACATATTTGTGTTTGGAGTCTGCTTTTTGACTTGTAGTTTTGCTGGAAATGAACTTTATGAGATTTACCAAAATTCTGTTAACAGTCTTTCAAAAAGGAAAAAAAGACGTGTAATAATTATACAAGCGAGAATTTTGGTAAATGCAGTTAATTTTGGTAAGTGCAGTTATGTTATTGTCAAATTTATTAACCAACTTCCTCTACGTCTACACGTCATGTGCCAGGTTTTGCAGCAACAGACTGAGGCCATTGCTAGACTTGGAAATGTTTTAAAGCGGGATGTTAGAGACATGGAAATCATAATGGCTGAAGACAGAGAAATGACAGATGATGCGAGCTAAATGAAATTGAGTTCACATTTCTAGCCATTGTTCTGTTTGTTATTAGATATACTTGGCTTGATTTTTCCAAATGGAAAAATTAATATTCGTTTTCAAAACTTTTATGTACTGCTCAAGGTGCTAGCCGGGATCTCTTTTGAGAGACGTGGGTTAGTACTTGGTTAAGGTCAACTTTTAACTGCTTAATACCTATACAATTTTGATTTGATGCAGTGTTAAAGGCTAATAAGGCAGCATGAACAGTTGCTATGTTGGTCTCTTAACGTAGCCAGCATCATCAGAGAAAGGCCTTGGACTCATCTTTTCCTCGTCAGGTGAATGAGGTGGTTCTCTCACTTATGAATATACTTTACCTCTTAGCATTTGGGGATGTTAGTCCTCTAATTATAAAAGCTCATGCGAGTTGTTAGGTATGCTTTATTTATATATAAATATATACATATAGTTGAGAAATATGACTTTCATTAATAAGAGTGATAATACAAAAGAGGATAATGAGTTGGGCATAGTTTATAGTTGTTGGGGCTGGGGCAATATTTTAGAGAAAGGACAATGATCACAGATGCACCTTAGTCATCAAAATTTTTGTGAGAATTTGACTTCGTATATCCATTGGGGCAGTGTTGTTGAAATATCGGTGTAGTCACAGGTTATTTAAGCTTTCGTACAATTAGCATTAGGGGTTTAGTTTTATTTAGGGGTTAAAAGTTAAAAAATAATGTAAGTAATGGCAAAAATAGGGTATCTAAGAAAGAAATTTCAAAAGTAAAGTGGTTAAAGAAATAAATCGTGTACTCGGTACACGATTTTCATTAATATAGTCATCAGCCTCATGGTCGGTAGATAGCTGCCATGTTAGCATATGCGTAGGCTTGATCAGTGAAGGAAGACCAAACTTTGTGGACATACTTTTTTTTTTACTTCTAATGAACAATTTTCTTCCTTACCTGTTTTTTTTTCTTATTCTTTTATATCATATTCATTTATTAGATTTAGTGTCAAGATAAAATATAATTTTATTAGTTTTTTATTTTTTTATTTTTTTTATTTTTTTTATTTCAAGATAGAAGTTCATATGGCGTTAAAAGATTGAATTGCAAATCACTCAAGATTTCATATGATGGTCGTCTTCATGTTCCTTTGGATTAGTTTTGCCTTGTTGGTGTTGTCGTTTTGACGAGTACATCTTCGATTAGTGTTAGCAACATTGAGTTGTGTTGTCTGCTGAATAATATTTTCTATATTTACTAAGTTTTGGTCACATATTGAGTTCAGCTCTGGTAAATTGTGTATTGGTGTACATCTTGGGCAAAATTATTGTGTGATGAAAAATATTAATATTAAATAATGTTCATATCATATATTTGAAAAATGTAAGATAATAAAATTCTTACTGTGTAGTAATGGTAAGTGTCATCAAGTGATAAATTGTCTCATGATTTAATTGTACTAGGAAAAGTAGTTATGTTGGCCCATTTGTTATTTCTTCTTGTGCACAATGACCATGATGTGCACGTCAAACGATATACATTATGCATGACTTCGATGTCAATTGTGTTCGTGCTTATCTCAAATCAATTCGATTTAGTGTCGAGAGAATGGCACAAGGGTATCGTTTGTTGCAAACAAATTGGTTCAACACACGATTTGGTTGATGCCATTCTATGATTAGGAGGGCTAACCGTCAATCAAATATCTTGACCGTCACAACAATAATCAGATAGTAATAACAAAATATCGTGTGTATGACATCCATTTAATCTGAAAAAAAAAAAGATAATTTGACATCCAAAAAGTATGTTATATTCATTTGTATATTTGCTGATTGTGTATCAATTGGTCAAGTATTAGTCGAAATTTATTAACATATTTGTTGACTGGTCAGATGTAGTTTATACACCACTTTATCTAAAATTTAAAAAAAAAAAACAAATAATATATTTTATTACATAAAATAATAACAAAATAAATATATAAATAAAATAATACATGATATTGAGTGAATGATGATACGGAGTCTGTAATTGAGAATTTGTGGTGCTACAACTATTTGTAGCAGTTATTTTAATCTCAGTTTGGTGTTAAAATAATGAGCAATCCTAAACTCCAGGGAAATATATGCAACTGGGTACTGTTATTTAAGACTATATAGATTTAAGAAGACCTATTCAATAAAGAAGATAGAGTGTAGATCAAGTATGTCACGCTTTTCCTTGGTGTGAAGTAGTTTGTAGCAGTAATAACAAAATGGTGACCATGACTAGAAGAAGAATTGGATGATTGAAAGCGGTTGTGAAAGAAAAGCTAGACTTCTTGAAAGGATAGCCAGATTTGTTGATAATCTGACAATTATTGATGACTCAGAAATAAAGTTGGGCTAGGTCTTCTTCCCTGAGCTAAAAAAGGAGCAATTAGTCTCGAGGTTTTTCATCCACTGGTAATTCAAACTGAATTGCAACGTAATTAGGCATCCCCACAATATGTTATGCAGATGTCTCCCTTACCAAGATCCATGTTGCACCATGACTGAAAGAATATAAACAAAATTAAATAACAAAATCCATTACATAACAAAGTCAGTTACATAACAAATATAGTTACATAACGAAGTCAATTCCATAACCAAATCCATTAGATAACAAAGTTAATTACATAACAATCTTAAAACAAAATTTCAAATCCAATCTAATGGTAAAACAAATACTAGATCTTAGACAAAACAAATTTCACACTAGATTTTCAAAATTTTCAACAAAATAAGTTCAAAACAATAGATTTTTCATCGATACATCTAAACAAAATACTAGAACTATGGATATTCAAAGAACAATCTCATATACTTGGGAAAAAATTGCCTAGGGTCAACTACGGTATGGTAGGGGCAGCAGCAGCGGAGAATGACAAGCAATAGAGAACACGACGGGCAGTGAATTAGAAGAGAGGAATAAAGAAAACTGGAAGAGTGAGGAAGAAAGTGATTGGAGAGGGTGGTGGGAAGAATTTTGGAACCACTAACTCGTGTACCGAGTACACGAGTATGGTGGACCCAGTCCACGACTTTTTGGTCAATACAACATGTTAGACGTGTAAAAATTGCCAGGTGGCAGGTCAGCATCAAGTCAGCATCAGGTCATGTGAAGCTGGTGATATGGAGGGAAGTTGTGAATTCCATCGTGGCTTTAAATCATGGATTAGGTACACGTGTTATTTGCTTACTCATAACTCATGCACCCGGTCCACAATTTCACTACCTTATATTTGTCATTTCTTTCAATCCAACTTTATTTTTGTCAGTAAATATTAAAACAACATTATTTTTAAAAACCATTATTTAGGTTAGAAGATAATTAATCAGAAGTTCTATTAAAATTCATTAATTAGAGCCTCGTAGAATAATATAATTATTTATTTTGGTCATTGGTGTTTCTGTTTTTGATCTCTAGTCTTTTAGAAATAATTTTATTTTTTTTAAAAAAAATCAGATTTTGCATCCATTGACCATTGTTTTATTCTGTCATTCTTGAGGATTGTTTGATCATCTTTTATATATATACATATAGTTGTAAATGAACTTTTTAAATTAAAAAAATATGAATTATTTTTGGTTCAGTATAGGAAACGTCGTTTAATAATAAATTGTTTGCTTTTCGATTTCTTATTATCTTTTCTTAATCATCCAGGCTTGGTTTTAGTTTTTAGTTTTCTATTGATGAACAAAGAAAATGTTTTTAAAACTTGTGAAGAATTATAGAGAATAGGGTAAGGAAAGGAAATGTTATTGAGTGAAAGACATTATATATAGAATGATCTAGAAGATTGTAAAGCAGTGGGCTTTTCAGAGACAATTATGAGGTTGAAAAGTCAGATGAAAGATCTTTTGAAGAGAAGGATGGACTCGGAATTTTCTCAGATGAAATTGTGTTCTTCAAAACTTGCATTATAGATTTCTTTATATTTTAAAAATATCCCAAAATTTTAAAATAAGTTATCTAGCTAACCATGATTAAATAGTTTTCAATTATTTCTTAAAATAAGGCATGCTTGTTTTAAATGGCAAAATTATTGAAAGTATTTTTAAATATAGCAAAATACTTTTTTTTATTGATAAATTTTATTAGTGCCTATTGCATTTTGCTATTTTCTTTTCTACAAAATTTGTCTTTCATTAAACTGGATCCAACTTTTTAACACATGCAACTTTCACGTAATCCTATTTAACAGGTGCGGGTTTCATTTTCTACTTTAAAAACATAGAAACGAAAGCTCATAGTCCAAAATAGAAGTAATTGGATTAGTGTTGTACTAAGATGTTCGACAATTTTTATTATATTTATACAATAATCAAGATATAAAATAGTTTGGAAGACGAAGGTTAAGACGAGAGGATTGGATTTAATTTTAAATTTAGACGATTATATTAATTTCCAAAACTAAACAATCAAAAGACGATTAATTTAGATTGAAAATGTGGTTGCAGTGAATTTTTAAAATTTAAGTTCAAATTGAACGCCATTTGATTCGATTTTTTCCTATTATGCTCATCTTTTCACAATTTTATAATCATCATTTTTATTTTTATTGTTCCCAAGTAAACAATTAAAATTTTAGCTAAATTTAAAAAACAAAAACAAATTTATTAAAACTGCTTTTCCAAATTAGAATTTGAAATTATTTTTAAAATGTAGAGAACAAAATGAAGAAATTAATAGATGCAAGTAGAGTATAGTATCTATAAAAGGCTACTTATGAATCAAATGATAATAAAATGAAACAATAAATTTGTAATACGCTCAATACTAATGCTTAAAGATTAAACTTGTAGGTTAGTCCATTAAATAAGATTCGGACAAACACGTGATAAATGAAGTCACAATGTACCGAGATGAATCCGTTATTCCACTGTAAGTACTCTCTTCTACACCATTTATTAAAAATGTTTCCTATACCCAGTTGAGTGCTCCAAGTTCTCTGTTCATAAATTATATGATCCACCGCAGATAATGAAACGCAAGGGAGAGGGGTTAAACAATAATATATATATATATATATATTATGAACATTATCTGAGAAGGGATGGGATGGGATGAGGATACCCAAAAAGCTCCTCCTAACTTTCTGTATAGGCTTCTGCCATGATTAAGAGCACTAAAGATGTCCAACCAGTAAATGGGTGTGCGCCTTTTCCTTTACCCGTTTTTTGATTATACTGTTCCCAAATGTATCCAGTCTTGTGATAATTGCCAACCACATTTCTGCGCCAATAGTGAACTGGTGTAAAGCTTTCGGCATTCTAGATATGTTCATGGTTTGATTCGATTTGGTTTTGCTGCCAAACCAAACCAAACCAAACAAAAAATATGGGTTCGGAAAATATGTCAAACCAAATCAAACAGTTTGTTTGGTAACTAAACTGCAAATATTCAGTTTAGTTCGGCCTTTGGTTTCATAATATATAATATATATGTAATTTGTTTGGTTCGACTTGGCTTTCGGTTTTACATAATATATACATATATAAATACTTCAATTTCATATATAACATAGGCTTGGTTTTTGATTTTCTATATAATATAATCAATTTGATTTTGGATTCGGCAAATCCAAAACTGAACCGAATTGAAAGATTCAATTTTCTTATAATTTTAAACCCAACAAAATCGATGCTTAAACAGAAACTGAATTTTCAGTTCGGTTTTGTCATTCGGCTTGGTTTGGTCGGTTCTAAAGTTTTCCAAGCTAGCCATGAAACAAATAACTGCAGCAGCTTGTACGGGGGTGTTTGAAAATAAGTTCACAAAACTCACTTTTTCTTTGTTAACTTGTTGAAAATTTGCACAAGTTATAAATAAAAGAAAATGATAGTGAAAAAGCATAATCTTCAGAAAACGGAACGTAAAAAGAAGGTAAAAAAAAATTGTTGAACGGACTCATAATTACCTAATTATATTGCTTCTCAACTCATCACGAATATCTTTGGCTCTTTCTCTATACGGTCCATGCTCTGTAATCCAGGTCACATTAAGGTATTATCGAACTAAAAACAAAGAGGCGCACATGAGATACCTTCCAGATAGGAGGCGATGGATTGAAAATACCTGTGGCATAGTGGTTGAGAGCTGAAAGAATCAAGTAATTCATGTTCATCCAAATTGTACCTCTCCAATAAGGTGCCTCATGCTCCGTATTGTACTTCATGTATAATGAGCTACAACGTGCAATTTCAAAGACGGAATTAATCCACACAATAATACACCACATGGTTTTGGGTTCGTCGAAGGACAGAGATTAACAGAAATTATGATACCGTACACGTACCTTGTTTTAGATAGGGAACGGAGCCCATAATTTGTCCAGAATATGCTTCGATTTGAAATAAGATCAAGCTGTTTTCCAAGGATCGGAGATTCCTGTTGGAGAGTTGAAGGGAAAAAAAGATTCAAGCCTCTTCACGACTGTAAAATAACACCACACGAATCAATGGTTTCACGTTGCCAGCACTTACAGGTGGAATGATTCTCCCCATGAGTGGAAAAAGACTGACATAACCGATATGAGGAACCATTCTTAGCCTTGGCGTTTCCGACACTTCCCGGATAAGTTGTCGAGTTGTAAATCCCTGCTCTCCCATCACCTCTTTCCAAATTAAACGTACCTACATGAAATCAATCCTTGCATTAGGGGAAAAACTGAAAAAACTGGTTAAACGGATCGAAATTGCTATTTGGTCGGATTGGGTTTGCAGAAAAACAAAATTAAAAGGGGAAAAAACAAACCGTTAATATTTTATTATATATATAAAAATTCAAAAGTAATATCAAATAAAAACGTTGGACATGTCGGTGTGAACGATTTTGTATTCTTTAGGTCCTCAATTTGAGCCTCAGGCAGATTGTCCCCACCCGTCACCAAACCCAGACCCACACACACAAGAAATCGGCAAACTGCGAGCCGAACCAATCAAACCACTGGTTTAATCGGTTTGGTTCGACTTCGGCTTTCTGTTTTTCCTTCACCAAATGGTTGGTTCGGCCCTGGTTTTGCACAGTAACCAAGCTGAACTGATCGCCTGAACCCCTACCTTGCATTAAAAAACACAAGAATGGACTCTAAACACACAGTACCACCGCAAAACAAGCTTTTAAGGTAGAAATTTCCGTCAGTGCAATCGAAAATACACACATTTCAGAGCGAGTAATGTACTTAATAGAGTTTTGGAGCCTTCTGTTCATTTTGTAATTTCTCAAACAATGGTGGATCTATTAATAAAGGAAACAACTTTATAAACTCATAAAAAGCCAAATTCATATGTGGGAACCATCAAGAAAACCAGGAAAGTGCAAAAGAGCGAACGAGAAATCAAGGGAGTGTTCCGTTGACATACATAAAATAGAAAATAATACAGGCATTTGGAGAATAAAAGTTCGTATCCCACACATTAAGAGTTTATTTCAAGGAGAAGATTAAATGAAAGTCGAATTGTAAAGACAATGATGATAATACAGAGACCATACCTTTTCAGTGTGATTTCCAAAATCTAAGTAAGTTCCATAGGCGTCATCAAAGTGCATCTGGTCAGGCATCAATCATGGTCAAATTAGAGGTCGAGAGCTTATTATCTATTACTATTTCAAATGTTCTACAAAAAAGACCACGTGCATAAATAATCGTCTCCATATATTATAATTATGAAATAAATTTCCAGCAGAGATGAAAGTGACAACCAACCTGATTTTTTATTTATTTTTTAATGAGAAACATGAAACATAATTTTATTGACAGTATGAAATTACAAAAGAGCAAAAGATGTCGTGAGGAGTTACATAATACTATTCCAATGTGTAATGAAAGAAGTAAGGTCGTAATCACAAAAGAGAGGGGTGAATTTACACCAAGTTAAAGGTGTATAAAAAAGGTGTTCAAAGAATTGAAAATTTGACAACCAACCTGATTCAGAAGCTCAAAATCCGAAAGAATTTTTGCTGCTGAACTATAAACCTGCATGATATGAATTCTTCAAAAATTCGAATGGAAATAAATAATAAAAAAAAAAAAAAAAAAAAAAAAAAAAAAAAAAGAAAGAGAAGAAAATCTATGAGATACTAAGTTGATCTCTCATGACAATTTACCGTTTCAACTCTCTTTCTCTTCACGGTTAGCTCCGAAATAGCATGCATGCAATCTGCAGCAAGAAGCATCCAGCATCGGAGGTCCACATGACGCTCATCATCAGTGGGGTGCGAAGCACGAGGATAATCATCCAACCCAGACATCAGTGCCTACAAATGTGAACAATTTTAGATCATGGGGAACTTTGTTGGTAAGGCATAAAAGAGAAACTTCAACGCCATTATTTTGATACTGCTTAGAGAAACGTGCTTTTGTAACACTGACAACTTTTACACCAAATAAAGTGTAAGGATTCTTCCTCACTTAAATGGTATTCACGTCAAGATAATTCCAGAACAGGGGAAAATAGAGTTCAAGATGGAAAACAAACAACGTATTCCCACCTACAGCCAAGATAACCAAGAGGGTTGCCCTCTCCACCAAGACTTCTGTTCATACACAAAATACAAGATAACTAACCCTAGCACAACAAAACGTTTAAATACCAACATTCCCTTGCTGGCCGTACAACGGGCCCACTATAAGCTACCCCTCTGTCGATGGTGCAAGCCCTTTTTTGCCCCTCCTTTTGTACACATACTTGATAGGTGGCCTAACATTATCCCCATGGAGATCAGGGAATTGTTCGGTGAAGGCTGCACAAGACTCCCAGGTGGCTTCATGCTCCGGTTGGTCTTTCCAGGTTACTAAGCATTCCCATTCCCTCTCAGCTTCATTCCAGCGTACTTGTTCAACTTTGCTGGGTCCAGAACCCATTCCAACTGGTCATTCAGCAGCGAAACATCAGGCTGTACTACTTGGTGATTTCCCACAGCTTTCTTCAACTGGGAAACATGAAACACCGAGTGAATTTTGGCTGTCTCCAGTAAGTCTAACAGATAAGCTACCTCGCCGATTTGACCCCTAACTCTAAATGGTCCAAAGAATCTCGGGGCTAGCTTTTCACAACGCTTCTTGGCTAGAGTCTTCTGTCTATAGAGACGTATTTTCCGATAAACCCAGTCCCCTGCTTCAAACTCTACTTTCCTTCTATGAATGTCCGCAAATTTCTTCATCTATCCTGTGCACGGGAGAGGTGGTCCTTCAAAATGGCCAAGGTCTCGTCTCTATCTTGCAACTGTTTTTCCATGGAATCATTCGCCGTGGTACCCGAATGTCCGTAAGAAACGATCAGCAGCGGCGGCTTCCCATAAACTACAGCATACGGAATAATTTTTATGGAGGCATGATATGATGTGTTGTACCAAAGCTCCACCCAAGGCAGCCACTCCCTCCACGTTTTGGGCTTTCTTGACAGAAATAACTGTTGAAATTAGGATTTTGAGCCCTAGGGGCAATTTTGTCTTTTTCATTGTACCCTAGGGTTCCTTGTTCTCTATTTAAGTTGTTGGTCTACTGAATTCCATTGTATCAGTTTCTAATAATAATTCCCTTATCCCGTGATTTTTCTCCCTAATTAGGATTTTCCACGTAAATTCTTGGTGTGTTATTTTTCTTTTCCCTACTCTTTTTTTATCATGGTATCAGAGCATGGAGATGAAACCCTGGCCACCATTGAGGAAAATCCAATAGGAGAATCCCAAACCAATAACCCAGATATAACCACTGTTATCCAAAAAGCCATTGATAGATACTTCCAAACTCTTCCCCACTTCCGTGAAGACCAGCCGCCGCCGCCCTACCCACCGCCGGCCGTTTCCGTCGAGCCAACCGCCACCGCCATCCCAACTTCCGGCTCCCTCAAAGACCTAACCACCCAACTGCACCCGCACGCTACCTGTTCGAACCAACCGCACACGAGCGATGGAGTTTTTCTGGCTCAGACACGTGCAGAGGAGGTCGACCAACGACCAGCCGCGCGAAACTGGTCTGACCGGTCACAGACGATGCCGACCGAAGCTGTGGAGCATCGATCTGCTATTTCCGACGCCAACTGGACCCGATCTGCAATACCCGAGCTCCGATCTGCTATTTCCGACGCCGATTGGTCCAGATCTGTGATGCCCGGTACCAATCAGTCAAGTTTCCGTCCTTCGGGAGTACCGCCGACCTTCTCCTCTCAGATCAGAGCCTCATCCCAGTCTTTGCCGCACCAAATGACAGATGAAAGAGGTATGGGTATTTTCCAGCTAGGTATGAGCAACCAAAGGGGGCAGTTTTCGCCGAGTATGGATGAGTTTGGAGGGGGCGAGTCTTCATCTTACCACCAGGACCAAGGAAATACAATCAAAGATCGAGTTACCCAGTTGCAGTTGCAGATTAAACAACAGAATGAGATGTTTCAACAGTAGCTTGCTGCTATTGGGGACGCCATGGGATCAAAATCCAAGATCCAATCAGATCTAAATCCATACCCTGAAAACTCGATAACTTCGTTCCCTACTTACTCCTCAAATTTATGTTCTGGAACTATAGGCAACTCTTCTGGAATTATTATAGGGGAAAAGTTAAATGGGGATAATTACTTCTCTTGGTCCCAATCTATTAAAATGGCTCTTGGGGGCCGTCATAAATTTGGATATCTGACAGGTGAAATACCAAAACCAAGGATTGGTGACCCTTAAGAGCGAATGTGGAAAGGAGAGGATTCTTTGTTGAGATCAATTTTGATTGGTAGTATGGAACCTCAGGTTGGAAAACCTTTATTGTATGCAGCTACAACCCGTAATATTTGGGAGGCAGCCCAGAAACTCTACTCCAGGAGACAGAATGCCTCACGTTTGTATACTCTACGTAAGTAGAGTCCATTAATGCAAACAGGGAACGATGGACGTTACCGCTTACTTTAACAAGCTATCTCTATTATGGCAAGAGATGGATTTGTGCCGTGAAATGATCTGGAACTGTCCTTATAGAGGAGTGTTACATTATCAATCTGAAGAAACGGATCGCGTGTATGACTTTCTTGCAGGTCTAAACTCTAAATTTGATATAGTGCGCAGTCGTATACTGGGGACCAGACCTATACCATCCCTAATGGAGGTCTGTTCTGAAGTTCGCCTGGAAGAAGATCAGTCGAGAGCCATGAACAGTACACCTATAACACCAACAGATTCTGTTGCGTTCAAAACATCAGGCCCAGTACAAGATAAACAGAATAGTAAGCCGCCCCCAATATGTGAACATTGCAAGAAACCTTGGCACACTAAAGATCAGTGCTAGAAACTCCATGGCCGACCGCCTAATGGTAAGAAACGACAGCCAAGTCGAGCTCTCATAGGTGAATCTGTTACTAAAGATACTCAGACTTAGAACCAGGAAATTACTCAGAATACTACTACAGTGGGTGTAAGTGCAATCGCCCATACAGGTACTTTTCAATCTTTTGGTCTTGTGAGTAAAACTGGTAATAAACTGTGGATATTAGACTCAGGAGCCACAGATCACCTCACTGGTTCCTCTAATCAATTTTTATCTTATCAACCTGATGCTGGAAATGAAAGGATCCGAATTGCAGATGGGTCCTTTGCTTCTGTTGCTGGAAAAGGACGAGTGTCACCCTTTGCCGGCTTAGTACTCCAAGATGTGTTGCATGTGCCAAAAGTGTCTTACAATCTGTTATCTGTTAGTAAGCTAACAAGAGATTTGAAGTGTTGTGTTAGTTTCTCACTTGATGATGTTATGTTTCAGGATCTGACCTCGGGGAGGACGATTGGCACTGCCCGACATGACAGGGGACTCTATTTCCTTACTGAAGAAGCTTCCTTTAGGTTATGTGATAGGACTAGTTTGTTTTCTTCTCATTTTTCCATTTCTGAAACTGATTATATGTTGTGGCATTATCGTCTTGGCCATCATAATTTCCAGTATATGAACTATTTGTTCCCTCATCTTTTTCGCAATATTAATATCTCCAAATTGAAATGTGATGTGTGTGTCCAGGCGTAACAGCCTCGTGTTTCTTTCTCTTCTCCGCCCTATAAGCCGTCTAAACCATTTACTCTATTCCATAGTGATGTCTGGGGTCCTTCACCAGTCACTACCATAACTGGGAAGCGTTGGTTTGTAACCTTTATTGACGATCATACTCGTCTAACCTGGTTTTCCTGCTGACAGATAAATCAGAAGTCACGTCAGTTTTCCAACAATTTTACAATTCCATAGAAACCCAGTTCAACGCTAAAATTGCTATCCTCAGAAGTGATAATGGTCGATAATACCTTAGTAACACCTTACAGAATTCCTTACCTCCGAAGGTGTTGTCCATCAGAGTTCCTGTGCGTACACTCCTCAACAAAATGGAGTGGCCGAACGGAAAAACCGTCACCTAGTTGAAGTTGCCCGCTCTCTTATGTTGTCTACCTCTCTTCCCTCTTATTTGTGGGGTGATGCTATTCTGACAGCAGCCCATCTCATAAACCGCATGCCATCCCGGGTCCTTAAATTCCAAACCCCATAAGACTATTTCAAAGAGTCTTACCCAAACTCCAGACTTCTTTCTAATGTACCCCTTCGTGTCTTTGGCTGTGTGGTGTTCGGCCATACACACAGACCTAACCGAACCAAGTTTACCCTTCGAGCACAAAAATGCGTTTTTATAGGATACCCTCTACATCAGCGTGGGTACAAGTGTTATCACCCTCCTTCCAGGAAATACTTTGTCACTATGGATGTGACCTTCTTCGAAGATCATCTATTCTTTCCCAATGGTTCTCTTCAGGGGGAGCATTCCAGTGAAGAAACCAATTGGTGTCCCAGTCTTTCTACCTTACCTGAACCTGAACCCATCCTTGATGTCAGTGTCAACACCAACGCACCCATCCTCCCAACTGTACAAGTCCCTTGGATCACATACTATAGAAAGAATCTCAGGAAGGAAATAGCACCACCTGTCATCTCTCCGGCTCCAGTTCATGAGTTTGAACAGAGATCAGTTCTAGGTACTAGTAGTCCTATCCTTGATCATGATAATAAATGTGATAACATTGATGCTTGTGTTGAAAATGTTGAGAGCAAAAGCAGGGAAGATAATGCCAGCAAGGATGTGATTGAGGTTGATGATGGTGCAGAGACAGATGAGTGCATGACTCTTAAGGACATGGTAGAACCTAGAAAAGAAGCCTCTCTTATTCCCACTGAGAAAAATGTTGAGAGTGGGAAAATAACAGAACCGGAGGGAGAATGCAGTATGTCAGAAGAAAATAAAGATAGAGATGAATCCCTTGATCTTCCGATTGCCTTGAGGAAAGGTACAAGATCATGTACTAAATATCCGTTGCAAAGCTACTTGTCCTATAGTAATTTATCCCCTAAGTTCAAGGCCCTCCCTACAAGCCTAGACACAATGGTGATACCAAAAAGTATACACACCACATTGGAAAGTCCTGAATGGAAAGCAGCGGTTATGGAAGAAATGAAAGCCCTCGAGAAAAATCATATGTGGGATAAGTCAATCTTCCGAATGGTCATAAAGCAGTCGGATGTAAATGGGTATTCACAATAAAGTATAAGCCTGATGGAACTGTTGACAGATATAAAGCAAGATTAGTAGCCAGGGGTTTTACTCAGATATTTGGGGTTGATTATTCAAAGACCTTTTTGCCAATTGCAAAGCTAAATACAGTTCGGGTCCTCCTTTCTATTGCAGTTAATAAGGACTGACCCCTTCACCAGCTTGATGTGAAGAATGCTTTTCTCAATGGAGAACTGGAGGAAGAAGTCTATATGAGTCCTCCCCCAGGATTTGAGAGACAGTTTGATCACCGAGTTTGCAGATTGAGAAAGTCCTTATATGGGCTAAAACAGTCACCAAGGGCGTGGTTTGACAGATTTACTATGTTTGTAAAATCTCAAGGATATAAACAGGGTCATTCTGATCATACTCTGTTTACTAAAAGGTCTGTATCCGAAAAAATCGCAATTTTGATTGTTTATGTTGATGACATTGTTATTTCAAGTGATGATACTTCAGAGATTGACCGATTGAAGGCAAAGATAGCTGAGGAATTCGAGATCAAGGACCTTGGAAAACTAAGATACTTCCTCGAAATGGAAGTAGCTCGATCAAGAGAAGGAATTTCAGTTTCCCAAAGGAAGTATACTCTGGACCTGCTCAAGGAAACAGGTATGACGGGATGTAAACCAGTTGATACCCCTATAGAAGCCAATGCAAAGTTAAGTAATATGAGTAAAAGTGTTCCAGTGAGCAAAGAAAGATATCAGCGACTTATTGGGAAATTAATATATCTTTCTCATACTAGACCCGACATCTCTTATGCAGTAAGTATGGTAAGTCAGTTCATGCAGTCACCATACGAAGAACACATGACGACAGTGGAGCGCATTTTGAGATATCTAAAAACTTCCCCAAGGAAAGACTTGATGTTCAGGAAAACTGAAAAACGATGTATCGAAGCTTACACTGATGCTGATTGGGCAGGATCTGTAGTAGACAAAAAATCAACATCAGGATATTGTACCTTTGTGTGGGGCAATCTTGTTACATGGAGAAACAAAAAACAAGGTGTTGTTGCCAGAAGCAGTGCTGAGGCATAATACAGAGCCATGAGTCAAGGAATCTGTGAAGAGATCTGGCTTGAAAAAGTCTTGAAAGACCTTGGTCAAGAGAATACCAGCCCAATGAAACTCTACTGTGATAATAAAGCAGCCATAAGCATAGCAAACAACCCTGTTCAACATGACAGAACAAAACATGTGGAGATTGAGCGGCACTTTATCAAAGAAAGACTCGATAGTGGCAACATTTGTGTTCCTTATATTCCCTCCAATCAACAAATTGCAGGTCCTAACAAAGGGGCTTTCCAGACAGTCGTTTGACACTTGTGTGAGCAAGTTGGGACTTATTGACATCTACGCCCCAACTTGAGGGGGAGTGTTGAAATTAGGGTTTTGGGCCCTAGGGGCAATTTTGTTTTTTTCATTGTACCCTAGGGTTTCCCTGTTCTCTATTTAAGCTATTGGTCTACTGTATTCCATTGTATCAGTTTCTAATAATAATTCCCTTATCCCGTGGTTTTTCTCCCTAATTAGGGTTTTCCACGTAAATTCTTGGTGTGTTATTTTTCTTTTTCCTACTTTTTTTTCATCAACCACGAAGATACATTTCCAAGCATGTGTTTACAGCCTCAGTCTGAGGGTGGTATGCCGTGCTTCTCTTCAACTAAGTGCCTTGTAAACAAAACAGTTCCTGCCAGAAGTGGTCAAGGAAAACGTGATCCCAATCCGATACGATGGAACGAGGATATCCATGGTGGCGCACCACCTCTTTAATAAACACTGTTGCAACCATTTTAGCCGAGTACGAATGGCCCAAGGCCATGAAATGAGCATATTTACTCATACGGTCCACCACCACAAAGACTACCTAAAATCCCTTCGAACAGGGTAGCCCTCCACGAAGTCCATCGAAATATCCTCCCATACTCGATTAGGAATCGGCAAAAGTTGTAATAGTCCGATGGGGGATAATGCTTGAATTTTGTTTCTCTAGCAAACATAACACTGTTCCACATATTGCTTGACATCCGATCGCATTCCCTCCCAGAACAACTCAGCTACTATCCGTTTGTTTGTCCGCAAATACCCTGAATGCCCCCGATCACCGAATCATGGAAGGTATGAAGAATTGTGCACAATAAACTCAAGGAACGGAAAAGGACTAATTTGCCGTTATGAAACAACCTCCCTTGATATTAAACAATCAGCGAATCAATTATGCATACAGGCTATAATTGGGAACGCTCTCGCTCTCGCTCTCTTGGGCTACCTTGTTAAATATGGCCTTGAGTTTCGGATCTTCTTGTACTTCTTTATCAACCACACTCAAATCAATCAGATAGGGAACTGCTATCACATTTAGCTGGCTCCACCCAACATTCTTGAGAGAGCCGTTTTGTTCTCAGGTCCCACTTTATAAATGATCTCAAAATCATACCCCATCAACTTGTCACCCATTTTTGAACTCCCTGTGGAATATCACACTGTTCTAAGATGTATCTCAGAGTCTTTTGGTCTGTGTAGATCGTGAACCAGTGACCTAACAAATAGTGGCGCCATTTTTCCACAGACAACACAATGGCCATTAATTCCCTTTCGTAAACCGACTTCTTCCTGCCAGCCATCGATAAGACCTGATTGAAATAGGCGATGGGGTGTTGATTCTGTGATAACACTGCTCCCAAACCCATCCTTGAGGCATCCGTTTCTATGTCAAATGGGAGGTTAAAGTCGGGTAAAGCTAAAACCAGTAGTGTAACCATGGCCTTTTTTAATGTCTCAAACACCCTTGCCGCGTCCTCTGACCATACAAATCCATTCTTCTTAGTCAGCCGCATCAACGGAGCTGCTATGACTCCATAATTGGCTACGAACCAGCGATAATACCCCATTAGGCCTAGGAAGCCTTCTCAATTCTTTGACGTTTCTTGGTAGGGGCCACTCCGCCATGGCTCGGATTTTCCCTTCATCCGTTTCCACTCCTCCCGCTAAGACCCAGTGTCCTAGGTATTCAATTCGAGTTTTGGCTAGCTGACACTTTTTCTTGTTTGCAGAGGAGCTGGAGTACCACAATTAAATGTTCCAAATGGGAAACCATGTCCCTGCTGTAAACCAAAATGTTATCGGAAAACACAAACGACATGATTCATAAGAAATTTTCGAAGATAGGGTCCAAAAACCTGATTCATAAGAGCTTGAAACGTCGTTGGTGCGTTAGTCAACCCAAACGACATGACCAAAAACTCCTGATGCCCCCTATGGATCCGAAATGTCGTCTTTGGTATATCTTTTTCTCAAACCCTTATCTGGTGGTATCCGAATTTCAAGTCAATTTTGGAAAAAACACAGGCCCTATGCAGCTCGTCTAGCAATTCATCGATCATCAAAATAGGGAATTTGTTCGGTACCGTAACCCGATTCAGTGCTCAATAATCCAAACAAAAATGCCAGTTGTCGTCCTTCTTAACTAATATGATAGCGATGGAAAACAAACTTATACTCAGAAGGGTGTCGTCCTTCTTCTTAACTCATTTACTAACCTCTCGATCTCATTCTTCTGCGCATGCAGGTGTCAGTAGGGTCTCACGTTGATCAGGTCGGTTCCTGCTTTCAATTGGATCTGGTGGTCAATCTACCTTACTGGAGGTAAGCCCTCTGGCATGTGGGACACATCTTCGAACTCTTGCTGGAGTTGCTCTAACTCAGGTTGAAGTTCCTCAATGGTTTCGCTCATCAACAGTTCCCAATCCTCCTGAGGTACACCCATCGCCTCCCATCGCCCGGAGATCTACTAGGAACCCCTCATCCTCTGGCTGCCACGTCTTAACCATCATTTTCAAGTAGACTTCCATTCAAGCAAGACCTTCAATCCCTCTACCGTAAGGGTCATTGTCAATTCCTTCTAGTCGACTGTCATTGATCCCTGTTTTCTTAGCCACTGCATGCGTAGCACCATGTCTAAATTTCCTAGCTTCATTGGTAGAAAATCATCCATAAAAGTTATCATGGGCAGGTCGACCGTCACCCCTTTGCACGTGCCTTTTCCTGGGACAACTTTCCCAGAACCCATGATAACACCATAGCTAGTTGTCTCCGTCACGGGTAATTTCAAGGTCTCTACCACGCGCTGCCCTATAAAGTTGTGTGGCCCCACAGTATACCATAACCAAAATTTCTTGCTCCTCGATCATCGCTTTGAGTTTAAAATTACCTGGTGTGGTTACCCCACTACCGAATTCAACAACAACTCGACCACGGGACTCACCTCCAACATGCAGTCCTCCACCTGCATTTCTTCCATCTCAATATCCTCCACATCATTAGCTACTACACAAAGGCGTAATTCTTTGTTTTTGCAACGATGACCCTTACCGAATGGCTCGTCGCACTGATAACACAAGCCCTCTTCCCTCTTCGCTTGCAGCTCAGAGTCTATCCATCTGTGAAGAGGATCTCGTCGATTTGTTCCAATGCCCGTACCTGGGGATTGTACCTTCTCGGCCCATGTGATCGTACGGGTCGTACTACCCTTTGTATTTTTTACCATTGGCTTTTGGGCTGGTTTCCAATCCTACCCATACGGGTTGTGGGCCATACGCATACATCTATACGATCTTCAACTAATTGGGTCGCGTCCATCATCTCTTCCAGGCCCACTGCTCTCATGGTGAACACCTCAGTCCGTATCACCGGATCCAACCCATTCGTGAATGTGTTGACTAAGACATCTTCTGCCAATTCCGGCAATGGTGCCAACAGCTCTTCAAACCTCTGTAAATATTCCGTGATGGTTCCCTCCTGCTTGATCGCCAAGAACCAAACACATGGTGTTCCCTGCTCCCGTGACCAAAAACGAATGTAAATCCTCTGTTTGGGCTCCTTCCATGACTTAAATTTCCAACGATTCTTTGCCCAGTGAAACCAGTTTAACGCCTTCCCTTCCATACTCACGATCGTGATTTTCAACTTCTCCTTTTCAGTCGGCCAATACAACTAGAAGTAGTGCTCCTCTCTAAAAAACCAACCATCTGGATCCTTCCCGTTGAAAACAGGCATCTCGAGTTTTTCGAACTTAATCCACTCTTGTCCTCCCCCATTTTCTTTCCTTAGGGATGATTCCCCTTCTTTGGCTTCTTTGAATTCCTCGAACTCCTCTTCCGGTCTCTCTTTTCTCTTCCCCGTGGTGGTACCAGTCACCTCCGACGACCCCTACTGTCTTTGGCGGTCACCATATATCTTAGTCAACATTACTTGAATCTTCTCCACCGGCTTTTCCAGCGTCGGCAGCCTCTGCAACTCCTGCTTGATAATCCCAATGTCATTTTCCGTTGCACTCAACCGTTCCTCAATCAGTTTCTGTGTCATCTTCATCCACTTCCCTAGGTTTCCGAACATCTTTGGTACCACTTATAAGAATTCTTCCTCACTTAAATGGTATTCACGTTAAGATAATTCCAAACAGGGGGAAATAGAGTTCAAGATAGAAAACAAACAACGTATTCCAACCTACAGCCAAGATAACCAAGAGGGTTGCCCTCTCCACCAAGACTTCTGTTCATACACAAAATACAAGATAACTAACCCTAGCAGAACAAAACATTTAAATACCAACATTCCTCTACTGGCCATACGGCGGGCCCACTATAAGCTACCCCTCTGTCGATGGTGCAAGCCTATTTTTTGTCCCTCCTTTTGTACACATGCTTGATAGGTGGCCTAACATAAAGAGCCACAAAAAGAGAGGCCTCAAGGACTTCTTATGAAGATCTTTCCTTATTTCTTTCATTCCAAATTTTCCAGATCACCACTCTTATGATGTATAGCGTTTCTAAAGAACAATCATTAATGAAGGAAAGTTAATAAATGGATAAATATGTACAAAGTGATGAAGGGAGCACTGTTTTCTCGGTCACCAACAGAGCAAGGCATAGAGAGTTCAGAATTTTAAAAAAAAAACCTTAGGGTTAAGTTCCCGAATTGTAGAGCTGTCTCTTCCATGCCAGTAAAAGCTGCTTGCCTCTTTCCCTGTGTTCCACAAAATGATATTTTCAGTCAATGAAGGGGAGAAAATGTGAAATTCCAAATGGCTTACTAACTAATATGAACTCAAGCATAGTGAAAGAACCCATTGAATGCCCAAAAAAATAATATAACACAGGATGCAGACACCTGGCTGTGTAGTATTGAACCACTGGAACCAAGCTTCCAAGCGGACAAAAGCCCGTTCTAAGAATGAAGATATCTTCGAGCTTTCTGTCTCCGTAAATGCATTTTTCTTTAGGCCATGAACTAATTCTACAAGAAGAAACAAATCTAATCACCAACATCGCAACTAGAGATTCAACCAAATGATTTGATATTTTATGTTACGGACCACAATGGTCTACTATTACCAGTGTACTGTGAGTTCATATTCGCTGGTGACACTACATACAAAAGCAGAAAATGTAGAGCTAGTTAAACAGCCACAGTACCCATGAATGCTCAGATTTCTGAATGCACTCAAGTGTAAATGGGAGTGTGTAACCAAATGCCGAAGAGATAAGACTCCAAGAAATAAGTTCTCGTCAAATAAAATAGCAGGAATTGCTAGCAAGGTACTCATTATCTCAAAGGATCCATAGAAGTTGTATGAATCCTTCGATCAATGGCCAACAACATTTTTTTGTCTCTTATTCAGATAATAAAGCAAAAAGAATTTCAGAGTTGCTTACTCTACAATACATTGTATCTTTTGTGTAGCAGACTTATTAGGAACAATCCACATTATTAACAAATTTTCCTCCATCAGAAATACATTAAAAAAATTATTGGAGTTCAAAACTCGAGTTACTACATCTCTCAACAGTCAACACCATTGCACCATCACAATTTCTCTGTTCTCATTGCCCTAAAATTATATTTTAAAAAAACGCCAGGCATGGCTACTTACGTTCCACTCCTAGCATCATTGCATGGTTTATCACACTAATTCCCCAAAGTCACCTCTTTTAATATCTATAGACGCGATAATAAGATGTTGGAGGGAGAGAAAAGAATCATACACAGAATACTATGACAGGGAATTGAGATAAAATTAGTAATTACCACGCAAGACTAGAAATAATGCTGGAGGGTTAGCATTGCTTGGATATTGAGGAATAAATTCTTCCGGGATCTTGCTGCATTGAGATTAGAAAACAAAGTGGAAGATATTTCAGTAGAGGTTAACGGTAATTTAAATTCACATATTTGAACAAGCTGTCACCTGAGAGCTTCGGCCCCTAATATTTGTTCACGTGGAATCCATCCATCAATATTCATTAGATCCAACCAGTGACCAAGAATATCTAAGCTAATATGAATATCCCATCGCCTGTTCAACAATGGATAGGAAGAAGGTACGGGGTCAAGAATGAAAGCTCAGCCCAGTAAAGTCTTCATAACATGTGAATCTTTCTTATCCAAAAGACGAATAATCTACCTGCACTTGAAAATATAAAAATGAACTGCACGTCTAGAAACAATAAGCACTAACCAGATCAGCAGCTGATGAAAGCCTTCATCCCACAAAAATCCCCTAGGGAAGACGGGACGGCATGGAACAGCAGTGTAAAGCTCAGCAGGCCAATAAAAAAGGAAACTATCACGACTTCCGGGCTGCAATAAATGTAGTGTTGTGTTTCCTCGGTTGCAAAATTAATAACATACAACAAAACATTCACAGGTTTCAATGCAAAAGGAACAGAATAAATATGCTCAAAGACTGAAAAATAGAAAAGGAAAAAAAGAACCAAAAACTACAAAATACAAGATTAATAATCTTGGAGCAAATAGAAATTACGTTAATTCCTCAGGCCAATAAGAAAACAAAAAATTTTACATCTAGTAAAAATGGAAAATTTAAAAAAAAAAATTGAGTATACTGATGAAGCATCTCCTACGATGAGAGGTATACATATATCATTAGATGGAGATTATTTAATGATAAAACAATTGAAGAATTAGTAGGCTAATAAATTGGGGGAGGGGGGGGGGGGGGGGGGGGGGGGGGGGGGGTGTGGGTGTTGTCTTCAAGACATGCCAACAAGGAATGAGAAGAAAAGGCTCCAACTACTTACATGGGAGGCACCTGGGAGAGCAATTTTAGACCGGCCATAGAAATAACCAATGCCACCTAATAAGTTTGAAACAGCAGCCTTACCAACAGTTGTGGATTCTAAATCAAACTGATCATAATTGCAAAATTAGATCCATCAAACACTAATTACAAGTTTAAGGACATCAACAGAATATAATCTAGAATCAAAGAAGAAAATATCACTTAGAAGTTGGAAATATGTTTTTTGCTTCAGCCAGTTTTTAGAAGAACTCGGTACATATTGTATTGAACACAAACTAAGGAAGGATCACCAAACATGTATTTTGTCTTATGGAGTAAGCATCTGACTTTTGATACTTTGATATAAGCATCCAGCTAGGTGCTATACTATATTCAACAGTTCTCGTTACTCAGTTCAAGCAAATCTTTTTTTTTTTTTTTGGGCAAAATATAGAAGATGAGATGATGAACAGATGTCTCCAAACTATAAATACCTTGTTTGCCAAACTAAAGCACTCCTCAAATCTGGTATCAAATTCTAATTCTTTCTCCTTTAATCGGTCCGTTAATGATGAACCTAGTTGAAGTGGGAACAAACACAATATGTGAAGAACAGAAGCCAAGAAAAATAATAACCCTTCTTATGAATAATTGACATCTCCAAACAACATACATAAGTAGAAACACGATTTAGACTCTGCATCACATACATAAAATGGATTTTCTTTAAGGATACAGACAAAAACTTCAAATCAATTCGATAACTTTTTTATGCTCTTCTTTGGTTCATTGTTGAAGCAAATAATTCAGTAGCCTCACTTCTAGTTTCATAACTTTTTATAACGTACAGATGTTTCTTATAAACATAAAAAGCACACAAAAGCTTATGGCAGATCAAAATTCCAATTTTTTGTGGTAGAAGTGTACCAAAAAGATTTGTCTTTCCTCAACTCCAAATTTGGCAGTGCATATTGCCAACTACTAACTGGATCTTATGGATTCAAAGTGGGATTCACAGTAAACACCTGTAAGGCTGTTGACACGTTCCTCTTCTCTAGAACTTGGGAAACCAGTTCCAGAAATGAAAGCCAAATCTGTTCTAAATGGAATTCTTCCGGAGATCTGTGAAACAAAAATAAACAAATCACACAGAAAAAAACAAGAAAATGGTGCCACTCATATGGTTTAGACATTCCCACTTTCTCCATGATATGGAAACTTTCATCTGCATTCAAGCATACCTGGAAAACTAAAATATTTGAAGAGTCATCAGAAGTGTCAGAGAGCTGCAGTCGACCAAATTTTCTTGCCTGGCAAAAAAGATAATGCAAAGACGTGCTGGAGTCCATCACAGCACAGATATATAAACCCCAAAAGATTATTCAGGGGGAAAATCAGACATCACGAGGCATCCAAATGCATTTAAAAAGAGTAATAAAAAGAAAAGTCAACCTACTTGTGCACCAATATTTTCCTGAACAAGTTCAGATAAATTGTGAAAATGCTCGGTCTTAAAGCCACTAAAATGGACTTCCACATCATCCTGCAGGGGAAACCATATGAAAAGAAAAATGATGTCACCAGATTAACAACAATGGTTATGTAAAAAGAAAATTCCAAGCAGTCTGATCAAAGAAAGCACAGTATGTCAGAGGCAATTTCTATTACAATAACGACACAAACTCTAAGATTATAACTGAAGATTTTAATTTCAACAAGCAATTATGGAAAAAAAAAAATCTTAGGAAGAAGGATGGGGTAGCAGATGTTCAATTAAAATGTTTGATTGAGATGTGAGGGGTTGGAGAAAGAGACTACAGCAGAACAAATGATCATGGAGATTTGTCCTTCTGTGGTCCCTTAAAAGTGTAGAAAGTGCAGAAAATAGACAGGAGGGTGGCTAAAACAATATGTAGCTCAAGAGAATCAACAGATATAGGATGGGATGGGCTCAAATTACTACTTGCAAGTTCATTTAAAGTAGTAAATGCCAACACTATCCCATTGGAATTCATATAAATCTAAAATAGAAAACTTCAATTCCTCACTTAAGAAGAATCCAAAGAGAAAAACTGAGGGAACTAATTCATTTAGAGAAGACATTTCAGAGAAAAAATTGGAGAGGCATCACACTATTGCTTTCAGGAATTTACCCTAGATTCTAAATGTAACTGCCAATTTCCTATATCTCTGCGTGAACCTGATGCTATGAGTGAAGTCTCATGAATGTTCATGGCATCTCTACTCAAACGTAAAGCATTTCCATCTTCATCTGCCAAGTAGAAAAAAAGATGTCCAGTTTTCAACAATTCCTTGACCTCCTCAGATCTGCAAAACCAGCTAGAAATAAGAATGTGTTTATCCTCACAAAAGAAACGTGATAAAATCAACCACATTCTCAAAAGGGGAAAAAATCTATTACAGGCCTTAAGCCTAGGTCTCATGTAAGTAACAAGGTAAATGGGATTGAAAAAATATTCACGTAGTTCATGACTCAGTTAAACTAATAGTCAAATTCTGAAACCCACATAAAACCTTCCAGAACAAGTGGCTCAATAAGAACAGATTACACCAAATGAATGTGGTACATGACATAACTACATAGTCAACAATACAAGATTAAACCGATCTATATGCTTCAACATGAGTAAACTTTTCAAGGGAGAAATCTCACTTTTATCCTATAGTACCCTCAGATCATTTATACTTATTTTACGGGAATGATTTTCAATATAGAATATATATCACTTTTGATACTTTCAGAATTCCTAATTCTCTTCTGAAAATGGATCGACAAGGAAAATCCTGCACTAGACATTATTCGACACCGGTGAAAGAGATTTTTACAGTTTCACATGGCAGTCCAATCATTTACCAATTTGTAAAACATATGCATAAAGTGAAATATGAATCCTCGGTCAAAGGAGAAATAAGAAGTCAAGAAAAGTTCATCTAGAAGAACTTTACATGGAAAGCTAGGTCTTTAACCAGACTACCAACGATCGCTGTGCCACAAAATAAGTTCCAACTCATTGTCAGAATCCAGTCCAGTTATGCTACATCTACTTTCTATCAAGTTACTATTTATGGACAGCCCTTCAACATTAAAGCCACGTTAATGGAAAGAATGTTTAAAATATCCTTGTATTAAAGGCATTTACGTTTTGCTATTAACTTCAATGCGAACACTCCAATCTCCACCATAGCCACTACCACTCTCCTTTGTTTTCAGAAAACTTGTTGCCAAAGTCAAGTCCTGGTCAACAATAACTTGATGTCCAAAATCACGTGCATTATGATGAGTCCAGCCGTATGTGCTTAGTTCATCAGAATCTTGGCACACATGCCTCATGACATATCTTCCATTCTGAACACCTATCCACATCAAGCCAGCAAGCAATGAACGTGGAGTCCTGAGATATAAGAGAACTACTTATCAGCTAAAAACTAGGTATTCGTATAAAGCATTTGATAGAGTGAGTAAAGAACAAAAAACAGATATAGAAGAATTGGCTGAGGTCAAGACTATGATTACAGTGACCAAAGTTACATATCGAGAATCACAGAGATTGAACTCTAAATACCCAGAAAATTTTTATGTTCGGTATTAAAAACTCGCCACGGAAAGATTGCAACTACCTTGTGAGGTTTGCATCATAAAAATTCATTTACCAAAAATAATCTAACAATATACACTAAAAATACAATGTCTTGAAGAGCACAAATCTGACTTTCAAAACACAACTCAAAGAATCGAGTCACTCCAGCCACCAAGTATGCTCAAGTTATCAATACAGAGTTTGTATTCCTGACAATACACATTTTGTAAATGGACGATAAGAACAATGTGGTAGTTAGCAAAGTGTTTCCTGCGTACTCGTTGAATAATTAAGCATCTTGTAACTTCGAAAACACAAGTAAATTCAATTGTTGAAAAACATCCTAGATCGTGCAAATATACGACGAAACTTATTTTCAACTCAATGAAGTACCTAGCTCGGATTCCAAGATAGAGATGAGGTCGATAAGTTCCCCAATACAGGCTCTCTTTATGTTCACCTTGAAACTGTCTCCACAACCAGCGAATATAGGCGGAATGTAGGCAGCGTAAGATATACAATTAATATATATACACACATATATATAGCGGGAAAAA
Organism: Benincasa hispida; assembly: GCF_027475165.1. Lineage (NCBI taxonomy): Eukaryota > Viridiplantae > Streptophyta > Magnoliopsida > Cucurbitales > Cucurbitaceae > Benincasa > Benincasa hispida. The sequence continues at coordinate 60,589,182 of NC_143484.1, read as the reverse complement.
AATGATGGAGGAGAAAAATTAACAAATAGTTAAAGCAACTCTCTACCTGAGGAAGGTCGATAACTTTTGGAGCAGGAAATGGCGTAATAACCCTAGGAGTCCGATGGTCTCCGACTACGACTAGGCTTCTGATCAGATAAAAGATGACGAAAAATGCGACGAAGCAAAAACCTACCATGACCTTGAGACTAACATTGAAGATGCGAATCGAAGGACGTAATTTGCTTCTATCTCTGTGCCGTCGATAAGTATCCGGACCTTGACGGACGGCGGTGTCGTCGTCGCCGTCGACGGCGGAGACTGATTTGTTTCGGCTTCGAGGATTCCGTCGACTATGTCCAGTCATATTGAAATCAACGCCCCTAAGACAGTACAAACTGAAGGAGCAAGAGGACCTGCGGTTAACGGTCGTAAGAAGAAAGGAGGAGTGAAGTGATGGAGAGAGGGAGTATAAGATTCCTAATTCTGACTAATCTCCGGCGATACCTTGACTTGAGGCGCGCGTGGGTGAAAATGATATAAATAGTTTATTTTCGCGCTAAATACTCGATTGGAGAATAAAATGCGTCTTCGTGCACCTATTTAGTGTTCTCCGATTATACAGAAAGGGGCAATTCTACAAATAATGTATTTTTAAAGAGAGCGAGGGACATAGGGTGGTGATAAAAAATTCCCTGAAAATAATGTTGTTCGAAAAAATAAATGTCTCATCCAGGGTCCGGTGAGAAAATTGTGTACGGAATTCACGATTTTTTTCGATGCAACTTTCCTCTATGTCGTTTGTCAAAAAGGCAACTATGTTCACGAGACCCGTGGACCAAATCCATGAATAAGATAAAACTTGTTGGGAATAACTTTGGGTTTTTGGCTCATAGCAAAAGAAAAAGTAATTTTGAGAGAAAAGAGATAAGAGTTATCCTATTTTGAAGATTTAGGCTTGACAAGTTGGTATATATATAAATGTTTAGAAGGAAGCTTCTAAAGTGTGGTGGTGGTAGAAGTATGACCCTTTCACCACACATGTTGTTACCTATCCTTTTTAAAATGTTATAAAAAAAAATTACTGTTTTACCGTTCGTTAATCCTTAAAATTAATTCCAAATCTAAAAATATTTTTCTTCCTCTTCTTAATTTTTTTTTTTTGACAACTTGTGTATACACAGAAAAAACTCTAGCTTCTCAGTTTTACCGATCTTTTTTGTTTTCGGTTGTCATCGACGTTTTTGAGCTAATTTTTTGATTGATTCCAATTCATTATGTGACGAGTGCACGTTAAAGTTCGGATGTTGTGTGAACCTTGGGGAGCAACGACTTTTTGTGATATAGCACCAAGGTCACGTCATTCTTGCTTTAAAGGCAGTAGGTTTATCCACGACGCAATAATCTTCATTTGGAATAACAAAACTTGTATACCTTTTATTTAATTTAAATTTAAATGTTATCTAAAAAATGAAGTTTATTTTTTTGTTTGCGTTTATAAAACATTAAAACATCATAAAAATTGATTAATCAAATTATATTCAAATAAAAATATATCTAAACTTATAAACTCACCTATTACTTTTATTGACCATGAGGGGTTGTTTGGGGGCTCGTAATGTAATGAGTTTGGATTGTAATGTAATCCAAAACTCATGTTCGAATTGAGCATTTTGGACCCAATTTATATTTTTTAACTCATTATGATCTGATAGCTTTTAACCCAATCCTCTTTCCCATTGTTTCACGTTTCACGATTCTATTTTTATTCCACCTTTGATTCTTCACGTATTCCAACACTACTCTAATTCTCAATAATCCTTATTACATCTCAGTCTCCTAAATAGTATTTTCTCATACTTTATAAAGTCTATTGGAATGTAGATTAAGATATACACTTGTTTTTTTGGAGCACACCTAGATGTTCAACTACAATTCCTCATACATGATTTTTTCTCAATATTTTCAAATTTTTTATGGGGTGTGATTGAAACTTTGAGATAGACTCTGATAATTTAAAAATGGCACACCCGGCCCCATACCACTTTTAACCATCTAATGACATGGCGTGCTTGACAATAAATCCTAACATGTTGCTAACTCTTTTAATCACATTAGATCTCACAAAACTTAAATAATTGAAAATTGAGCAAGTTTACTTTGAAAAATGGCTAAAACACTTGTAGGAGAAGATAAATATTTACGAACATGCTATATGGAAATACCAAAAAGGTTAAAAAAAACTTCACAACCTGAAACCAATCTACAACCACATACATTCTGAACCTACTTTACTCAGCCCAACATTCCATTACGAAACATTTTTACAAACTACTAGTCCATGCAACCATCTTATATATAAAAGTATCACCCCAACAAAATACACATACAAGAATGTTATTATGCACAGACTCAAGTGACAAGCTGCTTCTAGTAGGCTCGTTGAAGCTCAATGGCTACCTGGTAGAAAAAATTAAAGAAAAAGAATGAGCTAACAAGCTCAATGAATAGCGCTCACTTGTTATATGAAAGTAATATTTCGAAATTCATCATTTATTATTATTGTTTTAGCGGAGAATCAATATAAAATATTCAAAATCTCATATGTCAATTCAAATAATGCTCCAAAGATCATAATACAATAACTCTCTTTTTAAGACAATTAAAAGTCCATAAAACTTGTCACCAATCCTGTATCCTATAATCAGACATAGAGCGTCCTCAAATGCACAACAGCGTTAAAACTCTAGTCACACGTGTGCGCACAATAGCCCATTAAGGTTGAGCACCCCAACACACGGTCCTCGACTTATGTGCAACCTAGAGTGGGTCCCAAAGACCTCTCTCTATATATATTATGGAAACATATTCACATGGGTAATCATCAAGGGTACATAAAACTAGCGATTTTGAAAAATACATTTCAACATAAATAACATGATCCACTAGCTTCTTAACAAAAGCAAAAAGTTCACTGAACTTAAAACTCTTCTCTAGAGTCGTGTTTAGCTATGGTTTTCACAAATACTATAAATGTAGTACTTTTTAATAATATAAAATAACTTAAAAAACAATCACTCACAAATACTATAGATGAGATGCGTTTGGGTCATAAACTGTTCTAATCTCTGCACCCTTGGAATACTAATTAGCCAACGTATAAGTTACCATCTAATTTAATTATCCAACAAGTAAGAACACACATAAAATAATTCGAAAAATTTAAATTTCTCCATGTCCACCTAAAGTTTTGTCATTATTTCCATTCAAATAATATATATTTCCATTATCCAAACAATACCAAAATGAACCATTTGTACCAACTTTCCCTTTTCTCACTCCACCTTATTTTATTAATTTATTCTCTCTCCTTAACTTCATCTTCCTCCTCCCCGATTTTCTTCCTTCTTCAACAAAACCCACAACTTCCACCATTAACACACATCTTCTCCTTCTTCTTCTTCCAAACAAATATCTAACACCCAACTTCTTCCTTCTAGCATATTCCAACTATTCCCCAAATCTCTACAACAATTTAACCCAAAAGCAAAGTAACAAATAACGACGGAATTTTCAAAACACGACTTACCAAATTATTGTAAGGGAAAGTCATGGTTGAGCTATCTTCACAAATCCAACTTCCTTCCCTGAAATTTCCCTTCTCAACAAACCCCCTTGTTTGATGGTTCCAACTTCTCTCCCTCTCATATTCATTTGTTGTTAAAAAATGAAAAACCAGCATTCAGCCGTCGTTGATTACTCCTCACACCACACACCCCCAACCGCCCCAACCTTTTTCCCCCTCTCTTTTAAATAATAATAATACACTAAATGGGTTGGGTCTTACACAAAACTACCTCATTTTGAGAATTTCGTCCTCAAAATTCATCCATTTTAATCAAGAGTAGAACTGTATATTGAGCTCACATTTCATTTTTACTCTTCCAAGTTGTTTCTAGGGGTATACATGGACTAGGTTGGGAAATTTTTTAGACCAACCCGAAAATTTGGATTGGTTGGTTGACAATTCGAATAACTTAAATAAAGTCCAACTCGACCCCAATCCGACCCGACCCGTAAAACCATAAAAAATCAATCCAATCCAACCCAAAATTAAAACAAATCCAATTCAATCCTTACAATTTGGGTTGGGTAGTCCGAGTTGTTCGGGTTGTCGGATCATTTGAATACTCTTAATTGTTTTGTACACTTGCATGATTTTCCCATGAAACCTTAACAAGTGGAGTGGTTTTGTTTCGTAATAGTTCTTTCTTATTCAGGATTTTATTCAACTCTTCCACATAGGTTAGATCCTCCTTCAATTGCACTAGTTGAGATTCCAACATATGCGTTGGATCCGGCACGTACTTACGCAACATAGAAATATGGAATGCATCATGTATTATGGATAACTTTTCTTTCCTACCAAACTTCAACACATCTTTTCAATGAGACAACCGGAGGAAAACTTACCATAAAGTTTAGATCTTTTCCACGCTTATTAGCCTAACTTTTTCTTGTCAATCCTGAGCCACTTTCAATCTTTTCCTAATTAATTTCACCTTTTCTGATGTGATCTGAACAAGCTTAGGTCCCAACAACTTTTTTTCTCCAACTTCTTCCCAACAAATTGGAGTTCTGTCTTTTATGCCATACAAGACTTCAAATGGTGTCATTCCAAATACCGGAAATATAACAAATATTTCTTTTAAATAATAATAATAATAATAATCTACTAAATGGGTTGGGCCTTACAAAGATACAACCTGACATGTTTAGTTTGACATTTTCTTTTGGATTAAATTGTAAATTTGGTTTGAAGAAAGTTAGAATGTAGTCCCTATAATTTATAATTAGAATTTAATTCTTATGATTTGATAAAATTCTCATAAATAGTTCATACGACTATTTATGAAAATTTTATCAAACCATAAGAACTATTTATGAGGTTTGATCAAACCATATGGACTAACTTTTAATTTCTGGGATCAATTTTAGCATTTAACGTTTTTTTTAACCGTGAACTACAATATCTTCATTAAGAATTACAAATTTCTTCACAGTGAATTTGATCAAAAAAAAAAAAAAAAAACATAGAAACAGAAATAAAGGAAAATTGATTAAAAGACCTATTTCTCAAGGCTCAAAATGATATTTGCAATACTTTTTAAAAGTTAAGAATTTTGATTTTTTGCTTACCTTATCTTTAAGCAATTTTATAAAATTACCTTTATTTCTCTCATTCTTCTTCTAGTGCCACCAATTTCAATGATACCACACACTAGCTCTGGCGAGACCAAAACAGTGAGTGTGTAAGAGTGAGACATGGGAGCACAAGAGCTAGAGTGCAAAAGCAAAAATAAGAGAACAAAAAAGACCATTCTATGAAACTGTTTTTTTTAGTAATTTCATCCAATTTTGACGTCAATCAATAGTAAAAAATCTCATTTTTAGAAGGTCAGCAAATCTCTCTCTTTTTTTTTTTCTTTCTAAGTTTGGATCATCCATCCGAGATCCCGAGAAAACGCCAAGATAGAGATAAATATTATTGAAGCAAATTTTATGAAGTTCAAAAGCATTCACAATTTAGAAATTTACATACAGATTCATACATGGAAAACAATGGGCTTGGGCTCATTGGTGCACTCGTCCACCGCCGTGGCAAGGGCTGAGCAGCCTCTTCTTTTTGTCGCCAAGGCTGAGGCTCCGCGCCAATTTTGGAACCGGAATACACCACGGCGTCGTTGACTGCGCCGATTTTTCATTCACCGATCTAGAAATTGGCTTCTTATTATTGGCCTCCATAATTACGACCTCAATATTGTGACGATTACTTGTTGTATTTGCAATTGATCTTCCATGATCTCTGTTGAAGCTTTCCTGAAACAGCTCGAATAGCAGTTTCTTTGTTTCTTTGGGCGGTAAGGGATCAGCCGGCGGTGCTTCTACGGCATTGGGACGCCATACTGGAGTGCTGCCGCACGACGGTGTATTATCTGCATGTATACGAGGCAAGCCACTCGAAAATTTTAGCCCTTGCTCTGTTCAGTTACTGGTTTGTTTTGTTTTTTTAAAATTTTTGCTCTAATACATAATTTTTTGTTTTTTTTTCTATCATCATTTACATATTCCCGAAATAAACACATGAATTATTAATAGGCGTTCAAATGACCCGACAATTCAGACTATCCCATCTAAATTATATTATTAATAAAAATATTTTTTAGTTGATATTTTAGATTGAGTTGGGTTAATTTTTCTGGATTGGGTTTAGGGTTGAATAAAAAAAATTTACTTTGACCCGGTTAATCCATCTTGACATATAAATTAATAAAAACAAATTATATATTTCTTTTAGAAGGGATGAATTTGTGAATTCTTTATTTACTTTGGTGGAGATTTTAGTTATTAGATATGTTTTGTTAATAAATTTAAGCATTTTAAATTAGGAAGAAAAAGTAATAGTAACCGGACAACTCAATCCAATCCAATCTGGGTTGGATTGGGTGGGAGATCTATGTTAGGTTATTTGAGTTACCAATTTGACCAACCCAAATTTTTGGATTGGTCCAAAAAAGGGTAACCCAATTTGTACACCCCTAATTCTTACCTAAGTCTTTTTTTTTAAAAAAAAAATCTTAGTTTTGATTTTAAAAACACTCCTAGAATGTAAATGAGAACATATTGAAACTAATAGATGATTGGAAGTGATGTTTATTAGCTTAATTTTTTAAAATAAAAAACTAAATGGTTTCTAAAATTAGAATTTAAATATCAAATTTCATTTGTGAAGTTTCAAAATTTGTAGGTAACAATTTAATAAATTCATAATAATTCCTATAAGTTGTCATTTTTTTAATTATTCATTAACCTAGTATTTTAGTTTATAAATAAATACATCTAAGCCTTCAATCTCAATTTATCAATCTATAAGGACGATGAATTTCTATAATGCAGAAAAATTTGTTACACCATTCAAAATGAATTAATTCCTACATATCAAGTCCTTTTTATCATTGTTAAGCTTTGGTCAATTTTCACTACTTTGTTCACTCCTCTTACAGTTTTTTACTTTAATTTAACCTTTTTGTTTTCAACTTTCCCCACCTTGAAATGTATTTTTAACAATTTTTTAATTGTAAAAAATGTTTGAATAAAAATGATGTTTTTGAAAACTATTTTTTTCTTAAATCAATTTAAACGAATCAATCTTTTAATAGATTTTTAAAATTTCACCATCTTCGACCAGCATTAAGTCTAATGAAATGCGGAGAGAATGGACATATTTACTAATCTTTTAAATTTGCTTATGTTTCTTATAATCCACTCATATGAAGCAAACCATAGATTAAAGAAAAAAAATTAGAGAAGAAGAATTGAACTTATCCAAGCTTAAAATTCGCTAAGGTTAAAAATTGATTAGTGTTCGAGTTGAGAAATGAAAAAATTGTGAATTGTTTATAATTCTAACCTCCATTAACGCTGAAGAAATCATCGTTATCGGAATCCAACCAAGCCTGTGAATCGAAGAACATTTCATCGCCTTTACCTGCATTGACACGAAAACTAAATGGTTAAGCGTTCTGTTGAAAATGTTGAAAATATGTAATTAAACTCTAAATTTGAATGGGAAGGACTAATAGCAAGTGCAAAATGTTTGGAAATGATTATCAACATCAAAATAATTTTTAACTATTTTAAAAAGACACGTTAAAATTATAATATGATACGATAGAACCACTTTTATTAGATAATAAATACGATGTTCATCTCGAAACCAATGATACTAAAATGAGTAACACTTCTGCTTTATATAATTATATGATATTTCATAATGTGTGTCTCAACATGCCTTTTCATGATAGTGCTTTCCCAATTTTGAGTTGGTTTTTTTTTTTTTTAAAACCAATGGTCAGTTTGAGCTTTATTACCTCTTACTAAATATAAAGTTTCGTCTAAAAATCAACTAACACTAATAAGCACAACATATATTTTATAAAGATTAGAGCAAATATAATTTATACCTCTAAACTTTGAGGCTTGAATCAATTAAAACACTTAAGTAACTAAGAGATTTTTAAAAATATAAAAATAATGGAAATTATTTACACAAAATAGTAAAATTTAATTTTCTTTGATATAGACTCATAGAGATCAATAGAAGTCTATCAATGTCTATGAGTGATAGAAATGGATAAAAGTCTATTATTGATACTATATGATAGACGTTCATAGAAGTCTAACCATGTCTATCGGTATTTTTTTGCTATTTATGTAAATAGTTTAAAATTTTTTTTATATGTGAAAATTTTGCTAATGAAATTGTATCAATTTAAAATCTAAACTTTCATAAATATATTAATTTACTCCTTCCTCTAAATTTCATTCTATTGTGTCAAACTTTTAATTTAAGTCCATTAAACTTTTAAATTTTCATAAGTCAATCAATTTAGACCTTCGTTTTCATTACCTTTGGAAATCATCCCTACATCAATTATCAAATATGTAGACTTTTTAAATGTCAGTTTTACAAAACGGATGATTAAAATAAATGTATAGACAATTTTTAAAGAAAATTTAGTTTAAAGGTCTAAATTGAATAATTAATGAAAATTGAGAAATTTAATTGATACAAAGATTTTTTTAGACAGAACATAACCGAAGGTGAATTGGTGAGGTTACAAAAAAATTGAGAATTTAAATCAATATAGATTTTTTTTCAAACAGACTATAAGGTTTCCAAATCTTTCTAAATGTAGAATCGTGATCAAACAGCTGCGCGGCAGACAAGTAAGACCATCAAATGGGTTATAAAAAAAGAAAAATTATATCAATTCTCAACTCTTAAATGATTATTGATCTATGCTCACAAATAAATGAAATCTAACATTATACTTACATCAAAGTTCACTAGGGATGATCATATCTATTGTTAACATGACAAACATCGCGTTAAAATTACGATAGACATGATCATCTCTAGTGTTATATAAAACGGCATAGTATACTTTGACGTAAAACATAAGGTTATATTTCATTTGTTTTGAAGGACGGATCATCAATCGTAAGAAGTTGTGAATGATCACCGTACAAAATTCTCTAAAAAAAAAAGATGGGGGCAGGAATCAAACTGAATTGTGGAGAAGAGGCTAGATGTGAAGAGAGAGGACTGGAACAAAGCCTCCCGACGATCTCCTTTTCCCAAACGTTGGCTTTATTGGAGTCAGTTGGAAGATCAACATTGACGACCGTCTCAGAACCGACCGACCACTTGAAATTAGAACAAGATTTTTGGTCTCTACGAACAATAACACAATTTCCCATGTCGACCGAAACAAGCAGCTAAAAATGTCCACTACCGAGATCGTCTTTCATCGGCGATAGAAAGAGGGAGACGGAAATTTTGTTAAAGGAGGGTTGGATTTACATTTCAAACGGGAAGAGAGGAAAAGGAAAGAACTTGTTTTTGGGCAAACAAACCAAAAATCTGGCGATCTGGGTTCTGTTGGGAGTGGGTTGTTTGGCCTTCAAAGTGAAGTAATGGCATTTACTGGAAGTGGGTCCTTACTTTTTGTATATTTATGCTTTGAGGAATGGGAGGTTGCTTCTCGTCTTTGTGGAGCTGTATTTTAAAAGACTTATGACTTAAGTAGTTACCTTTCACTTTGTTTTAGTTCATTTGGGTTTTGTATCTTTCATAATATTCATTTTAATCTACGTACTTTTAATTTTAGTCTATTTTAAACTTTTTAGTTGAATTTCCTTGTCTCGTGGTGATTAATGAGTTGAACGATGTTGATGCCAATATTTCTGAAGTTTCTTCCTTCATTAAGAAAGATAAGGATTTGGCTTGTGGTATGAGGATGGTCTCCCTTTCTCATGTTCGCCACGGTCAAGATGAATCGGCGCACTTCGCTGTGCGTAAGGTTTTTGAGTCTTTGATTCTCGATTCTCCTTTTTCAGAATCGTCTGTATTGATTTTTGTCCCATGACGTATTCATTTAGACCTTTTTGGCTTTTGAATGTATTATTGTGTAAAAAAAAAAAAAATCTTTAGTTCATTTTACTTATGTATTTTTAAAAAATGATTATTTTCGTCATTTAAAAGTGAAATGAAAATAAAGATATCAAAATAATAATTTTTTAAAAGTATAGAAAATAAAATAGATATTTTAAAAATATAGATACTAAAATAAATTAAAATGATAAAAATTTAAATAGACAATCTAAAAATACATGGACTAAAATGAAATAAGTTTAGAAAATACAAGGAACGAAATAATTTTAACTATTTGGTACACACTTTGCTCGGAATCCAAGAAATAGAAATCATTGCTTGATCAAATAGTTTCTTACCCACTCTAGCTTTTTACCACATATATTACAGTTGCTTTTCCTACACTCTAGTTGTTGACAGCCCAATAGATTCGACTTTGGTTTATGCAATAAATTATGGTGGGCGAACAAGTGAGAAGTTAAGATACTCTATGTAGATATAATAGGAGTAAAGGAATAGTCTCTCTATTTTATAAACATGATAAGGTACTTGATTTATTTATTTATTTTTTAAAATTGAAATCCTCATTAGTATTCTATTGTAAATTATAGGTTCAAATATTCCTATCACAAATAATATTGTGACGAGGTAATATATAATATATCGGAGAGAGAGAAAATACTTGACTAATAACTAGCTTAATCGAATAAAAAATGAATGCAACTCAATTAACAACCAAGTATTACTCTTGGGCAGATAAATTAGAGGTCAAAACATATGCACTTGACTAAAAAAAAAAAAAATATAGTGCTTGTGAATAAATTTAGGATCGATGGTGAATCGGAATTTCCTATATTTTATAGATATTTGTGTAATCGTCCAGAATCAAATTTTTATATTGGATGAGTGGCCCTACGTCGACAAGTGACAACTACAACCTTTCAAAAGAGGTAAAACGCATCAATATGTCCAAATTCATAAGTTTACCTATCAACGATATTTCAACTAGTAAAATTCGCTTGAATTTCGATACATTAAAATCTTCTCCCTACATGTGATTGTCACTTTCATGTTCATTAAATATATAAAAGATGATAAAGACAAATAAAACATCAACCTATCTCTACAATGATTCAATATTTGTCCATTTAAACATAAATCCATATGACTACTTTTGGAACCATCTAAAAAAGATTAATTGAAATGGAGATAATTGTCTTCAATATACCTATGATAACTTTTTTTTCGACAAAGGTGGAACTTTGTATGCATTCCTAAACAAATGGTAATGTGTATTTTTTTTCTTCGAAAAACCATATTTTTAACCATAAGAAAATTGCGAGGGCAACTATTCAATAACAACCATTCTAAATAATTTCACATGTCGGTGATTTCCTTGACGTTTAATTGCTATTGATTATAGCTATTTGAATTTGACCAGATTAAGTGCAAAGAGGTAGTCTTGTTAAATATAAAAAAATATTTACACTTTATAGAAAAAAGTTCAAAAAATACAAATACTTTTGGAACTTTTTACTATAAAGTGTAAATATTTTTAGAAATTTTCTATTTATAAGAATTTTTCAAGTGCTAAAAGTATGAAGGTTTTTTTTAAAGAGTAAAAAGTCGTAGAGTTGGACAACTATTACAAAAATTAGTTTTTGTTTTTTTGCTTATTGTTTTATGTCTCTTGTAATATGCAAATTACTAGACAACTGTGTAAGTGTTTACTTCGTCTGCTGACTGAAGGTACACGATAAGTTAAATGTCGTGTAGTTAGTTACTTTTTTGAACATAAATAATCTAAGGGGGAAAACCTTACTTTTGCATTTAGTTTCTTATAAATTCATATAACATATCGTGCAACCACCGAGAGTTAAAAATAATATTTAGAAAGTATGCGGTAAAAAAAACTTATACACAAGATACGTAAGAGGATAATCAATTTAAACATAGTTAACTAATTAAAACATATGACATCCACAAATCAAATCTCCACCCTCACCACCATTCCACTGGGTGTTAAAAAAAAAATAAAAAAAGTAAAAAGGGTTTTATGAAAAGAAAAAAAAAAAGAGAGACTAAAGTTAAAATTTATCTTAGTTGAATAATTTTAATTATTTAGTGTACTCATGGTTTAACATAAGTGATAATTAGGTCGTGGTCCCATAAGAAGGAAAAAAGAAAAATCCATGATATATCCAAAAGTAAAAAGTGTATATAATATGATTTAAACATCCTTCTTAAACCTCATTAATTGCATTTGCGTCCCTTGAATTTCACGACTTCCAAATACAAGTGCAGTGCAAACTCTAGCATAATTCTAAAGAGTATGGAGATTCCATCTCACGCACGCTATTGACCAGTCAAACAACTTCACTACCAACAGGGACAACCCAAGTGACTATCTATCTATATCAAAGTCATTATTAAATAGATAATAAACAATAAAGCCCTTTTTGTTAATTTTTTTTTTAATTTTTAAATTAAATCTCTTTTAACATTCTCCTATCTCTAAGTTTCTTATTTTATTAACTACTCTTTATCCATATTTTAAAATATCAAACCAAATTTTAAGAATTAAAAAAGTAATTTTTAATGATTTATTTATATGATTGAAATCTGATAAAGAATTCAACTTTTATACTTAAAGAAAATGCAAAACGATAAGATAAAAGAGAGAGAAAATAGATTGAATTTCAAAAAACTAAATAATGAAATAGTTACCCAACAAGCCTAAATAAACAATTAGAAAAATCAAACACTGGCACGATCAAAATAAAGAAAGGTATAAACCCTAGACAATAAAATAATACATTTTATTAGAATTATGCTTTTAATACAAATAACACACCCTAAACACACCTCTATAATAATATAATATTGTCCACTTTTGACATAAATTTCACAGTTTAGCTTTTAGAATCCAAAAATTATTTCATATCATGAAAATATTATCTTCACTTGTATGAAACGGATCTCTCATTTTCTTAAACAATATGAAACTTTATTTGTAACTAACGGCTAATTTAGCTCTCTTCCTCACTCAATCACTTTCTCTCCTTTTAGTCTGGATTTATGTATATAACTATGTAAGTCAACAGCAAAAAAAGCAACTATTGAATATTTAACCAACTCTATATAAGTATCAAAGAACTACATCATACACATCACTTTGAGGACCTAAAAGGAACCACCACATTTAAAACAAACCTCCATAATAAATGCAGAGAAACTTTCAACCCAACGAACAATAAAACAATCAACATTCCCATTTCCCATTGTAACTTGTAAGATATCCCAAAACTACAAAGGGCTCAATAATTCACCTGTTCCAACGGCCATAGTACGGCGAGTCAGATTGTAATGAATGCTGGAAGAGATAAGGAGGAAAAACACAATAGCCGTCGATCATAAATAATTCACGAACATGTGGGCATAATTCTTGACGTTAAATCAACTTTGATCATCAAATGAATGAGTTATGTGGCGTCCCATAAAATGTGTACTCCATAAGGTAAAACTCGAATACATCATATGAGTTTCCACCAATACTTAACCTGCACATACAAACACTTGTGAAGCACAGACAGAGAAACAAAATAAAAGAAAATATGACAAACTAGCTGCCGAATACTAAAACGAGCTTAGCGTAACAGTAATTGCCTCGACATTCCTTCTAAAAAGTTAGAGATTCGATTCCCTTTTATTGTTATACTAAAAAGAAAAAAAGATAAACCAGCTGATGAATCACTTATGGACTGTTTCAGAATTGTGTCAATATCTAAGAAAAGAATCCTTCTAGGAAAAGCAAGAAACCTACAGGCTGCAGACATGGGGGCAGTTCGCGGTTAAAGATGAATGTCATCACCGGGAACAGAAAAGAAAACAGAAGCAATTATTGATAATAATGAAAAGATCTCCTTCCCTATAACAATAAAAATCAACATCATGATATATTATAGACGTACACAGTTAATTCTAAATGTAAAAGGATCATAGAAAGAGGTGGAAACAACTGGGCTATGAATTCCATCTTCTAGCGAACAAGAAAATTCAGAGCAAGTAAAAGCATAGCAAAAATGAGCTTGAAAGGTAAGTGCCAACTGCCATGAGTGCAGCTTTTCTAAAGCCAAAGTTTTATCATTAAAGTGAAAGCAAAGTCAGATGCTCTCCCTAGAGTCAAGAACAAAGGGACCCTAGAAAGCTTTGAACACAGTTATTAGCATGGTTGCTACAATCACATAGTCGACAATTAGAAGTACATGTATAAAAGAAACATACAAAATCTCATTTACAGCTTTGATAGTTTCATTAGCATGAGATCCAGTCTATTACTATAGCCCTATCAGAAGGCTAAAACCTTTCGCACTTGTGAACAAAAGCCAGAGGGATAGTTACAATTTCAAGTAAAAGTCACATTACTCACAAGAGTCTAGAACAGATGAAGCATTTGATAGTTTGATCCAGTACAAAGTTTATAAAGGGGAAAAAAAAACGTTTTCTCACGATGACAACTTGCGTTGATGCAATTCGATAAACTCAAGTATAGAAAGGTGTAATGGGACCATCAATACAAGTTAATAACTCAATCGTTATATATTTAACTTCCACCATGATTGATAAGCCAAATTTAGGAATAGGAACAGGCCAGTATGATGTCTGGAAATAGCGAAAGAGAGAGTACGGACCCTTACACTCGATTTAGTTTAGATGTGGAATGAATGTCTTTTACACTATAGGTTGTGTTAAGCGTGCTGTTTTGACAGAAAACAAACTGTTTTTCTATGACCAGCAAAGGTTGAGGTGCATTGATCCGACTACAAAATATATATTTCCACATGCCGTTTTTGATGAGGCATCATGATGGTGGTCCTCCAAAAATCTAATACTGCACAGTTAGCATGGGAATAATGCAGGAGTGCCTACTCCCTTTGTTCACACTATGTTTTAGCTTTTATAAATCATTCTTTAATCCAGTGTGCAAACATGGCATGCAGATTTCAAATGAATGAAAGAAGTATCCATGCTCCATAGTACCCGAAATTTTCCACAGCCAGAATCAAACATGCAATCATTTTAATTGTGAAGAACTGCTATGCAGAAAGAAACTCAACTGAACAGACGGGAACTATACCATGTCGAGCTGAAATGAAAGACTATATTTGTTCAGTAATTAAAAATGTAGAAGATCTTGGACATATAAACGACGATAAGAGCTCCATTGGTACAAACCTTCCTGTGCAGAATCCATGTAGAGTGAACAAAATCATATCAAAATATGAAGAAAATAAAATGCATATACTAAAACTAGCTTAAGAGAAAAGAAAAATCAAAACAATACAGTTCCATTTCTAAATTAAATTCAGGCTGGAGACAGGTGGGGTAGAAACTAACAGCTTGAAGCATCAAGGGGAATGAACATAGTGTCCAATTTGTAGGTTGGGTTTCCGGCCCATTTCAGAAGAACTTCTCCTTCCTTCCCAGATAATTCGGTTACAGTATAGAAACAAAATGCTAAATCATAGAGTTAAATCAAAACCCTAGAATTTGAGACGTTAAATTATGTAACTCTCAATCCAATGGTAAATTCACAATGGAGAACATTGGAAAGAATCTGATAAATGAGCGCATTATCAATGAAGGAATATAACAGATTTCATTCAGTTTTTTTCTGTAATTTTCTTCCTCTGCTTCATGTTCCACTAATATGTAATTTCTTTTTCATGATTGTTATTGTAAACCATTAACATTTGCCATGTGGCACTGTTATGCAAATAAATATCCCTACACGACAATTGTCATCAGTCGTGAAGGCTAATCGTCTTACTCAAATTCTTCTGTCGTTTGTACTCTCTACCAACCGTGTAGTAATTTTCCTCTATCGTCTAAGTCCTATCGTGTACTCTCCTTCGTGTACACTTCAACCCAATCATCTACTTTCAATCGTGTACTTTCTGTCGCCTACACGATCAACCTAATCGTGCAGTCTTCCACCTATCATCTACACGCTTTCCCTTATCATGTAGACGCCTGTCCTATTGTTCACTCTTTTTTCAACGATCGTCTAGGTATTTGACCACGATCGTTTAGCCTTCTTCACCACGATCGTCTAGCTTTTCTCTCTACGATCGTCTAGCCTTTCCCTTAACGATCGTTTAGCCTTCACCTCTCAACGATTGTTTAGTCTTTGACTACGATCATTTACCTACCCTTTCTTCTTCATCCTTACATGGTATCAGAGCTTTAAAGCATCCTGGCTTCTTCTCTCATGGCGCCGAGCTCAGGTACATCAGAAGAAAATTCTACCCTCCCAGTAACATCAAACCCAGGCATACATTCAACTATTCTACCTCCGACCACCATATCTATATCATCTCCGTTTTCACCCCACCCGCTACTCAGTACGCCCCTCCCTTTGCTCGAAATCAATTCTACCCTCCGCAATATGGCCCTCCACCACCACCCCTTCACCCTCACTATGCCAGTATCCCTAACCATCATCCATTTCAAAATCCGGTACCGATTAATCCCTTCCCCACTCTTCCTTTCCCACAATCCCCAGTCGCAAATTTCCCTCACATGTCTCAATCCCTCACCGTCAAGCTAAGTGATTCAAACTACCTCCTCTGGAAGAATCAACTCCTTAACCTCATCATGGGCTATGGCCTTAAAAGCTTCATTGATGGTACCTAACCTCAGCCACCGAAGTACCTCGACCCTTAGCAAACTCAAATCAATCCCCATTTCTCCTACTGGCAGAAGTGTAATCGAACAATCATGAGTTGGTTTTATTCCTCCCTTAATGAAGATAAGATGGTAGAAATCGTTGGATATGAATCCGCGTTGGAAATATGGGAAGCCTTCTGCACAGTCTATGAATCCTCTTCCACAGCCCGAATAATGGGCTTGCGTTCTCAACTTCAGAAGATAAGAAAAGATGGCATCAGTGTTTCTCAATACCTTTCCAAGATAAAGGACATTGTCGACAAGTTTGCCGCTATCGGAGAACCACTGTCCTACCATGACCACATTGCATACATCCTTAAAGGCCTTGGCACTGAATATAACCCATTCGTGACCTCGATTCAGAACATGACTGATCGCCCATCTATCGTCGATGTCCGCAGCCTCCTCATCGCATATGACTGCCGGCTCGAATCCTAGTCTGCTATGGACCAACTTCAACAGATACAAGCCAACGTCGCGTAGCTCTCACTCCAACCTCGACGTCCTCATTGGCTGTAACCTACCAGGTCATCTTTCCATCCTTCTCAAGCTCTTCCAGGTATTCTCCCTAACCCTCATTTCTCTGCTATGCCTACTACGAACTATACACCTCATCGACCATCCACCCGAACTCCACGACCAACAACCTATCAACCATCCCAATCCTCCAATCGCCTGCAATGCCAAATCTGTAACAAGTTTGGCCATACAGCTCTGTCATGCTACAACATTGACAATCCAAAGTATAGAACCATCCAACATCCTTAAGCTCACTTTGCTCAAGCCACACCAATCCCACCACAGCCGCTGCCCTATATTACTACCCCCCTGCTCCAACAACCAATCACCCCGATGAAGGCTGGTATATGGATTCCGGCGCCACTCATCACATGACCCCTGACCTTTCCAACATCCAACAACCTGTCCCTTATTATGGTGGTAAACAAGTTGTCGTAGGAAATGGTAAATCTCTTCCCATCTCTCACACTGGTTCTGCTTCTTTCCTTTCATCTACATCGCACACTTCTATTCATCTTCACTCTGTTCTTAATACACCCTCATTATCTCGAAATTTAATTAGCATCAATCGTTTGTGTTATGATAACAATGCTTATGTCGAATTTTTCCATGATTCCTTTGTTGTGAAGGACCTCCAAACTAAGAGTCCACTCCTCCGGGGCACACTTGATCGTGGCCTATACAAGCTCTCTGTCAATCCATCGGCTACACGATCAGTTCATCCTTCATCTCATCCAACTGCTTTCATCTCAACACTCACGGATTTCTCTTTGTGGTACCATCGCTTAGGACATCCCTCTCCTCCAGTAGTTTACTCTGTGTTATCTAAATGCAAACTGAAGTACAAAAATAAGTCCAATGTATCAATTTGTGAACATTGTCAAATGGCCAAGAGCCATCGTTTACCTTTTCAAACATCTAATTCTCGTCCACCCTTTCCCTTCAACTTAGTGTATGCCGATGTATGGGGTCCTTCACCAATCAATTCAATTAATGGAGATAGATTTTTCTTGCTTTTTATCGATGCTTTCTCTCGTTTCACTTAGATCTATACAATGAAAACTAAATATGAAGTTCTGCCCTATTTTCTTAAATTGCAAGCTATGATTTCAAATCAATACTCCATCACCATTAACTGATGGAGGAGAGGAGTTCAAAGCTCTCTCTTCTACTCTAGACAAACTTGGCATAATCCATCGTCTCTCCTGTCCTTACATACCCCAACAAAACGGCACTGTCGAACGAAAGAATAGGCATGTCGTTGAAGTTGGTCTAGCCATGCTTGCTCACTCCTCTATTCCACATAGCTTTTGGCCTTTCGCCTTCCATACCGCCACCTATCTGTTCAATCATCTACCTACGCCTCTTCTTGACAATAAGTCACCCTATGAAACGTTGTACTCCAAACTTCCTAATTACCAACTCCTAAAAGTCTTCGGTTGCACTTGCTTCCTTTTCCTTCGACCGTTCAATGACAATAAACTACAATATAGATCACACCCGTGTGTATTCTTAGGCTATTCATCTCTGTATAAAGGGTATCTTTGCCTCCATCGCACAACCGGTCGAATTTATGTCTCTAGGCATGTCATCTTCAATGAAAATGCCTTTCCTTTTCTTGATAACCTTCCCTCAGTCACTTCTTCCTCACCCTCTTCCCCACAAGGTTTTTCCATTCCTATTCTAATTGGTCCTTCTTCCCCACATCAAGTTCCTGCCAATTCTAAAAGCAACGAAGTTCATCACCATCATTCCCCTCACCTACATCCTTCTACACCAATATCCTCTCCTCATCCCACACCTTCAGCTACACCTCTTAACTAATCACCTGAACCACCAACCAATCCACCAGGCCCTACTGTTCCCTTTCCCTCACCACCACCTGCCTCTACTCTCCTTGCTTCTCCACACCCCATCCCCACTACCTCTGAACCAACACCACCCCTACCCCTCACAACCAATAGCCACCCCATGATCACATGGTCTAAGATGGGAATCTTCAAACCAAAGGCGTGGCTATCTGAGGTTACTGACTTGGAAAAAACAGAACCAAGATCTTATAAGGAAGCTCTCCTTCATCCGAGCTGGAAACAAGCAATGCTTGAGGAATATGAAGCACTCATAAGAAATAATACGTGGTCTCTTACAGCTCTGCCCCAGGTTCGTAAAGTCATTGGCAGCAAATGGGTGTTCAGACTCAAACAAACTCCATCTGGTGAGATTGCTCGATACAAAGCTCGTTTGGTTGCTCAAGGCTTCAACCAAGACTATGGTATCGATTACTTTGAGACCTTCAGTCCAGTAGTCAAGCCTACCACCATTCGACTTGTTCTGTCAATAGCTTTGTCTCGAGACTGGATCATTAGGCAACTTGACGTCCATAATGCCTTCCTCAATGGTGATCTTTCTGAGGAAGTATACATCAAGCAACCTCCTAGTTTCATTAGTGACAAACACCCTGATCACGTATTATTGCTACACAAGGCACTATATGGTCTCAAGCAAAGCCCTCGCGCATGGTTCTCTAAGCTCAGCTTATGCCTGACACAATGGGGTTTCTCTAATGCAAAGTCTGATACATCAATGTTTATTTTCCGCAACTCCCACATTTTAATCATTTTCCTTATCTATGTTGATGATATAATTATTACTGGAAATAGCCCTGCCACTATTCAGCACTTCATCACTTGCTTGAATACTTAGTTTGCACTTAAAGATCTCGGTGATCTATCTTTTTTCCTTGGCATTCAGGTGCTTCGCTCTTCAGACCACCTACACTTGTCTTAGACCAAGTACATTCATAGTCTTCTTGATCGTGCATAACTCACTGACTGCAAGCCAATTCACTCTCCAATGGCTGTTGGCGCCTCACTGTCCCTCACTGATAGACAATTGCTGGACAACCCCTCTGAATACAGAAGCCTAGTTGGTGCTCTTCAATATTGTACGCTGACCAGACCAGACATCAGCTTCAAAGTCAATAAGCTTTGCAGTTCATGCACGCCCTAACATCTTCTCATCTTCAAGCAACAAAACGGCTCATTTGGTACCTCAAAGGCACGACCAATCATGGTATTCTTCTAACAAAGTTCCTTGTTTTGGCTCTGACTTGCTACATAGATGCCGATTGGGCTAGCTGCCCGGATGATAGGCGAAACACAAGTGGTTTCTGTGTCTTCCTTAGCTCAAGCCTCATTTCATGGAGCTCCTCTAAGCAAAAGGTCGTCTTTCAATCTAGTGCCGAATCAGAATATCGTGGCTTGTCCAATGCTGCCGTTGAGGTGTTATGGATTCAATCAATTCTCACCGAACTTGATAAAAAACATATCCAACGCTCTACTGCTTTGTGACAATCTAAGTGCCACTTACATGGCAGCCAACCCTGTGCTTCACAATCGCACAAAACATCTTGAGATTGATCTTCACTTTCTCAGAGAAAAGGTTGCCTCCAAACAGCTCTCAGTTTGATTTCTTTCCTCTGTGGATCAGCTAGTCGAAATCATGACCAAATCCTTACCAAGTCCTCGCTATCTCAGTTTGAAGACCAAGCTTACATTCGCAGTGGCTTCTCATTTGCTTGCGAGGGGATGATAAATGAGTGCATTATCAATGAAAGAATATAACAGATTTCATTCAATTTTTTCTGCAATTTTCTTCCTCTGCTTCATGTTCCACTAATATGTAATTTCTCTTTCATGGTTGTTATTGTAAATCATTAACATTTTGCCATGTGGCACTGTTATGCAAATAAATATCGCTACACGACGATCGTCATCAGTCGTGAAGACCGATTGTCTTACTCAAATTCTTCTGTCGTTTATGCTCTCTACCAATCGTGTAGTAACTTTCCTCTATCATCTAAGTCCTATCGTGTACACTTCAACCCAATCGTCTACTTTCAATCGTGTACTTTCTGTCGCCTACACGATCAACCTAATCGTGCAGTCTTCCACCTATCGTCTACACATTTTCCCTTATCGTGCAGACGCCTGTCCTATCGTTCACTCTTTTCTCAACGATCGTCTAGGTATTTGACCACGATCGTCTAGCTTTTCTCTCCACGATCGTCTAGCCTTTCCCTCAACGATCATTTAGCCTTCACCTCTCAATGATCGTTTAGTCTTTGACTACGATCGTTTACCTACCCTTTCTTCTTCGTCCTTACAAAATCAAAAGAATGCAGTTACAGATACTGTTAGGAGCATAGCATGTGAGCTTTAAGTACTAAAATCAGAAGAAAAAATGAAGGGAAAATAAAAGCAAAGGAAAGAGATGAACCGATCGTACCAAGAGATAGCTTTCTTTCGATCGGTTTTGTATTGTCAATCTCAAGCAGCATTTGCCACTTTGCCCCGCACCAAATCTCCGATTGATCATCAGAAATACGGTAAATCTTGCTGTTATATATGTTTGGAAGATATTCGAATGGTAAAAGGGTTAAAGTAATGTATGATGTTTTAATAAACTTTTAAATTTTGTGTTAAATTTTAAAAATCATTTCATTTATATTAGATATAAATTTCAATTTTAGGTAACTTAAACCTTTCAATTTTGTGTATAATAAATATGTTAATTTTGAAACATTCAAATGTCAAGAGATGTTCGACAATATTTTTAGTTTAACAAAAAGTAAAAACATTATTATTATGGGCTATTTTGGAATGAAGGGTATAACTGACATTTGTAAATGAAATAACATGATCAACCAAAAGGAGGAAGTTTAGGATAAGGAAAGATCCAAAAAGGAAAAGTGGCATCCAGAAAACCGGAAGGATCCGAAACTTGTAGTTGGCCCAACCCAAACGAACTATAGAATCCATATATGGTTCAAAAACCCCAAGGGAGAAAGACTTAAGACAATTAACATTATAAATAGGTGGGAAAACCCTAAGGAAAGTAAGTCGACTCACACACTCAAAATCTCTATTTGTTACTGTTGGGATTTATGTCATAAATCTTTTAGTTTGTAACATATAAACAATGCTCATTTATGCAATAAAATAAAGAGTGATTAGTTTTTTGTAACTCAATCTAATAAACTAAGATCAAAGGTTATTTTATGTAGCTTGAATAGTATGTGGTAAACATACAAGTGAATCGTGTTCAAGTAATAACCTAAAAGGTATGCTATATATGGATAAGGTTTGGTGCCTTATCCTGGTGACACTACTGATACGACCCATTTTGTAAATGTTACAAAAGTTGTAAGTGTTACAAACGATTTGATTCAAATTGTTCATGTAGAGACATGTGAGTGGATGCATCCTATACAAAGAGTTTATATAAGATTGAACCGCGAAATGATTGATCTCTCTTTATAACATTGTTGATTGAAGAGATTAACATTTCACAAGATAACCGTGTAACTCGATCTCAATCTTGAGTGAGTTATAGACTCCTGTCTATGAAGATAGTCATTTGATTTGTATGGGTGATAGTGACTCGTGTCGTTGACTCAATAAACCTACCATCTTGGGGACTTGTTGAAGCATGGAGCTTGGAACATAGTTACACAAGATGTAATTCACTTTTTCCCGTCTTCACGGTAAGTAGAGGAATTGCTCCTTTAAGGGCTGATTCTGAGTCTTACACTCAATTTGGGAATAGGAAAGGAGTATGGAAATTGAGAGTTTTGGGAGAATTTCCACTTGAACACATAGAGAATCCAGAGGAAGAAGAAGATGATGAGAGAATTGAAGAAGAATATGAGAGAATCCATTTCTCTCTCTTCTGTTTCTCATACATGATATGAGGAATTGGGGGGGAGTTATGACTCCCTCAACCTCTCAAATAAAATGAAATTTAATTATATATATATATATATTAACTAACTTAATATGTATAAATATTAAACTATATGTTATATATAACCTATAGTTTATATTATACCACATATAACATAACTTGTAGTTTAATATGAATCATATTCATATAAATTAATATTTGAATCATATTAAAAAATCAACCTCTCTCATCAAATTATATAGATTTAATATGAACCACATTTACATAAATTTTAACATATAGTTGTAGGAAATCAGAACTGAGATTTCCATGAGCAGCGGAACAAGACTATTCCAAATTACTATCATGAATGAACATATACTTACAGTCGACTTCAATACAAATGGTTATACAATTAGGATACAAAAATTACAGCATGAATAAATACAAATGCATAAAAAGATCAAAATCTACGCACAATGATAGAAGCGTCTTCACGCACCGTTGCTCGACTCTGATTGAACAACATCAACCACGAGCGCTCAATCTATACGACCGCAACACAACATGAACACTTCGCGCTCGTCCTTAACGATCTCCTCGATCATGAACTCCTTCGCAACAGCGAACGGCCTCCACAACACCCAAACAGCCTCAAGAAAACCTCGACGGTGTCGAGTTGAGTCTGACACCACCAACAAGGCGACCTTGGTATTCTCGGTGTGAGAATCTAAAGGGTGGGCTCTGTTCGGACTTGATATGAGGCAGATGAAGAAGGAAACAACGATCGCGTACACTACTGGAAAAGTGGGAAATGGCGGAGACCTATCGTATTGGTTGATGTCCAATTGTTTAGATAAAGCAATGCGATTGTCTAGCAAAAGCTATGCGATCATTTAGTCTATCGTTTAGCTCGGTCTATCGCCTACAGACACTACACGATCGTTTACCTTGGCCCAGCGATCGCCTAGCAAGGCTATGCGATCGTTTAGTAAATACTGCACGATCGTTTAGCTTGCACCTACACGACCGTTAAGCTCGCCCAACCGTCGTTTAGTAAATCCGAATTTACTTGACAACTACGTGAGTTCTTTTTCGTGGAGAGAAAACTCAAAACTTTTTCTATCGTTTTATCAAAATTTCTTTTCAAAATAGGAAAACTATTTTCCTTTTAAACTCACAGTTACCATGATCCATTAACCACCCACTACTTTGATTATTTAAACGAAAAAGAATTAATTATCCAATAATTAATATTATTATAAACATAAATGATAACCAACTTATCATACTATATTTATAACCTATAGTTTTAATATTTCATCTCATGAAACATATAAACCATACTTCTTTTTCTATTCCATGGTACTTAATGTAAATCTCATTTACATCAATCCTCTACTAGATGTATCTCATACATCAAACCGATTATATCATATATAATCAAAATACCTCTTGTCAATTTGAACATTTCAAATCAACACCAAGAACTGATCCTCAACTGAATGCATTGAGCTACCAAGGGGACCTCATGAACCTGTAACTCGAAGCTCCAACAGTACGTGAATAACTGACTAAACTCTTTAGCCACAGAATCCATCATCCTTTAACTACCAGGCACTCCACTAAAGACCGACAGCTGAACTCTCCATACCACAGATATATTATATGTCCATCTTAACCAAGCAGCAGTGCGACAACCTTTCACAAATCGCTTGTAAGTACAACTGAGCCAATAACCATTATGCCCCTGTAGTTACATCTGTCTCCTTAAGTACCACTGATTCCTCTAATGAACATAAATTATAGTCCTACTATGATTGAGTCTTCTCTTCCAAAGAGAAGCTATGACCACTATGTTCAAGCCTCGGAATCAATTCTTAAAGAAACAATCTCTCTACTTATCCCTGCTTCGGGAAAGGATTGAATTCCATCTTGTGGATTGAGTTCCCAGCTCCCAGATCCGACAAGTCCCCAAAAAGGTAGGTATGTTGAGTTGGCAATCTGACCACTCTCACCCATACTAATCAAAGGACCGCCCTCAAAGGCAGGAGTTCCCAAAACACTCAGGATTGAGGTTGTGTCACCTATGGTCGTTTAGGTGAGATATAAGTCTCTAGTATCAACGACGTTATATCTAGTCATCTCGTAGTCCAGGTCTTATACAAACTCTTTGTATAGGACACCCCCGCTCCACGTCTCCACATGAATGGTCAGGATCTATCATCTGTAGTAGTTTACAACACTTGCAAACCTCTATAAAGCGGGTCGTATTCGTAGTGTCACCAAGATCAGGTATCCCACTTTAATCCTTATACTACAGACCTATTTAAATTATCACTTAAGGCATGATCCACTTGTATATCACATATATATGCTTAAGTTCACATGAGATAACCAAGGAGCTTTGTTTATTGGATATGAGTAAATGCCAGAATTATATAACACTTATTTTATTCATAGAAGAATGTGTATCTTTACAAAAAAAGAGACTCCGGGAGAATTAGGACACTAATCCCAACAATCTCCCACTTATTCTAATGACTCGAGAGATTAATGTACAATACAATATAAAAATGTACAATATACAATAAACTAGGGCATACCCCAGTATCATCTTCCACTTGCCTTAGACAAGATGTCGCATGTCTCGTAGACCCAGACTCTCCAGGTGACCCTCGAACACGTTAGCCGTGAGGGCCTTTGTAAAGGTATCAACAATGTTTTATCCCGTAAGGATCAGATCCTTATCTCCATACATAAATATGTAGACCCTCGTTCTCCGAAGATACTTGAGGATCATCTTGAACCATTCATCTTTGTCAACATCCTCCAGTACTTTCTTAAAAGACAATGGATCCTCGACCCCATCATTCGTAATGACGTTTTGGGCTTCAGTTAAACTGATGTAGCGGTCTGATGGGTTCAAAATCGTCCCACTACGTCAAGGTAGCCTCAACTCTTGAGCTGGTTGCTAGACGTTCCGACCTCAACAACTCTTGTTGATCTGTCGGCTTGTTCAACAACTCTTTTTGAACCCTCAGCAGTCTTAGTCTCACTTGAGATCTCACATAAAACGAGCTTACTTCGTGGCTTATGATCCCTTATGTGGTCTTCTTCCAAGAAGATGGCATTAGTGGAAACAAACACTTTGTTCTTACTTGGATCATGAAATATTCTTCTCTCGTTTCCTTGGGGTAGCCTACAAAGAGGAAAGCCTTCGAACGCAGTTCTAACTTCTTTGGGTTAGTCGCTAGCACATGTGCCGGATAACCCCAAATCCCTAAGTGGCGTAAACTACCTTTACGGTCTCTTCATAACTCAAAAGGTGTTTCAGAAACACTTTTCGAGGGAATGTTGTTCAGGATATAACATGCAGTTTGCACTGCATAACCCAAAAACGAGTCTGGAAGATGAGCATAACTCATCATAGACCGAACCATGTCCAACAAGGTTCTGTTTCTCCTTTCAGATAAACCATTTTCCTGAGGTGTACCCGGGGTCAAGAGTTGGGACGTAATCCCATGTTCTATTAGTTCTGGAATTGGAAGTTCATATACTCTCCACCACGATCAGATCGTAGTGTTTTTATCTTCTTACCTAACAAGTTTTCAACTTCAGCCTTATACTCCTTGAATATGTCAAGGGCTTCAGACTTACTTTGCATTAGGAAGAGATACCCAAACCTTTAATAATCATCTATGAAAGAGACGAAATATTCATACCCACCTTGAGATCTAACATTCATCGAATCACACAGGTCTGAATGTACAAGCTCCAAGGCTTCCTTGGCTCTGTAACCTTTTCCAGTAAAAGGTCGTTTGGTCATCTTGCCTTCGAGGCATGATTCACATACCGGCAAGGAGTTTTCTTCTAAAGTCTTTAGAAGTCCAATTTTCACCAACTTCTCAATCCTATTGAGGTTGATGTGACCTAACCTAAGATGCCAAAGATGAGCATTTTCCTTTGGAGAAACCTTTGTTCTTTTAGCTATTGTTGCCATATTGAACATTTTAGTGTCAAATAAGGCTTTTATGACTAACACCTTATTACATATAAGTTATTTTCTATTGATCTATAACCAATCTCCATTCCATTCTTGAAAATAAGCACTTTATTCTCAGAAAAGGAGACAATGTAGCCTAGTTCAATGAGACAAGAAACCGAGATTAAGTTCCTCTTAATATGAGGAACTACAAAAACATTATCCAGTAACAAATAACATTTCTTGTCAACAAATAACTTCAGCCTACCTACAACAACAGCTGAAAAAACCTCACCAGTACCGACTCGAAGAGTCATCTCTCCTTGTGGCAACGTTTGTCAGGAACTAAATCCTTGGTAAGAGGAACTGACATGATTGGTAGCACCTGAATCAAGGATCCAGGCAGAATCATCATTCTCTACCAGATATATTTCTCAAACCAATAAATCGTATTTACTGTTTTGTCTCCACGAAATTTGTTTCACATGATTCTTTCCACTGTAAATAATCGGTCATTTTTAAAAGCTTTAAACGAAAATACTAACGAGTTGCTGAAAGAAAAACACATTGACCTACGTTAGGTTTTAAGAAAATACCCGTTGTAAAACAAAACAACATCTAATAAGGTTTTAGCAAAACTAATATGAATCCCGTGTGACATCTAGTTTCGCAATGACGCTTCAAAGGTTTAGGACAAAAGCCGCCGAAGGGAGGTCAGTTATCCCTCCTCTGAATTGAGAAGTTCTCAACCAGTCATTAATACCAGAACAACTCCTGTTCCGATAACGACAAGCCATCATTGATTTGGCCAAGAGATCATTAACTTAACAATCTCCTGTAAGTGTGACCCGCCATTTTAAGCCCTAGAGGTCCGTCCCAAAAGGCCAATCTGAAGGGAAAAAAATTCGATTGGGGCAAAACCTAAAGCGACCCTATCCATTTCTAGAGTTCATCTTGATATTGACCAAGTGCATAAAAACCCATCCGAAGGGGGCCGCTCCGAAGGTGACACGAGGGCGTACAAAATGATCTCACGGTGTGAACCAATGACAGAGACCATAGGACCTGTTTACACACACCCTTCACCCACTTACTATAAATAATCTCTCCGTTCACCTTGATATTGACTCATGAAAACACCATCCGAAGGGGGATGCATCCTAGGCATCTCGAGGCCAAGCATGAATCTCACGGTGTGAACATGCAGGGAGAAACGTGAGTGGAATCATAGACATATCTGATATGCCTTCTCCTCCCATTGAGTATTTTATAACCTAAGGTTTAGCTTACTTAGGAAAAATACGGCTAAGGATTTTAACTAAGTAACTCTTAGGTTTTCCCAAGAGTAACATTTACCTAAAACAACTTTTGATCATCATCCATTAAACTCTTTAACGGAGTCTTTGACCAAAACGTCGCATGCTTGTTGAAAATCTTTCTGATTCACCTTTCCAAGTAGATTCCCAGGTAGGGGTGTTACATTTCCATCAACTTAAGAACCCCAGCCTAGCCAAAACCCGCCTTAGACAAAAGGTCCCTTATAGATAGGTTTACAACAAATTTAATCTTTTATTCCAACCAATTTAATCCTATTAAACCGATTTTAAAAGATTAATCTAGGTTACTAAACTCTTAAGAACCACTTGAACTTAGGTCTATCTCAATCCAATTTTAAAACCCTTTTAAAACTTGAGTTCACCCTAAGTCCGCATGCGACTCTGAATTATCGATTTTAGGTTTAATTTGCTTTATAACACTTATAAACGGAAACCACTACCACAATGCGAAGCTAACACATGCAAGGCATTCATAACGATTATAAACAGTCTAAGTGTCATGCTCAATACATTGTCCATTCATTGCTACTTCTTTTATATAACACTTATACAAAAAGGCAATGAAACAAGCAAGACATGCTTCCATTCACCCTGAAACTATAATATTTATAATAAAAGGATGATGCATGATAATGCTCACTGCATGCAAAATATAACTCTTATATTTCATGATGCATGCACATGCTTTCAAGTAATTTCTTCATGCTTGATTATAACAATTATAATACATGATGCATGAATAATTGCACAACCTAAGGTGAGTTTTTAACTATATGAAAAACACTTTGACATATAAGTACCATACATCACATGTATAAGCAAGCAAAGTTGATGAACCGGGTAAAATTGCCTTAAAACACACACAAAAAAAGCTAACTATTACAAAGACAAGGAGTCTTCGGTTCAAACAGGCGAACAGGGTCTTGAATCGCTCAGCAAAGCATTGCTTCTCCAACCATCGTGTACTAAGCACCTCGTGATCGTCTACACGATAAAACAAACTCTTTACTTTATCGCTTACCAGCGTTCCCAGAGTTAAACGATCGTTTAGCATTTACTATATGATCATCTACAAAAATCCAAACGATCGTTTAGTTATTACTACACGATCGTGTACCTTTACTAAGCGATGAAGCCTGAAGTACACCATCGCTTAGTGCGCTCTGCACAATGCTTGCCTTCCGCGATCGTCTAAGCGACTATGATACCGCGAAGCACCATCGCCTAAGCAATCGCTTAGCTAATGTCTCCGTATCACATACACGATTGCATAGGTAGTAACTAAGCGATGAATTTGCTAACTACATGATCGCTAGCGCGCGCCTTCTACTAAACGACGAGTATCGCATGCTCCCACTACGATCGTCTACCTCCAGTGCCTATGCGATCGCACAACCAACGCTATGCGATATGGTAAACGGCTTAGAGTTAGCTAAACGATCGATTAGAAAATACTACACGATTGTCTAGAAAAAAAATATCTAAACGATCGCTTTGTAAAATCCCTACGATCATTTACTTGAGGCTACACGATTCGACCAATGTTTGGTCTTCTTCTTCGTTGAGAACTGCATCGCCATGCGCCGAAGCTTCATGACTAACGGCTCGACGAACTCGAACTTTTCAAATTACAGACTCGATTGCAAAGTTAATTTCGCCCAAAAACACAAGGGCCCTTATAATTAACACTCTGAAATATCGAAAGTTTTAACAAAAAAAGGCAATTTAAACCCAAAATGTTCAACAAATTCATCCACAAATTTAGAAAACGATTAACCACAAATGCATAAACCCACCGCGACTGTAAAAATCATTCATTTTAGATCTGTAATTTGGAATATCAGAGAACCTGGCTCTGATACCAATTGTAGAAAATCGGAACTGAGATTTCCACGAGCAACGGAACAAGACTATTCCAAATTACAATCATGAATGAACATATATTTATAGTTAACTTCAATACAAACGATTATACAATTAAGATACAGAAATTAAAGCATGAATAAATACAAATGCATAAAGAGATCAAAATCTACGCACAATGGCGAAAGCGTCTCCACGCTCCGTTGCACGACTCTGATCGAACAACAGCTACCACGAGCGCTCGATCTATACAATCGCAACACAGCACGAACACTTCGCGCTTGTCCTTAACGATCTCCTCGATCATGAACTCCATCGCAACAGCGAACGACCTCCACAGCACCACGAACGGCCTCTGGAAAAACCTTGACGGTGTCGAGTTGAATCTGACACCACCAACAAGGCGATCTTGGTACTCTCGGTGTGAGAATCCAGAGGGTGGGCTCTGTTCAAACTTGGTATGAGGCAGACGAAGGAGGAAACAACGATTGCGTACACGACTAGACAAGTGGGAGATGGCGGAGACCTATCGTATAGGTCGATGCCCAATCGTTTAGATAAAGCTATGCGATCGTCTAGCAAAAGCTATGCGATCGTTTAGTCTATCGTTTAGCTCGGTCTATCGCCTACAGACACTACACGATCGTTTACCTTGGCCTAGCGATTGTCTAGTAAAGCTATGCGATCGTTTAGTAAACACTGCATAATCATTTAGCTCACACCTGCACGATCGTTTAGCTCGCTTAGCCATCGTTTAGTAAATCCGAATTTACTTGATGACTATGTAAGTTCTTTTTTGTGGAGAGAAACCTCAAATATTTTTCTATCGTTTTATCAAAACTTCTTTTCAAAATAGGAAAACTATTTTCCTTTTAAACTCAATATGGGTTTAACAGAAGCCCAAGCCATTATACCAAATAATGATGTTGAGGAGCCACTGTCTTACAAATAGTAAATGGATGATGTTGACAAGAGTGAGTGGGTTAAAGTCATGAATCTAAACATGGATTTTATGTACTTCAATTCTGTCTGAGATCTTGTAAATCAACCCGATGGGGTAAACTTATAGGTTGCAATTGGATTTACAAGAGAAAAAAAGGTGTAGGTGGAAAGGTGCAGGCCTTTAAGGCCAGATTAGTGGCAAAGAGTTATATTCTGGTGGAGTGAGTGAATTATGATGAAAATTTCTCACCTGTTGCCATGATTAAATCTATTCGAATACTCCTATCCATTACGACATTTTATTATTGAGGTTGATATCCTAAATCTCGGGAGTTTCATAGTTTATAAATTATTTGTACATGAATTATTATTTAATAAAATAAAGTGTTATCTTATTTGACATTTAGTTTGCATTAACTCAAATCTAATGAACTAAGATCCTAGATTATTTAATGTAGCTTAAACATGTATGTTGTGACATACAAGTGGATCATGTTTAAGCAATAACTTGAATGGTCTGTAGTAGATGGGTAAGAGTGGGTATCTTATCCTAGTGACACTACAATGATCCATTTTGTAATTGTTATAATTGTTGTAAAGTGTTAAAAATGATCTGATCCTGATCATTCATGTGAAGACATGTGAGTAAGGGTATCCTCTACAAAGAGTTTGTATAAGATCGAACTACGAAATGATTAGTCTCTCTTTATAATGCCATTACTTGAAGAGACTTACATTTCACTAGGATGACCATAGGTGACTTGACCTTAATCTTGAGTGCGTCGTGAACTCCTACCTATAAGAACGGTCCTTTGATCTGCATGGGTGAGACTAGCTAGATTCGCCGACTCAATATACCTACCATTTTAGAATTCGTTCGAGTGGGGAGCTGGGAACACAGCTATATAAGATGGAATTCACTCATTCTCATTGTTAGGGTAAGTAGATGAATTGCTCCTTTAAGGGTTGATTTCGTGTCTTAAACAATGAGATGCCTCAATCTCTCAATGGTTAGAGAGGGGTCTAGTTTATAATTGGACTATAACTAATTATTTATTAGAGCGATCGGTGATACTTAAGAAGTTTGATGTAACTACATGGGTAAAACGGTAATTTTGACCCGGTTGTAGTTACGAGAAATCTATGTAGGGACAACTTATTATTGATTGGTTATATCCGATGGACACAGAAATATATCTATAGTGCGAAGAGTGCGACTGTCAATCTTTATTGGAGTGATTGACAATTAATGAATGTTGAGTAATTTAATTTAAAGAGTTTAATTAATTAATCTCGTATAATTGATTCATTGGAGCTTTTAATTTGTAGGTCCATAAGATCCATTTGCTAGCTAAATAAGGGTTAAATAAGAAACAATTAATTTTGGATTAAATTTG
Source organism: Benincasa hispida (assembly GCF_027475165.1). Classification (NCBI taxonomy): domain Eukaryota; kingdom Viridiplantae; phylum Streptophyta; class Magnoliopsida; order Cucurbitales; family Cucurbitaceae; genus Benincasa; species Benincasa hispida. The sequence continues at coordinate 60,556,710 of NC_143484.1, read as the reverse complement.
AATTGTTCAAATTAATTGAAGGGAATTAATTGTATGATACGCAATTAATATAATGTATATGGATATATTATAATATTAAGTTTAATAAGAGAGATAAATATTTGAATATGATTCATATATTAATTATATGAAGGAGATTCATATAAAAATTATAGTTTAAAATTAATCTGAATATGATTCGTATAAAAACTATAGTTTAAAATTAATATGAATATGATTCATATAAAAACTATAGTTTAAAATTAATATGAATATGATTCATACTAAAAACTATAGGTTATATGAGAGAATGTAAAGTTAGATTATATTATATATGATATGATATAAACTATAGGTTATATTATATGAGATATAAAATAATGTTTAATTTAATTATATTGTTTTAATATAATTAAAAGGAAAATAACTCCCTAGAAGTTATTTTATGTGATGAAGGCAGTTATGAAAATAACTCCCCTCATCTCTCTCATATATAAAATCACAGAGGGATTTTTGAATGTGCATGAACATGCGTGAAAAAAAAATGGTGAACTCTCTCTTCTTTTCTTCTTTCTCTCTGTGAAACTTTCTTAAAGAAATTCTCTTCCAATTCTCTTACCAAAATTAACTAGAATAGCCCACAACTTCTTCTTGATTCTTATTTTGAGAATAGTAAGAAAGACTTCGGTGATGGTGTCCAAGAGTTTCTGTGCTCTTAATGTGTTCGTGGAAGAAGGCCTCACGACATGGAGGACGAGTTCGTGATCATTAGGAGAGGAGCACGTGAAGAATGATTTCTTCAAAGGTAAGTATTTACTCTTCCCTTTCAGCTCTATGTTTTAAAAGCATGCTTAGAATTATGTTTATCGTTCTATGTTTTCTCTGGTTTTGTTTTTGTTCCAAAAGAATTCAGTTACACAAAGGCATTCATACGCTTCCTCACAGGATTCCATCCCTTCGATCATGACTATGAAATATGGAAATGATGTCAAGACTGTTTTTTTGAATGGTAATCTTGAAGAGAGTATCTACATAAAACAACTTGAGGGATTCATTTAACAAGGTTAAGAGTAAAAGGTTTGCAAGCTTAAAAGGTCCATCTATGGGCTGAAAAAAGCATCTAGATCTTGGAATATAAGATTTGATATTGCGATCAAATCTTATGGCTTTGATCAGAATGTTGATGAACCTTGTGTTTACAAAAGGAATATAAAAAATTTGATAGCTTTCCTAGCATTGTATGTGGATGAAATCTTGCTCATTGGGAATGATGTAAGTTTATTCACTAATGTTAAGAAATGGTTGGCTGCTCAATTCCAAACGAAAGATTTGGGTGAACCACAGTTTTTTCTAGGGATCCAAATAACTAGGGATCGCAGGAATAAAATGCTAGCTTTGTCTCGGGCATCGTATATTGACAAAATGCTTGTAAGATATTTGATGCAGATTTCAATAAGGGTTTACTACCTTTCAGGCATGGAATTTCATTATCTAAGGAACAATATCCTAAGACACCTCAAGAAGTTCAGGAAATGAGACAGATTCCTAATTCATCAATTTTGAGTAGCCTAACGTATGTCATGTTGTATACTAGGTCAGACACATGTTATGCAGTTGAGATAGTAAGTAGATATCAATCCAATCTAGGATTTGATTACTGGACTATAGTAAAAATAATCCTCAAGTATCTTAATAGAACGAGGGACTACATGCTTGTGTATTTGTTCCTTATAGGATACACTGACTTTGATTTTCAAACTGATAAGGAGGCTAAATATATAGTTGTTTGTGAAGCTTCTAAAGAAGTCATTTGGCTTAGGAAGTTCTTGATAGATTTGGAAGTTGTTCCAAATATATCTTTGTCCATCACACTTTATTGTGATAATAGTGATATTGTAGCAAATTCCAAAGAACCTTGGAGCCATAAAGAAGGGAAGCATATTGAAAGGAAATATCACATGAAATGGGAGATTGTGCAACGAAGAGACGTGACCATCATGAAAATCGACTCAAAGCATAATATTATCGATCCATTTACAAAGGTTCTTACAACTGAAGTGTTTGAGAGTTGTCTAGAAAGTCTAGATCTACAGGATATGCACCATATTGTCTAAGATAAGTGGGAGTGTTACTGGGTATAGAGTATACCCTAGTTTATTGATTTTGATTACTTTACTGTATTGTAATAGTTATCTTTACTGTATTGTACTGCCCCACTAGCTTTAGGACAAACGAAAGATTGTTGGGATTTATGTCCTAAATCTTGTAGTTGTAATGTATAAACTGTTGGGATTGGTGTCATAAATCCCTCGTATTCTCGTAATTTGTAAACCTTTATAAACAAATTGTTATCAATATAATAATTATCATTTTATGTGTATTTACTCAATTCAATAAACTAAGATCCTAGGTTATTTTATGTAACTTAAACATGTATGTGGAGACATACAGGTAGATCATGTTTAAGTGATAACCTAAATGGTATGTAGTAGATGGATAAGGAGGTACCTTATCCTGGTAACACTACAAATACGACCTGTTTTGTAGTTGTTACAAGTGTTGTAAAGTACCACAAATGATCTGATCCTGATCATTCATGTGGAGACATGTGAGCGAGGGTATCCTATACAAAGAGTTTGTATAAGACTGGACCACGAAATGAATACTCTCTTTATAATACTGTTGCTAGAAGAGACTTACACTTCACCAGGATAACCATAGGTGCCTTAATCTGAACCCTGGGTGAGTTGTGAACTCCTGCCTATGAGGGCGGTCCTTTGATTTGCATGGGTGAGAGTGAGTTTCGCTGACTCAATATGCCTACCATTTTGGGATTCGTCTGATTGGAGAGCTGGGAACACAGCTACACAAGAAAGAACTCACTCATTCTTTAATGATAGGATAATGAACAATGCTTGTCCTCAAGCATTCCAAAATAATTCTTTGTTATCTCCCTTATCTTTAGTGTGCAGAGTTCGCCTCTCATCATATTCAATTATAAGCTTGAGATAAGAGTTTGGAAAATGTAACTCAGATTGACTCTTTTCTAAAAGGAATAATGTTCAGTTTTAGGTGTAGCAAGCCTTTTATCAACAATTCCTTTCGTTTCTCAAAACATTCCCGTTTTTTTCTAAACCAACAATGCGTTAGATTCTTTTTTATTTTATTTTACTTTTTAGAGATAGATGCCGGATAAAAAGAAAAAATATGAATTTTCAATTACCCATGCGTTGTTCAAGGTATCCCACTTTCGTTTTGGCTTGCCCCCGCGGGTGTCATGCCAGCATCCAACTACGGGTGAGAACCCTTCACAACTAAACTCATATCTAATACTTATGCGTTTCAAGATATAACTTTCTTTAGACTAGATAGAAAAGTTCTATGGGACGCATTGGTCTAGGAGACTTAACTTCGTTTTGGCTTGCCCCCCCGGGTATCATGTGAGTATCCAACTACGGCTAAGTGCCTGTTCCAACTTTTTAACTCATGTCACTTTAAGGTTTTTCTTTTGAAGTAATGACAGAGGAGTTGCGTTTAACATTTTTCCTATTTTGTTCCCTTTCTTTATGATGTACTCGTTTGATGCATCTTAACTCGGATTTCCCTTATCCCCAAATTTGGAGATGAGCTAAATCCTCATTGCTAAAAGAGAAACAAAATTTTGAAAAGGCTTTGAGAATTTCAAAAGGAGTTTTGAATTAAAGCTTGCATGCATTAGAAAGAAAATATGAAGTCTTTTTAGAGAAGTTTAGGCTTTGTTGATTTTCCTAACGCCTACTCTATACTTATAGATTTCATATTGTTGATATCATTGAGGTAAGGCAAAGCACAAGACTAGAAAATAGCTAAAGAAAAAAAAAAAAGGTATGCTAAGGTCAAACGCAAGGGAAAAAAATGATAGAAATTTTTCATTCATTTTCATAGAATAACATGAAACAAACAAACAAATCAAACAAATACAAAAGATTATAAACTAAATCAAAATACAAAATAACCAACACCCTAAAACTTCATTGTGCTGGCGCGTCATCCCTGCGTTATTCTGTAGAGTCTTCATCCATAAAGCGCAAAGGGTTTCTAAGATGAGCAGGTATTGGATGTGGCAAACATTCCAACCAAGACCTGATTAATGCACTGCGTTGTATAAACAAATTGGTCTTGTATCCTTTTTTTTTGTTGCCTTAAATAATCTCTTAGAACCCTGTTTTGTTGTTGAAGACCTTTGATGGATGCGGCCAATGGTCTAAGTTGATCACTGATGAAAGTTTTCAACTCTTCAAGGTCAGTGTTGCGTTGAGGTGGTGCTGGCTCTTCACTTCTTCCAACTGGGTCTTCAAAATTTACTGTGTTACGCGACCCTAACCCAGTTAGTTCAAAGATGGTTGGAGGAGGCACAAAATAGGGAATTAGACTTCGTGAGGGTGAAGGAAGGGAACAAGGGATGTCTTGATCTATTTAGTAGGTTCTTGGTGCGTTGAATCAAGACTCTATTCTGGCGGGGCCACTGGTGAGTCATGGAGAGTGAGGTTTAGGGTTGGCCGCGCTTCTTCATCCGTAAGTTCAAGCTCTGCTTCGTAATCTTCATGCTCTGAAGCTTCATCGTTGTGTTCAACTATCTGGATGCGTCTTCTTTTGGGGGCGCGTTTAGATGATCGAGGTCTGGTTGCCACTTCTTTGGGAGGTAAGGCATGCTGATGTGGCGAACCGTGAAGTAAACGCCTAATTAACTTCATGTCCATCAAACCGTCGATCTCTTCATGATCATCCCCCAGAGGGATGCCCTCGCGTTCATTCAGTGCACAGATCAGCCATGGAAAATACAGTTGTCCTCTTGTTTGGTTTTGATGGCCTTGATCTGATCCCTTATTATTCTCCCAACATCTAAAGGGATGCACTGCATGATACAATAGATAGCCAAGACGTGTTCTTTCGACAATGTTTCATCATGCGTTGAAGGCATGATGCTTCTCTTAATCAGATAATACCATAGATTCGCATCTAGGTTTAGGTTCCTAGAAGCTAGCATCTTTGCTTCATTTCTAGATGTTTGCCACTTGCTTCCAGGCTTGGCTACCACTCTTAACGCATCTTCAAGTTGGCTCGGCGTTGGTTGCTCCAAGATGCGGTTGCCTTCTGTGTCCGGATTACTAGCGATATTGAACACTTCATTGATCTTATCGGTTGAGAAGCACACCAATACCCCATCAACAAATGTTGTATTCTTCTCCATGTCAAACTCATTGCTGTAGAACTGGCGGACAAGGTTGGGCCAAATTCTTGTGTGCCCAATGCAGAATTGACCCTAACCCATTGCGTTTATGGTTTTTGTTATGTATGTTGGCAATGGGTGGCATTCGGGAAAGAAGCCTTTCTCTGCTAGAATATCATTAAATTGACACTTTCTTTCCATGATCTTCTTAGGTAACGCGTCGGTTACCTTGCGTTTCCCCGCTGCATGTTCCTTGGCTTCCCGTGCTAGCTCTCTCAATTCGTTCTCCAATTACCTTTAGAGAGCTGTCTTCCTTTTCCCCTGCCTTGCGGGCTGATAATCTTCCAACTCCTTTTCTAATGCGTTGTGCCTTGAGTAGCTCCCATGCGTTGCATCCTCAGGGTCGGATGCTAACTGCTCATTTTCTTCCTCCAAAATTAATTTTCTCTTTCTTGTCACTCTCCTTGCTTTTAAGGGCCCTTCATTCGCGTCAGTTTGGCGTGATTGTGACGCGTCTGGGCCAAATCCCATTTCTTCTTCTTCATCATCTTCTTCTAATTCTGCTTCGAGCATCATTGCGTAGCGCTCCACTTTGTCCAATTCAAGTCATGCGTTAGGTGGGTCGGAACGCATCACTTGCTCTTCCTCTTGGCTTTGATTTAGGCTTGCCAAAATAACACCAAACACTTCCTGCTCGTCCAATCGAGCCAATTCTGCTAACTCTTTAAGGTTATGCTTTGGCGCAGGACTGTTAGAGCTGGGCCTAGGTGGAGTAAATGGTGGGGTGCCTGAAGGGGTATGAGGCGACCCAAGGGATGAGATGATGATAGGTGAACGTGGCAGTTAGCTGGACGCATCTGTTTCAACTGGGTAGATAGTGGCCAAGGGTTGGATTGAAAGTGGAGGAGGTGGACACACGACTGGTGATGGGGCATTATGGAGGTAGACTGGGATGAGGTCATGCATCGCACCCACCGGAGTGATGTTTGGAATGAACGGTGGTGGGGCGGGCTTGGTATATGGCTTATTGGCAGCCGTAGATGACGAAGGGCACTGCTTAGGTTTTGAAGGGGATTTGGGTTTTGGTTTAGGGGTGATTTTGGGCTGTTGGGTGGTCTTAGAAGGAGGTTTTGTGGGTGTTTCGGTGGGCTTCGACCGAGATGGTCGCTGGGAGGTGGAGGATGCCCCACCGTGGAAAGGTTTGGTTAGGATAGAGGTTTTTGAGGTTTTTCGAGGGCTTAGGGGAGGCAAAGTTGAAACAGATGAGGAGAAGAAAGAACTTATCGGCGAGTTGTTTCCAAAGATCATCATTTGATTCTGACTATCAGACGCTGACAACATTGTGGCCGGAGAGATGTCTGAGCAGAATGGCGGTGAGGGAAAACGAGAGGGCTAGGGCTTTTTTTTTTCTTTTTCTTTTCACAGAGGGCTCGAGGGTAAATGAGGAAGAAAAAGAAAACGAAGGGTTTTAATTTTTATAGGCTGGAGAGAGAGAGTGGGGTGACATCAGGTGATGCCTGACGTTTGCATTTAATACGCAGTCGAAGGGACGTTCTTGGGTTTTCAAGCACTCGAGTGCTTTACATTTTCGAGATGCGTCCTTTAGACTGAGGCCATGCGTTAGACTTAAGTCTAACACGTCCGTTATTCCCATCCCGATTATACACATTTTTTTTAAAAAAAAAGTAAATCTCAACTATGAAGGCAATAACAATGAATAATCAATCTTAAAACGCAAACAAACAAACAAACAAACTCAAACGCATTGGTAAAATACATAATGAAAAAAGAACAAGGAAAGAGAAAGCATCCCTGGAATATATGTCGATTCGAACGCAGAGATGCTTCGACACGGGCCTCAGTTGGCTTTACGTAGTGCGAGAGATGAATTTTGACGTTTTATGCCATCTTCAAAGTATGGCTTCACTCTTTGGCCATTTACTTTGAACACATTGGTGCCATCCTCCCGTGTTAATTCTACTGCTCCATGGGGAAAGACTGTTTTAATGATGAATGGTCCTGACCACCAGAACTTTTTCGCCAACAACAAACTCTTTCTTACTGTTGCATTGGTCATGCCAACGCTTTGTCTTCTCCTTGTAGAGCTTGTTGTTCTCGTATGCGTTCAATTGCCACTCCTCAAGCTCATTGAGCTGAAGTTTGCGTTGAGCACTTGCGGCGTCCAAGTTCAAATTTAGCTTCTTTACTGCCAAAAAAGCCTTGTGCTCCAACTCTAGGGGTAAGTGACAAGCTTTTCCAAATACTAAAGAGTATGGAGACATACCTATGGGGGTCTTGTAGGCAGTCCTGTAGGCCTAGAGTGCTTCATCCAACCTCTGTGCCCAGTCTTTCCGCGATGCATTGACAACTTTCTCCAGGATAGATTTTATTTCCTGATTGGATACCTCAGCTTGACCATTCGTTTGTGGGTGGTAGGTGGTAGCAATTTTTTTCCTAACATTATATTTGGCAAGTAATTTAGAAATGATGCGATTAATGAAATGCGTACCTTCGTCACTTATCAGGGCTCTTGGCGTTCCAAAGTGTGTGAAAATATTCCTGGTAAGAAACTTGGAAACAGTGGACGCATCATTTCTGGTACAAGCTACTGCTTTTACCCACTTTGATACATAGTCTACTACAAGTAGGATATACCGTTGGACGCAGGACAGGGGAAAAGGTCCCATCAAATCAATGCCCCAAACATCAAATAATTCAACTTCAAGAATATTGTTCAAGGGCATTGCGTCCCTTGATGAAATATTCTCGGTACGTTGGCAGGGGTCACATTTACGAACAAACTCCCTCGCGTCTTTAAAGAGGGTGGGCCAGAAGTATCCACTTTGAAGGACCTTCACAGCGGTTCTTTGCCCACCAAAATGCTCTCCGTAAGGAGAGTCATGACACTCAGCCAAGAAGTGTTGTGTCTCTTCCTCCGGAATGCATCGACGCATGATGAAGTCTGGGCCTTGTTTATAGAGAAACAATTCATGCCAAAAATAAAATTTGTTGTCATGTACTAACCGTTTCTTTTGCTGAGAGTTGAAGTTCCCAGGGAATTGCTTGGTAGTTAAGTAATTAACTATGTCTGTGTACCAAGGTTCCCTGTCTTCAACTCTGAACAAGCTTTCATCAGAAAATGCGTCTTTGATTTCACTTTCTTGATCTTGCATTTCTTGATTTTCTAGCCTGGACAGGTGGTCAGCCATCTGATTCTCAGTTCCCTTTCTGTCCTGAATATCAATGTCATATTCCTGTAATAGCAGCACTCATCTTATTAGGCTTCACGTCCTTTTTACTCATTAGGAACTTTATGGCTGAGTGATCTGTATAAATGGTGGCTAACGCACCAACTAAATAAGATTTGAACTTCTCGATGCCAAACACTACAACCAACATTTCTTTTTCCATGGTCGTGTAGTGTTCCTGAGAGTCATTCAGTGTCTTTGACGCGTAAGAGATGGGATGTATCAAATTTCCCTTCTTTTGCCCTAACATTGTTCCACTACAATATCGCTCGTGTCGCACATGAGAATAAAATGATGCGTCCAATTCGGTGCTATTAGTACCGGAGCTGTAGTCAACGCATATTTCAATGTTTCTGAGAGTCATTCAGGTCCGGTTCACTTCTAGTAATGCGCTCAGAGGTCACGCAATTTGAGAGAATCCTCTAACGAACCTTCGATAGAAGCCAACATGTCCTAGAAAACTTCGTAGAGCTTTAACATTTGATGGTGGTGGAAGTCTAGCTATGACATCTATCTTGACTTCATCAACTTCCAACCCAGCTTTAGATACTTTGTGGCCTAAAACAATTCCTTCCGTCACCATGAAATGATATTTTTCCCAATTCAGCACAAGGTTCATTTCCTCGCATCGAGCAAGGACGGCCTCCAAATTATCTAAGCATGATTGGAATGAGTCTTCAAAGGCTGAGAAATTGTCCATGAAGACTTCAACAGTCTTCTCCAAGAAGTCAGAGAAAATAGCCATCATACACCTTTGGAATGTTCCAGGTGCATTACACAGCCCAAAGGGCATGCGTCTAAATGCGAACGTTCCAAAGGGACAGGTAAATGTTGTCTTTTCCTGATCTTCTGGGTCAATCAAAATCTGGTTATAACTAGAGTATCCATCAAGGAAACAATAAAATTATTTGCCAGTAATTCTGTCAAGTATTTGGTCAATGAAAGGAAGGTGGAAGTGGTCTTTCTTAGTTGCCACGTTGAACTTCCTATAGTCCATACAAAAGTCCTCGAAGGAATGAGTTCATTATTGCTATTGACTATCACAGTTGTTCCCCCTTTCTTAGGAACGCGTTGGACTGGGCTTATCTAGCTACTTTCGGATATAGGATAGATCACTTCCACGTCCAGCCATTTTAAGATTTCTTTCTTGACCACCTCCTTCATTATGGGGTTCAGCCTTCTTTGAGGCTCAATCGATCCCGACTTCCCTTCTTCCAACCTGATCTTATGCATGCAATAAGATGGGTTGATGCCACGGATATCCGCTAGTGTCCAACCTATTGCACGCATGTGCTTTTTCAGCATCTGCAAAAGAGAGTACTCGTTAAGCTCAGTAAGAGTCGTGGAAATAATGACAGGTAAAGTTTTGTTTGTTCCAAGGAAGGCATATTTCAGGTGACTAGGTAACGGTTTCAACTCAAGTTCTGGTGGTTCCTCTAGTGATGGACACGTTGGTTTTGTCTGCCGCTCACTCAGACTTGGCGACTCTGGTTCTTTCATGTTCTCCAACGCGAGGACCTTGCACACATGGGTCATTTCTTCTTCAGGCAACTCTATACTGTTCAATTGACATTCTTTACTGTCCAGGAACTTTAATGCGTTTAACACATTAAACTTCACCTTTTGATTGTCTATGTGCATAGTCAATTCGCCTTTATGCACGTCTATTAAAACTTTCCCAGTAGCTAGAAAGGGGCGTCCAAGAATAATTGGTACCTCCCTATCTGCTTCATAGTCCAAGGTGATAAAATCTGCTGGGAATATGAAGTTGTCAGCCTTTACCAGAACGTCTTCAATCTTTCCTTCAGGGTACTTGATTGTTCTGTTAGCAAGTTGAAGAGTAACAGAAGTAGGTTGTGCTTCACCAATTCCTAGTTTCTTAAAAATTAAGAGTGGCATGAGATTAATGTTGGCTCCCAAATCGCACAACACATGTCCCACATCCAACCCTCCTATCGAGCAAGGAACTGTGAAGCTCCCAGGATCCTTCTATTTCTTGTGTAGATTGTTGCTTACTAACGCGCTGCACTCCTGTGTTAGTGTGATTACTTCCGTCTCGCTGACTCTTCTTTTCTTTGTCAAAATGTTCTTAAAAAATTTGACATATTTTGGCATTTGCTCCAAGGCCTCTATAAGTGGAATATTGATATGTAATTGCCTCAAGAGCTCAAGAAAGCGCTTGAATTGTTGTTCATCATTCTTTTTCATCAATCGTCTAGGGAATGGTGCGTTCAGCGGCACTGTAGGTTTTCCCCCGTTAGATGTACTTGGTTCTGAATGGCTATTGGTCTTAGGCATTCTTTCTTCTTGATCTTTTACTGCCATTGAACGTGTGTTACATTCTTTTGAAGGACTATTGTTTCTTGGATTCATTCTTCTTTCTACAAGAGCTTTTCTACTGTGCAATGTCACTGCGTGACATTGCTCCTTTCCATTGTTGTTCCCAGGAGTTTCAGTGTTGCTAGGCAAAACTCCAGGCTGCCTATTCTTCAATTCACTAGCTATCTACCCTACCTGTATTTCTAGGTTTCTGATAGACGACGCCTGGCTTTTCAGTAACGCAACATTATGGGCTGTGTACTCCTTTAATAGGTTCTTAAGCGGAGTTTCTAAGCTCAACACGTGTCTTTTTCTATTAAAGGGTTGTTGGTGTGGCTGATGCGTTGGTTGAAATGTAGGCGGCGGTCCTTACCTTTGCTGTTGATTCGCCCCTGGGTGATGCTTCTGTTGATTTTCTCCTGTCCAAGAAAATTTTGGATGGTTCCTCCATCCAGGATTATATGTATTGGAAAATGGGTTATTTTTAATGAAGCATACTGACTGTGGGTGTTGTGGGCACTTAGCATAAGAATGAGGATCTCCACAGCCCACAAAGCTAACCATGGGCTACCTGAATGCTTCTACCTGATTCACCTTCTACTGATTTGATGTGTTTCCTAGCGATATGTTCTGCAAAAGGTTGGTCATCGTATCCACTTGTGCAGAAAGTGTGGTTATTGCGTTGGAATCGATAGAATTAACATTCTGAGATCTCTTCTTCCTGTCAAATTTTTCGTCATACGTATCGTCCACCCATTCCATGTTGTGCTTAGCAATGCGGTCTAATATCTCTTTTGCCATAGTGTAAGATTTATCCATAATTCCATTAGCTGCCGCTGCGTCGGCTGCCATCTGCGATGCTCTATTCAATCCACCATAAAAAGTCTCCATTTGGATAGCTAGTGGTAGTCCATGATTCGGGCAATTTTTGACCAATCCCTTAAAACGCTCCCATGTGGCGCTTAAGGTCTCAGCTTCTTCTTATTCAAAATTCATAATCTCTCAACGCCTCCTCGTGCTGGTGGTAGGTGGGAAGTATTTTTGCATAAATTTCTCCACCAACTTCTCCCAGGTAGTGATTTCACCAAGCTCCAGTGAGCTTACCCATTGTTTTGCGTTATCACGCAAAGAATAGGGGAACAAAGATAGCTTGATCGCCTCTGGGGTAATTCCAGGAATCACAAATGAATTACACGTTTCCAGGAAATGCTTCATGTGGGCGTGAGGATCTTCTCCACGACCACCCCCAAATTGTCCCGCAGTCTAGAGTATTTGAAGCATTACAGATTTCATCTCGAACCTCGTCCCATCTGGCATTGGGTATATGATTCCTGGAGAGAAATCATACAGTACAGGGGACGTATATTCCCTCATGGGACGTGTGCTACTGTTCGCCATTAGAATTGGCTTTTGCGCAGCATGAGCTAGTTGCTGAGCTAAGTTCTGATTTGCCTGGTTGTCCGCCATTGCTTGTTGTCTGTTCTATTGTCTGAGAAGTTGTTGCCTCAACCTTCGACGAAGATTAAATCAATTTCTACGTCGGAAGGTCCTTTCAATCTCAGGGTCGTATATGAGTTCAGGAGTGCTCTCCTTGCTCATAAATGTTCACAAGCTTAGGCTTAGCTTGTAATACTCCCTCGATTGAAGTGTTCCTACAAAAGATACAGACGAAATTTCTGGTTAGTTTTGTTTCTGAATCCCTGGCAACGGCGCCAAAAACTTGTTCATTGTTATCGTGATTCGAGTTGGGAGTGTATTGTATAAAATAAATTGGGAAAATAAGTTCCAAGTATAAATGGTGCGTTGATACTTTGATGCGTTTATGTATTTGTAACGCGTTGGTGCATTAGAGATGTGCAACAGAATGCACGACACTTCTTCTATTGACGTTCAAGTTTTCCTAAATTAGACCCAAGTATAAATCCAATTTAGGTTCCTGGTAAGTCCAGGGTCGAACTCAGGGATTCAGTTAAGTTAACGCAGACCTTGCGTTGTAGCTAATGTAGAGTTTTCCTAAATGTATGAAGAGATGTGTTATTTACACTAAGGTGTTGTGCCTGTGCAAGAAGATACAAAAGAGTTGAGTAATGAGTGATGGATCATGCGAAAATGGATTTTAATGTAAGTGGTATGCGTCGATCTAAGATGAATGTACAAAAATTAGAATGTGATGTGGATGAGATGGGATGATTTGCTTATCTTTGTTTATGCGTTAAACTCTTATTCGACACTTCTCAATGCGAATAACATACAAAATCTATCTCTAGGATGCATGCGTCGAACACAGAATGCAATAAACACCAGTCAGTCTATCTATAGAAGTACTAGGCGTTCTACTTGATGCTGGCTTATTTAATCTTTTGAATAATCTAAGCTAAGGATGCTTTTACCAATTGATCAAGTTGGCTTAAGTGTTTAAAATGAAGTTTTGCATAAAGTATAGATGCATTCAACATAAACAAGAAATAAACAATGGCAAAGCGTGATGGATCAAATATATGAATTTATAAAGAAGCAGATTGTCTTTACAAAAGCAATATTTAATCAGATGAAATGAAAGCGATAAATGAGATGAAAGGAACTGAGTCAAGCCGCAGAGTACAATCTCTTGTATTTCTTTGGCTCAATTCTAGTTGTGTACAATCACTTGTATAAGAAGCGGACGAAGTGTCTTTCTCAAGTTCGGCTTCCTCCGCTCCTTGACTGGCGGTGATGGTGGTTCTCTTCCCTTATGATCTTCTTGGCACCACAGTACAACTTCTAAATATCTATAACTATGACTATGCTATTACAGAGAGTGAGAAACTTGAAATTTCTGAACTGCGAACTCTGGAGGGATTTCATCTATTTATAGGCATTGATCATCTCCAGCTTGCTGATGGGCAGCATTAAAGTCCATGCCCTGGTCAGCCGCCTGACACTTAGAAGCTTTTCAGACGCCGCCTATTGCAGATGCCCATACTTGTAAGTGGTGATTTGACACAAACAGCCTGCATCAATGAATCTTCTCTGCGTTGAATTCCCTCTGGCGCATGGCCCATGCGTTAGAACTTTTGCCTGCGACACTTCTTACTCATGCGTTAGCTTCGTGTTGAAATCCTGCAATATAACGCGATAATGTCGCAGTATTTGGCAATAAACATTCTTTTACATGAGTTTGCTAATGTTTGAGTAAATCCATGCATTTCTTCTAAAAATGAGGAGAATTTATCATCAAAAACCTTAGTTGTTCCAACTTAAGAGTCAAAATAACTTGTATTTCTACAAGTTATCAGATAAGTAGAGAAATGGCTCCCTTAAAGGCTGATTTCGATGCTTAAATAATGTGTTGCACCCTCTCTTGGGCCGAGAGGGGTTCAATTATAGTTGGACTATAACTAATTATTCATTAGAGAGATCACTAGTACTTAAGAAGTTAGATGTAACTATAGGGGCAAAACGACAATTTTGGTCTAGTTGTACTTACGAGCAATTCGTGAAAGGTCAACGCACTATTGATTGGTTATATTCAATGGACATAGAAATATATATATAGTGCGAATAGTGCAGTCGTAAGTCTTTAGTGGAGTGACCGACAGTCAATGAAGGTTGATTAATTTAATTAAAGAGTTTAACTAATTAATCAAGGGGCTTCAATCTATAGGTCTATAAGGTCCCCTTATTAGTTCCATTAGGATTAGTGAGAATTGAATTAATTTTGAATTAATTTAAATTGTTCAAATTAATTAAAGGGAATTAATTATATAAGATATAATTAAAATAATGTACATCATACATTATAATATAAAGTTTTAATGAGAGAAATGAATATTTGAATATGATTCAAATATTAATTATATGAATATGATTCGTATAAGATATAATTAATATAATGTATATGATATATTATAAAGTTTTATGAGAGAGAAAAATTTGAATATGATTAAAATATCAATTATATGAATATGATTTATATATAAAAAAAACTATATGTTATAATTAATATGAATATGACTCATATTAATTCTATAAGTTATAATTAATATAAATGTGATTCATATTAATTCTATAGGTTATATGAGAGTTTAATAAACTACAGGTTATATTATATGTGATACAATATAAACTATAGGTTATATGTTATATGTGATATAACATATAATTTTATTAATATATTATAAATTTGGTTATTATATATTTTATTTAAAATTCAAATTATTATTTTATTATTTTAATTGTTGAATTTTAAATAATTTGGGAGAATGTTATCTCTATAACTTCCCCCATTAATCTCTCGATAATCATCTTTTCATAAGTGAAAGTTGGTTCACGTTTACATAAGGATAGAAATTCATCCTATTCCTTCTATGTTTTCTCTATGGGAAAAACTCTTCGTGAAAAATATCTGGTGATTTTCTCTAAAAAAAACGATATACTTCCTTCTCCTAAGATTAACCAAAGCGAGCCCACAACTTTGCTAAGGTTCTCAACCTTGAAAATAATAAGGAAGCCATCGTGGTGGTGTCCAAAGGAGATCCAATTACATTAGGATCGGTTTGCTGTGTTTTGTACGTTCGTGGTGGTGAGACCGAGAAATGACTGTTTGTGAGATCGGGAGAGGATTCGTGAAGATTGTTTATTCTACAAGGGAAAGTAGAATTTCTTTCTTTTCTCCTTTTAGCATGATGATTAAAGATTGTTTATCCTGTGATTTAGTTCTTCTCTTTATTTTCTATTTGTATTTCAAATTGGAATTGAATCGTTCGGCATCCACACGCTTCCGCTTGGGATTCACAGAGCCAAATTGTACGATTTTTATTCTCAATTTGTCTTGAAAATTAGAGTTTATGTGGGATTTTTGTTCGGCATTATGAATTTATTGGAATGATTCTGCATTTTTTGAATGTGGTTTGCAATTGGGCATTTTCAAGTTTTGACACCTTAGAATTATCGCTTTAATTTGATTAAAGTTGTAAGGGGCCCGTTGTTTTTGGCAATTTATTTTACTACTATCGAGTCTGTAAGTCCACGTATCGAGTTTGGCAAGAGTTGCTGATGATCGAGAAGAAGAACGGAGGAATTCAGTGCAAGATCAAAGCTGCTTTAATGTATTATGTGATGTAGCATCACGACGCTCTGACACGAAGCAGAACGAAAAAAAATTTCGTAGCGTCGCGACGCTCCGAGGCTGAGACGCGTGTGGCAGTTCCATTCATGAGGTTGTGGGTTCGAGCCAGTTCTTCCATTTTTTGTAGCAGTTTTCATTTGTTTTTTATTAATTAATTAGATTAACATAAATTAGTTAAATTAATTTAATTAATCTTTAGAGGTGCCAAAATTCGGTCCAATATGATGTTTAATTTAATTTTTACATTTGATGTATAATTAAATTAAATATGTCATATTTGATGCCATATAGTTTTATTTAAAAACCCCACCTTAGGATAAACATTATTAAGACATCATATCTAATATTTGCATTACATTATATAGTTGCATGAATTATCATCATGCTCATGTATTTTTAATATAATAGTTATATTATAAATGCATGTTTAATTTAGTTTCATTATATAATATAAGAGTGATAAAGTTAATGAAAAGCATGATCATGCATCATTTATATAATAGTTATATGATATGATAACATGCATCAATAACATGTCCATGCATCATTTATATTATAAATGTTATAATATATAGTTTAGATGAATGAATGTTATTTAATTTTCATTACATTATTATATAATTATTATGTATGTTGTAATGAAAATGGAATGCATGAAGCATGTATAGACATTATTAAGACACCACTCTAGTAAAATTATAATTGTTATAATTTTTAAGTATGTCATTAGATGTATGTATAAATTTTAATTGTTTCATTGGACTTTATAATTATTATAAGTTAAATGAAATTAGAATTAAAATCTATAATAAAGAGTTGCATGCAAACATAGGTTAAATTAATTTTAAATAGTTTGAAATTGATTTCACCATTAGACCTATGTTAATAAAAAAAATTAATACGATTAGAAATAGGTTTAATCTTTTAATTTCATTTGTTAGGATTAAATTGAAGTTAAATAAAAGATTAAATTATAATATAATTATATATAAGGGACCTTTGTCTAAGGAACGTTCTGTCTAGATGGGGTATTTAAGCTAAGGGAAACGGAATACCCTTACCTGGGAACCGACCTAGAAGGTCAATTAGATAAATATATTATAAGAATTCAATGAATTATTAGAGTTTATTAAAGTGTTTAATAAATGATAATCATTATTATTCAACTATCCAAAGTAAGAGCTATGCTAGACAAAATTAACAATCATTTAGATAAATTAATTAGTCAAATTTACCTAAGTAAGAAACCTTAGGCTCTAAAATACTCAGTGGGAGGAAATAGATGTATATGATACATCGATTCTTCCACTCACGTTCTCCCTTAAAGTTCACACCGTGAGACTTATGCTTGGCCTTGAGGCGCCTTAGGAGAATCCCGCTTCAAATGGTGTTTGCATGGGTCAATATCAAGGTGAATGGAAAGAATATTTATAGTAAGTGGGAGAGGGATGTGTGTCAACATGTCCTACAGTCTCCTTCATTGGTTTGCATTGTGAGACTTTCTTGCACGACCTCGAGGCACCTTGGGAGCATCCCCCTTCGGATGGTTTGTGCATTAAGTCAATATTAGGGCGAACTCCAAAAATAGATAGGATTGTTTTAGTTTTTACCCCAATTGGTTTTTCCCTTCGGTTGACTCATTGGGACGAAACTCTAGGTCTAAAATGAAGGATTACACTTACGAGAAATTGTTAAGTAAGTTAATGATTTATTGACCAAATCAATGGTGACTAATTGTTATAGGAATGGAGTTATACTGGTGTAATGATTAGTTGAGAGTGTCTCAGTTCAATGAATAGATGACTAACCACCCTTCGATGGCTTTTGTCCTAAATCACTAAAACATCATTGCAAAATTAGATGTTAAATGAGGTTTATTAAAATTTTGCTAAAATTGATTGGATTTATTAGAGTTATGTTAAAATCTCAGCAATATGTCAAGTTCTATTTTTCTAATGTTTACCTCTTTTTGACCGAAGCTAAATATACAACTTGAAAAAAATCGATTAAAACTATTTTCGTGGTTGACGACCTTAACTTCGTCTTGATTGAGGAATGTCCTCCAGTTCCAACCCCTGATGCAACACGAAGTGTTCTTGATACATATGAAAGTTGGACGAAGGCCAATGATAAGACCTGAATTTACATTTTGGCAAGCATACTTGATGTCTTAGTCAAAGATCATGATCATTGTACTTCAGATCATGTAATCAATGCAAGAATTATTTGAGCGAAAGTCCTCACAATTCAAGCAGGATGTGGTTGATATCGATGAAACTAGTAATGTTAGCTCCCTGAATAAACTTCGGTCCATATTGAATGTCAAGGGACTGATAGAGGAGGGAAATGTTGCCAAATCAGTAATGATACACATTTTTTTTTTTTAAAAAAAAGAGTGTAAAATTAAAATTTAAGATTTGTAACATTTATATAAATTTTGGCTGACACTTCGAAATTTTGAGTTTGTCCACGAAAGAGGGGGAAAAGGATATTTTTACCTCTTCCATATGTGGAGTAGGTTGACATGTCGAAATCTCACTAAGTTCGATCGAAATTTTAAACTATAATTATAGCCCAAACTTTCATTTAAAAAAAAGAATTTCAATGAAATGGAGGCTTCAATATAGATGTTATTTAGCTTGAGCCGTTTTGTTTGAAATGTTATTATTAGTTGGATAGTTGTTATCAAAGGCCTTTCCATTTAAAGGCTTCTGTTTACGGAATATGAACATGAATGATCATAATATTTCTTTCACAAATTGATGAAAGATTATACTTCACAACAAAAGTTTTGTCATGTAATTCCTTGCTAGTGACACTACATCTTACTTTTTTGTTTTTATATTGCAGCGTTTTGTTTTTTTATATATAGTTCAAACATATGTTGGGTGGGTGAGATTCTAAGCATCTTACCTTTATGAAAGTTACTCTATTGTCAATATTGTAATTCACTTTTTATCATATCACAAAATATATTTGATTTGGATTGGACATATGAATTTTTCTCAATTAATATGTATTTATTCTAATTAAGTTTTAGTATTATTTCTCTATGATATGTGATTATTAATAGATTAATTGCACTATTAGTAAGTTATGTTAAAAAAAAGGCAAAGCAATCATATCATCTCAATTACTAAACTTGAAAAGTCCAAAAAGTCATGCAAGATTAAATTTCACTAGAGATGTTCATGGGTTGGGTTGAAAGATTTTTTTTAGACCCAATCCAATCATTCGGGTTGTAAATTTTTTCAACCCAAATAACCCTTAATAAAAAATGAACCCAACCCAACCCAACCAATCAGGACATTAATTTAAATTTTGTTTTAAAAAGTAGCAAAACGTAAATATGTAAAAATCTAATTTAATTATTTTCATATAAGAAATTAAGATTAACAACTCAATTTCAATTTATATAGTGTTTTTTTCCTAAAGTGTAAAGAAACTATTTTAAGAGTTGTTGAAGAATAAATTATTAAAAAACTATTAGAATTAAATAAAATTAAAATCAATATATGTATAAATAATTGTGTTATAAATAATAAAATTATATTTTAAAGTTAATAATAAATTTGGGTTGGTTTGGGTTATATTAGGTGAACCCATGAACCAATTCGACCCATAAAATTTTCATTTATTTGAACCAAATCCAACTCAAATGAGTTGATAACCCAACCCAAACTGCATGGGCTGGATTGGATTGATCTACTTTTTCGGGTCATCAAGTTTTTTGAACACCCCTAAATTCCACGATTCCATCTTCATTTTTAAGCAGTGAAATAAAATACTTTGGTTATTTCAGATTTCTTAGTTTTATTAATTTTTGGTATATTAGTGTAGTTATCAGTCTTGGTTTATCAATTTATATATTCGATCCACTTTAAATTTGGTACATCAGTCAGTTATAATTTATACACAAAATTTAAGTTTTCTTGAAAATGAACATTGATTGATATTTGATAGTTAATTGATGATTTCAAAGTTTAATATTTTTTTAAAAAAAATGAATATTAATTGATGTTTGGTAGCCTATCGATATACTTAAACTTTTAATATTTTTATTATTTGATGTTTGATAGCATGCTGATGTATTAAAAATTCTAGTATATTTATTGATCGATGTATTTTGATAGCTTGTTGATTTACTAAAAAAATCTAATATATGTACTTATTGATTGATCTCCATAGACAACTATTGTACTTTACAATTTTTTTATATATTGTTGATTTACTAGAAACATAAAAGATTACTATTGAATTGTTTCTTATATACCCCTATCTAATAGCTAATTTATGATAAGCTTCTTAGATTTATTAATTGAATGATAAAAATGAGTCATAGGTAAGATATCGATGCACTATGAATCTATAATGCATATGAAGTATATTATTAAATCGATATATCTAAAATTTTACTGATATATTATTGATTATCTAAAATTAAATATCACAGGTATACTACTATATATATATATATATAAAAGCTAAAATCATGTATATCAATAATATAAATCCTTCTAATCTAGGCTATTAAAATAACCAAAATCAATGACAAATTCATATTGGTGCCAACAGCAAACTTTATTATATAAATCAATGAAAAAAATACACACCTTATATCCCTTAAATTTGGTGACCAATATTAAAAAAATAAAAAAGATATGGAAAGACTATAAAAAGATATTGTTTCTTTTGCCCTCACCGGACAAATTATATTAAAATCAAAATTACAACACTAAACTCTCTTAGCCTTAATAATACGTGACACTTACGATCTATTTGGTAGAGAATCTGAATTATGTTTTATGTTTTCCGATTTATTGAATTCATTAAATATGAAAATAAACAATTCGAATTTTATTTCTGATTTTTTTTTTTTAGATTATATGATCCAAATAGCACAAATTCTGAAAACAACATTTGTATATTTTAATTGTGTTCAGAATTTAAATTTTAAAATGTAAAATTATATTAAATAAAGATTAAAATATTTAGTGATCCAATATGTCATACTATAAACTCAATTCACATTTTTAAAAATATAATATGTATTATGTACTATATTATAATTATATAACATTACAAAATAATAAATGTATAACTTTTTTTTTTTTAACAAAAGTCATATTCATAAATTAACTAATAATAGTTTGTTGTCAATTAAATATTCATAAATTAATTAGATAAAAACATTTAGAAACATAACTAGTTTTATGATTTATAAATATATAGTACCAAATGCATTTTAAACCCTTATTTAAATTAGAATCTAATTTTTATATCTAATACAAAATATATATGTGAAAAATATAATATACCACTTTGTTTTGAATCTATTGTTTTCAAACTCTGTCAAATACACCCTAAAAATTTCTAAATTATCCTATTGATTCAATTTCTATCTATAAAATTTCATTTTAAACGCACATGTTGAATGAGTTTTACGCTTCTTTAAAAAAAAAAATTGCATCAACGCCTAAGTTGTAGAAAAAGGGGAAGTTTGAATCAATGTTATGATACTATTCAAATCATGAAATTTAATAGATTTAAATCCTATTTTATTTCATAAATGGTTAATCTTATTCTATTTTGGTCCTTGAACTTTAAAAAACGAAAGTTTTCATCTTTGAATTATTAAAAAATATTTATTTTGATTCTTGAACTTTAAAAAACGAAAATTTTAATCTTTGAACTATTAAAAAATGTTTATTTTGGTCCATACTATTAAGATTTTGTTAACTCTTATGAAATTGCGTCTATCATGCATTGAGCAAAATGAAGGTAAAGTAAAATGTCAACAATCAACATGATAAAGTACTGAACGGCCAAAATTTTGAACGTAAAATGACCGTTGAGTTCTATAGAAAATCGCATTACCACCTAATTCAAAATTAAAACCCTATATTTTTTAGTGTAACTAACTTATTTGGTAGTCTAGTCATCTGACAATACAAGTCATTTCATCATTTTGTTTTATAATTAATATAATTTTAATAGTAGGGACCAAGGTAAATACTTTTTAAAAGTTTAGGGACTATAATAAATGTTTTTAAAAGTTTAAGGACCAAAATATAACAAACTTTTAAGTTTAGAAATCAAAATAGGATTTAAACTAATTTAATAGGTAAAATTCAAATTCCACACTTTCAGAAATATATATATATATATTATTATTAACTTTTTACACCGAAAATTTGAAGTTCACAACTTTTCAGATTTCATGATT
The DNA here is from genome assembly GCF_027475165.1 of Benincasa hispida. Classification (NCBI taxonomy): domain Eukaryota; kingdom Viridiplantae; phylum Streptophyta; class Magnoliopsida; order Cucurbitales; family Cucurbitaceae; genus Benincasa; species Benincasa hispida. The sequence goes on along the minus strand of NC_143484.1, from coordinate 60,534,622 downwards.
CATTGAGTTCAACTCCACTAGTTGCTTCCAAAACTCCTCTAAAGAATCAATACTCCCACTTCACTTTTAGAACTATTTTAAAGAACAAGGGTCAGGTTTACTAATCCATAATGAAAATTGATGTAATCGCAATAGGATTTCATTAATAGATCAATTGTAATGTGCTACAATCACAAACTTAATTTGATTGCTTTTGATCACATTTATATAAAATAATGAATTTTTCACATTTACTGTTATCGTTACTGTTTAAGGTCAAACAATAACGATAACAATAAATGTAACAAATTCATAATTAACTTATTGCAACGGTAATAATAAAGGTGATTGACCACCCTCTTTTCAAAAGCGATTGGATAATTTAGCACACTCCGTCAATCAGTTCGCATTTTTTTATTACAAATTTAAAAATGGTCCTAAAGATATCAATATGGGTACAGAAATAAGCAACAAAATGTAATCAAACGTGACCATTTTTTTTAAAATTATTATTGATTTATTATATTTATTTTGAGTAAATGCGACGTTATTTTATTTCGACAATAAGAAATCGAAGGGATCCAAAATCACAACCAAAAAAAAGCAAAAAGACAAGAAGAAGTGTGTCGTCATTATTATTTCCATATCTTATAAAGGAATATGACTGAAAATTTTCAAATTGCAGAACATTTTCTTTCCTCATTCGTCACTGCAAAATGTAAAGCAAAAACAAATTATACCATAAAGAAAGAAGAAGAACAACAATTACAAAATCAAATGGGAAAAAAAAAAAAAAAAAACCCCATCTCCATGGACAAATTTGGGCCCAACCTAATCTTTCTTGTCTTCTTCCGCAAACTCTCCCCTAAAGTTGGCCTTAAAGAATAATTGGCTCCTGCAAATTCATAGTCAAAATTACAGCAGCAGCAGCTTGAATGGTACAACAATGGCCGCCACGTTCCACAAATGACAATCATTTCTCACGATGATCCAATCCTATCGAAACTCTCCGACACTGTCTTCATTCTGGGCCGAATTTCCGGGTCGCTCTCTGTACAAGATAGCGCCACGTGGAATACGGCGAGCACCTCTTTCTTAGCATGTACTTCTTGTAACAGAGCAGGATCAACCAACTCCGACAATGGCTTTGCTTCTTCAAATCCTTTTCTAACCCATCTCACCAAATCTGGAATCTCCAAAGAAGTCGACGTGTTCGGAGAAAGCTCCGGCGACTTTCCGGTGAGTAATTCGAGGACCATGACGCCGAAGGAATAGACATCCCATTTTTGGGTGGGGCGGCCGCCGGGGGCTCGGGCCTCTGGGGCGCAGTAGTTGTTGTTGCGGTCGGTTTGGACGGACTTGAGGTAGGAGAAGGCGCCGCCGATGAGGCCGCCGGAGGAGGAGGGGTTGTTGCCGGTGATGCTGATTAAGCGGTTGAGGCCGAAGTCGGAGATGTGGGGCTGGAAATCGTTGTCGAGGAGAATGTTGGAGGGCTTGATGTCGCCATGGACGAATTTTCTTGGGCTGCACTCGTGGAGATAGGCCAATCCTCTTGCGGTTCCCTTGGCTATTCGTAATCTTGTTGACCATGAAAGGATTGAAGATGGCTGCCCGTTCTTCCCTGTTTTATTGACGGCCGCAATTAGAATTACAGTATATTTTAAAGAAAGAACTAGAAAAGATTAATTTTGCTTGAAAAAAAAAAAGTAAAAAAGAAAGGAAACTAGAAGATTAATTTACATAATTAAAAGTCACTTCCTGAAATTTATAGAGCTATTAGAAATAAGCTGAAAGTTAGACATTCACACACCTAGAGACTAAACAAATTTATAATTTAACCTAGCTAATTTTCATTGAACTTTGATAAAGGTTATGAGATGAAAGTTGGATTTGATTTTATTAGTTTCGAAGCTAATTAAGAACAAAATAGTGACCAAACAAATGTTGAATAAAAAACACTTATTTTCTTTCGGTTCGATTTATTATCCATTTGGTTCTTGATTTTTTAATTTTGTTTTGAATTTATCATTTTTGCTATTTTCAAATTAAATTTGAATTTATTTATTTATCTATGTTTTTATAGATTCAAATCAAATATATTTTTTAAAATAACAAAGATACATGCATCATAATAATTATACACATGCATCCTAATAATTATATATACCCTTGGTTGAGTTCAATTTTCATTGATTTTTCAATAGTCAATAATTTTTAAGTTTTCTCCAAATACAAATCAAATGTCCAATATTTATACTAAAATGCTAAACCAACCCAATATATTGATTTGGTTGGATTTGATTTGTCAGTTTTCAATATTATTTATTTTGTGGCACTCATAGATAAAACCCAACCTCAGTTGCAATAGTTAATTTCTAACCCATATTCTAAATTCTTATTAGAGTTTTTTTTTTCCTTTTAATATAATAATATACGTTTATTGGCTTTAATACCCTTATTAAAAGCTGGTGAGTAGTTAATTATTTGATTAGGAGGTAAAAGGTTTGACTGTTTGGTTTGTAGACTCAAAGCATTGGGATGCGTAAGGAGCGGAACAGCGGCTGCAATCCAGGGCAGGCAGCGTGGAAAGTGCAGTGGGCACAGAACGTGGGGACATCCATCGTTGGATCTCATGCTTCACAATGACAATTAGACAGCCAACCATTATGCCCAACAAAACCCTTCCAACTCAAGTACCCAACCAAAAGCCAAAACTAAAAAACAAATATCCAATACGGGAATTTTCTCCCCCACCCAGAACTTCGCATTCATTGTGTCTACGCCGTCGAAGAGGTCATCGATCAACGGTCCACAATCGTCAAACATTAGGCTGCGTGGAATCCACGTGTCAAAAAGCTATCACGGGTGGGTAAGGAAAGTTAGATAATTCCTATTTTTTTTTTCAACCTCCCTAAATTTTAAGTTTAATTTTTAATTAGTTCTCAAATTCTAAAATATTAGATATCTAGTTTTTAAATTTGGTCTCAATTTAATTTTTCGATTTTAAAATATCACAATTTTCTATTTGAGTTTTGAGTTTTATTTGAATTTGATCTTAAAATTTTCTGATTTACACTTTTAATTTTGATATTTTAATTAAATATTCAATTAATTTAAGATAATTATGACAAAGAAATTTAAATTTAATTTTAATAGTGAAATTTAATTAGTTATATTTATTTTAGTTAAAGACCAAAAACAAGTAATTAATGAAAATCGAGATTATAGAGTGGGTTATAGCCCATTCCCCTTTTTTTGAAGTTGGAGGACCAAAGAGGATAAAGGAGTAGAATAATGAAGTGTAAGGAATGGTGAAATATAGAGAGTTTTGAATTCTTAAGACAATTTTTTTAGTAGTAAGACCCACAAAGTCTTTGAACCAAACAAGGGTGGAGTTTCCTACTCGAGTTCACGACTTCTTGGCCAAATACACCCTTAAGAACTAAATTCAAACAAAATTTAATACTCAACAATTTGTCATTTTTTGAATCCTACGGATTAAATTAAAAGAAAATTCAAAATCGAAGGAGTAACGCTTTGAAACTTGGGGGTCGGGAAACTCCTCAAAACGGCTAAAAAGTTAATTTTTCCTTTATTTATTTATTATTATAATTATTATTTAGGTAGTAGAAAGCTAAATTCTAGCTACGGGATGATGAAGATAGTGAAAATAAAACGAATCCTTGAAAAGCAAAATTGACAACGGGAAAAAGGAGTAACTCGGGGAGTTTCGAGCCCCCGTCCATCCAGCAGATTCAGATAAAAACAGAGCAATCAGATAACGAAATGCAAAGGAAATATTGAACTCACCGCGAAGAGCAGAGGCCAAGTTCCCATTGGAGATAAAATCACTGATCAGAAGCTTCTCATCCGGCGCCCAATAATAAGCTCTCAATTTCACAATATTCGGATGCTTTACCCTTCCAATAGCCTGTACCTCCGCCGCGAACTCCTTATACCTCTGTTCTCCGCCTTCCCCCAACCGCCGTACAGCCACCGGAATCCCATTTCCGAGGACAACTTTGTACACAATTCCCAGTCCACTCTTTCCCAGCACATATGCCGACGCTCTCAGCAGCTCGTCGAGCTCGAACGTAAAGCCTTTGTCTACGGCCACAAGCCCTCCTTCCTCTCTGCTTCTGTCACTGTTCTCTGGTTCCTCCATTTCCGACTCCTCGTTCTTATCATTTCCATTCATACAAGGAAAATTGCAGAGACTGTTTTTCTGATTCCCGCCGAATTTTCTTTTCGCCGTACAGCTACAGCCGTTCGAATTGTCCTTCCGTCGCCAATATATGTATACTATTACCAGGCCGATGAACGCTACTCCGGCGGCGTCGGCGGCGGAGATGAGAATGATTAATCCGGCGCTCAATCCTTTTCTAGGAGCAATGTAAGATGGCTTAGAATCCGGATTTCCCGGTGAGCCACGTTCTGAATTCTCACAAGATTTCTGAAGAGGAAATCCACACAACTCGGGATTATTGAGAAATGCAGTCGGTCCCTGATTCGCAAAAGAACCTGTCTGAGGTATGCTTCCACTTAAATTGTTGCTCCGGAGGTCGAAACTCACCGTCACCGGCAAATCTCCGAGAGTTTTCGGGATTTTACCTGATAAATGATTGAAGGAGAGGTTGAGCGTACCGGAAAGTGTCTTCAGTTGCCCTAGATCCTCCGGAATCGATCCGCTGAAATCGTTGGATGAGAGATCGAGTTGAATTAAATTATCCATCCCTGACCAAACACCAGACGGTATTTCTCCGTCGAATTGATTTCTAGCGAGTATTAATCGCTGCAATTGCTTACAATTCTTCAATTCGTCGGGGACTGGTCCGGCGAGAGAATTGTTAGAGAGATCGAGGTTTTGAAGCCTCGGAATGTTACAGATCGAAGGAGGGAATGGACCGGAGAGATTATTACTGTAGAGAAATAGGCTATGCAATGAGGTAGCATTAAACAACTGCTCAGGTATCGAGCCGTAGAGATTGTTGTTATGGAGGTTCAATCGCCGGAGATAGACAAGCGAGCCGAGTTCAGAAGGAATGTAGCCATGGAGATTCTTACCAGAGAGAGCAATTCCAACGACTCGCGAGTCACCGGAAACATTCATGCAAGAAATGCCAGACCATCGGCAAGGCGTGGAGTCATTCTCGTTCCAATCGGAGAAGACAGAGGAATCCGGCGACTGGTCGACCGCCGACTTGAGAGAGAGAAGAGAGAGACCGTCAGGTGAGAGGGCTAAAACCCTAAACGCAACCTGAAAGTGAAAAATCAAGAGGAGAAACAACAGATTCTTCTCCATCATCATCACCACCACCGTCGTTTTCCCTCTGAGGCGGCGACCGGAAAAGAGAAGCAGCAACCAAAGAACGGAAAAAATGGAAGATGGGAGGTGAGAGTGGAGGTTGAGTAGAGTGAAGAAGAGAAACAAAAATGAGAAACGTTGTTAAGGAAGGAGAGAGGTGGTTGGGTATGGAAGTCTATTAAAAGAGAGAGAAAGAGACTTCGGATGAAAGAAGATTTTGATGGCTATGATCTGCCCTCCCGCCATTTAAAAATAAACAACAAGATAAACTAACCCTTAAATTACTCATTAAAAAAAAATTAACTAACTCTTCACTTAGCAATGTTATTTATTTTTACTTTTACTTTTTACTTTATAGTTGAGGAAAAGAGGAAATCCTTTTTTGGCTGAATGTTTAGAGGTTTTCTTTTGGTAAGGGCTTGCAATGGAGTTATTCATGTCCTGGTGTTCACGTCGGCCTACCTTTCTCTTGGTAGCTTCTCTTCTTGCTGTGTGAAAGTTGGAGAGTTTTTTTCTAGATGTAGGTTTCTCGAATCATGTGTCCTTTCCTTGTTCTTAGTTCTATCTGTTTTTAATCATTTTCTCTTTTTAAAAAACTTGTATCAATTTTAGGCTTTTATGAAATTCTAATTAGTGTGACATTCTATATCTATCACGCTTTTTATGAACTAAATCTATTAGTATTTGAAAGTTTGTTAAGGATTTCTAATGTTTTTTTAAGAGAAAATATAGGATGATTTATATTGAAAAACAATTTTTTATTAAAAAACTATAAAAGAAAATCTAATTTCTTGTTTTGGAATTTAAAGATGGAAGAATTTGCTGCTCACTTCCACACTTATGAAACAATGAGTTAAAGCTTTTTAAGATATATTAATATCTATTCTCGAAATACTTGAGTTGATTTAATTCGATTAAAGTTTTATAGTTTATTTGAATTGATTTTTTAAATATTTAGAAAAATGTATATAATTACTTAAAAAAAAATATTAAACATTTATCGTAATACAACCTAAAATAATTATTATTAAAGAAAAAGAAAGCATCTTTTGGAACAGAGATTAATGGAAGTAGAAGAAAAGCAAAGGAGAGAGTGATGCTCTTTTTTATGTCGGGCTTTTTATCATTATCTTTGGGCATAATGCGGATGTTTGGTGTCTTAATAAACTCTAACAACCATTAATAGATGGAAAATTGGATTCCCCTTTTTAGTTAACGTTTTGTTGGAAAATGTTTCATCTTTTTTATAATTTATAGGTTTAAATCTTATCCCTATTCCTAAACTTTAAATATTGTTTTATTTTAGTCTTTAAACTAAAAAAAAAAAGTTCATTTTAATCTCTGAATTTTTGAAAAGTACTTTGATCTCTACTATTAGATTTTGTTAGCTCTTGAGCATAATGATGAGATAACTTATATTTTTTTATAATTAAATTGTCACGATAAAAAAAAATTAGGATTTCAATTTTGATTTAGGTAATAAAGCGATTCTCTATATGAGATCTCAAAAGTCATTATGAGTTTGAGATTTTGGCCATTCACCTACGTCACGTTAGTTGTTGACATTTTATTTCATCTTCATGTTGCTCAACCCATGCTAGATGTAATTTCATCATTAAAAGAGTTAACATAATCTTAATAGCAAAGACCAAATTAAATATTTTTTTTTAAAGTTCTAGGACTAAAATAGACATTTCTTTAAAGTTTAAGAGCCAAAATAGAACAATATTCAAACCAAAAAAGAGAAATTTATCTTGAAATTGAGAGAGAGCTCTCCAAAAGAATAATATTATATATTCCAAACATATTAAAAACCACTATCGTAATTCTTAAATAATCACTATTTATAGTCTTACAATAAAGTAAAATAATTAACCAAATAATTATAAAATATTAATTAAATACGAATCAATCTAAATTAACAACAAAACAAATATTACTCAAAAATACAAATTATCTTTCAATTTTCCTCATCTGTCAATACAAATGTTCTCCAACTCAAAAAACAAATTAACAATTTTTTCAAATAGTCCTTTACAAAGATGTATAATCTATATTGACATGGATGTAGCTAAATATAAATATTATTTATTTTAAAAGAGTATCACTCTATACAACTTTTGAACTATCAAATTTCTTTATTCATTTAACTTATAACTTACTATGATTAAAAAAGTAATAGTATCACTCTATACATTTCATTTAACCATTTTAATTTAGTTTTAAAACTATAACTTTTAAAAATATAAAGTTGCAATTCATATTGGATCAATTTAGAAATTTGTACGATATGATACAAAATTTACTTTAATTTCAAATTAAGTAATAATTTACTGTCAAAACAATCATAATTCAACTGATATATTAGTTCAAATGTTTCAGAGTCAAGTTTGAAAATAAACAAAAAATCAAATTGGAGAGCAGAGAAAAATAATCAGGTACGTGAGTGACCACAGTAAAAGAAGAGTCAACATGAGAATCAACCATGTAATGAAAGCAATCATTATTCTACAACTAACACCAATAAATATCTGACGTTCCACAATCACTCCTCCATTTCACACCTTTAATTGCAGCTTCTCTTCTCGTGTGGACTATTTTATTTATTTATCTATTATTATTATTAATTTTATTTTAAAAAGGAAAAAGAAAAAAAAAATATATTTGAGAGTCAGTAGGCAAGAAAAGAAAAGCACTAACATTAAATGCATTATGACATAGTTGAGTGGGAAGATGTAGAGGATGATTATATATTCTTTACAATCATGAAATCATGCTTAGAAGCTAAATAACAAAGAAATATGCTCTACTTTTATAGCCTCTACACCTACACTCCCAAATATATTTTTAGCTTATTCTAATAATCTCACTCTTTTATCTATCATTAACAAACTTAAATATAAATTAACCAATATTGAGATTTAAATTTTAAATACAAACTCAACATAGATTGAAAACATTATATTAATCACGATGGTTAGATTTAAAATCACACTAAAATATGTCCTTAATCATTTAAATTAACTTTGAAAGTATAAAACCAAATATGAATTGACGTTTGAGAATGATTCTAAAATGGGTCAAAATTATTTTGTTCATATATGTTTGAAATCACTTCCAAACATATGTTTAATTATTCCAAATAATCAAATATTGAATTGGTTTTAATTTTAAAAATAGTTAAAATTATCTTTTCATTAATATTATTTAAAATATGTCAAGGTAACATTTCATGTAAGCTGACAAACATCCAACCTATTAATTAATCATTCACATCATTTAATCAATGGTGATATCTATAACAAACATACCAAATTATTGTTGCAGCAGTAACATATTATTACAGTTTTACAACAAAGGAATAAATAAATATATATATATATATAGCAACATTGATTAATAATAATTTAGTTTAACATATGATAACACAAGAAATAAAGTGATAAGACATATTTGGGTAAAATAATATAGAAGGTAGAATTAGAAGCTTTATTGTTGTCTTGTGTATTGCTTTAATCTAACTTTTAATGATTATCGTTGGAGTAGTTGGAAGGTTGGATGTACAATCCCATGTAATTTATTATCCATGTCTTTCTTCTGTCCTATGTAAGAGGCTACCCAGCATGCATGTGATTTTATATTAAAACATCTATATATATATATATTTTCTCTCATCATCTATTGGGGCATTCCCCAAATCATATAAAGATTCATACTTTCTTTTATCCACAACAGATAATTTTAAAATAATACCATTTATTGAATACTCTCTTTAAACAATTATTCACATAGTTGGTGGGGAAACTCATATAAAACCCTTCGGGTGTTCGTTTGACCCACTCTTTTGGTTCAAATACGTCATATGAGTATTTGCTCCGATGTAGTATCAAGTCAAATATGTTTTGATATCTAAGTTAATATTTAGTTCGGTTAAACACAGAGAAAATTTCTTACCCCTTAATGTGGTTGATTTATAAAGTCATATGTACAATATCGGCAACATAAGTGTGACCCTCAAAGTTGTACAATGTTGGAGCAAGCTCGGCTCAACCATTTTCTCTTTGGTGAAATTTTACAAGCTCAACTAGTCAATCCAAAATCAAGAGATTGACTTTCCTTTGTGAGACGTGTAGATCTCTATGCAAGTTAGGGCTTGGCAACCCTTGACACACATATATATTGGTCACTTATTTAAAAAGTTGAATAAATAAGAACCAATTTGCTCAAATATATCTTCTAAAATATTGTCAATTTGCTCGTGTGTTTGTTTTTTTTCCTTCATTTGTTTTCCAACAAAAATGTTTCTTTGAAAATAACAAATGAAGTTTGTATCCATTCTAAAAACATGAAACAACCACGTTTTCTAGTAGCAAAATTGATAAATAATTCTAAATTTCAATTTCGTCAAAATTAAATCACGTATAAAGTTTAGAGGTAAAAAATTAACTTTTTTCAAAAGCAGTTTACCGTCATCAAAATAAGTCTTACAAAGAAACCTTTATTTCATCCGTCGTCAAGAACTCAACAGTACAATAAAATGATTTTTCCTAAGAATAAAGTGCAGACAGCTGTTAAATAAACATAAATAGCTTCGGGCCCAAGGGATCAAATTAAATCTCAATGAATGATGTGATATAATATACAACCCTATTTCCAATACTTAACCAAATAAGCTAAAATCCCCAATCTGCATTCCACAGTGGGGTCACCAGTCACCAAATAAAAGAGCTCAAAGCAGCATTTTTTTTGTCCATTTTCTAATTAAACTGATAGATTCAAAATTTCAAGCTGTGTAATTATGTTTTTTTTTTTAATTAAAATAAACTGCTAAATTAGCAAAATTTCAATTATTGAATAAATTTTCAATAGTAACTTAGATGATTATGACATTTTCATATATATGGAGATCCAAAGAAAAAGAAAATGATTAGGAAATTCTCTCTCTGCTCATACTTTCCTAGGTTATGCATATGCCAGAATCATTAGGGGGATGGAATCAACATAATACCAGCCAACATGGAGTAACATTGACTCAGGGTTTTCTTTATATATATATATATATATATATATATATATATATATATATATTAAATTTATGGTATTTTTTTTTTATAATAACAATATTCTAATTACTATTGGTGTGAGAGGGTAGACTTTTTTTCTTAGTAAAATTGGAATTATAGTTCAAGAAAAATTCGATAATATTATTTGTTGGATATATAGTCGACTTAGAGTTGAAATTTTGTCTTTATTTATAATGGGACCAAATAGAGATGTTTATTTATTTGTTAGGCAGGATTCACATTGTGGTTTAATAATTGGCCAATTGGGTAACAGAATTGTTTAATTTTTAGACAACATATTACTTTGTTAAGTTAGTTAATTCATTAAACTAGTTAATTACTTAGTATCTACGAAGATAATTTAATTTAATTTTTTTAAAAATGAAGATAATAATGTATGTACTTTATTTATATAAATTAAATGGTAAATTTGGTCTCTATGATTTGGATAAAGTTAGAATTTAGGTCACGTTTACGGGAGGTGTATCCCAATGAATGAAAGGTAATTTGGAAAGTGGGACCCATTTTTTTTTTTTAACGTTTGTTAGTCTTTACTAGCGTTTCACAGTCGTATTGACAGGTGGGCCTCAATAAAAAATCCGTAATCAAGTAATGTAATATGAATGACAAGCGCGAGGTAATCAATTAAATTGCATCCGAAAATTACATTGTATCGTTACTGTTGTTGTTATCGTTATGATTATAGTTACCATTATTGTTACTGTTTTAGAGAAAAACTATAAATTTTGACACATTTATCGTTACTATTGGCCTCTCAGAAGTAAAGGTAACCATAACGGTAACAGTAAATTTGACAAAATTCTCAACTTTAGGTAAATGCGATAAAAAGCGATCTAATTACATTTGGGATTGAGACATATTATGATTGATCTGTCAATGGAATTCAATTACAATTACACCAATTTTCATTACGAATTGGTAAGTGTAGCCTTACTCCCTATGATTTGATAAAATCTTCATAAACAATCCAAGATTTTATTAAACCATAGAGATTATTTACGATGTTATATCAAACCATAGAGACTACATTTTAATTTTTAAAACTACCCTAGAGACTAAATTCTAACTTTTAAAACTTTCTCCAATAGAGATTTATAATTTAACATGTTAATCAGTTTAGGAATGAAATGGATGTAAACTAGTGAATAAATTAGTTTGTTGAAAAGGAAAATGTTTTGGTATTGCCACTGCCAACTCCAGAAGCAATCCAACAGGAAAAGTGAGGAAGCTATAATAATTCCAATTCTTATAGAATCTGATTTCTGCAAAAAGTTACCTAAAATCATTACATATCAATATAATACATAGATTTCCAATAAAACAAAACGTGCTAGCTAGCTAACAAAATACACCAAGGAGTTTGTTTGGAGAAAACATGAAACCTGGGATCCATTTGTTAAAAGGATCTACTCAGCGACTTCAACCATTTCCTGTTCAACCGTATCAGACACAACAGGATAATATTTGTAGTGAAGTTCTCCAACATCATCACCGGATTGTTTTTTCCATCCCTTTGGTCCAACACAATAAATTATGAAGAAAGGAATTTGGAGAAAATATTGGTTAATTTGGTTGGGTTTGATGTCCTAAATTTCGTGGGTCCTATATTTTGTAATTGTATTGTACAAACAATTTATTTATTTAATAAAATCTAAGGTATTTTATTCGACATTTAGCAGCATTAACCCACAAAACCAATAAACAAACATTTAAGATTATCTTCTGTAACTTAAACATGTATGTAAAGATATACAAGTGGATTGTGTTTAAGTGATAACATGAATGGTCTAAAGTATATGGATAAGACTGGGTACCTTATCGGTGATACTATGAATACGACCCGCTTTGTAGATGTTACAATTATTGTAAAGTTCTACAAATGATTCGGTCCTGATCATTCATGTAGTGACATGTGAGCGGGGATGTTATATACAAAAGGGTTTGTATAGACCGGACTACGAAATGAATAGTCTCATTATATAACACCGTTAATAGTAGAGACTTACATTTCACTAGGATGATCATAGCGACATGACCTAAATTCTAAGTGAGTTGTGAACTCCTGCCTATAAAGGCGGTCCTTTGGTTTTGCATGGCTGAGAGTGGCCAGTTCGCCAACTCAATATGCCTACCATTTTGAGGATTTGTCTAAATGGGGAGCTGGGAACACAGCTACACAAGATAAAATTAATTTACTCTTTCCCTAATGTCGGGGTAAGTAGATAAATTGCTTTCTTAAGGGCTGATTCCGAGGCTTGAACAATGTGGCACTATACTCTCTCTTGGCTCGAGAGGGGTTTGGTCATAGTTGAACTATGACTTATTGTTCATTAGAGCGATCAGTGGTACTTAAGAAGTTGGATGTAACTAAAAGGGCAAAACGATTTGTGAAGGGTTATCGCGCTGTTGACTGGTTATATCCAATGGACACAGAAATATATCTGTAATGCAAAGAGTATAGTTGTCAGTTTTTAGTGAAGTGACCGACAGTTAATAGAAGTTGTTACGAAATCAACAATTAAAGAACACAAAAAGGAACATAGAGATAGAGAAGATCGATACACAGATATACGTGGTTCATTAACGGTGTGTTAGCTACATCCACGGGTAGAGGGAGAACAATATTATTAGGGAGAATGTTTTCAGAAAATTACATCAAAACGACGCCTCTAGGGTTAGAGAGTTTATATAGTGCACTACTCTAAACCCTATAATTACTAATTCCCTTAATTTTAATTTGAACGTTTCAAATTAACTTATCACGCTACTCTAGAGCTAGTCCGTTACGAGCTAGTAGGGGGACCTTGCGGACCTACAGATCATGGGCTCCAACGATCCGAGATTAATTGGCTAAACTCATTAGACCAAATTAATCCCCATTCGTTAACTAATGGGTCACTCCACTAAAGCCCATAGTTACACTCCCCTCACTGTAGATATATTATGTCCACATGATTTAACCATAATCAGCAAGCCGACCCTTCATAGGTTGTTCGTAATAATGGCTGGGTCAAATATCTATTTTACCCCCGAGGTTACGTCGTACTCCTTAAGTCCCTACTGATCCTCTAATGAACAACTCGTTTGTGATCCAATCACTAAACCAAACTCTCTCAGCCCAGTGAGAGGGTGGGACCCCTTGTTCAAGACCTGGATTCAGTACTTGAGAGAACAACCTTTCTTCTATCCCTAAATTGGGTAGGCATGAACTTCATCTTGCAAGGCTATGTCCCCAGCTATTCATCCGGTCTTATCCCCAAAATGGTAAGCTTATTGAGCAGTGCTGATGGACTACTCTCACCGTTTGCAAATCAAAGGATAATCTCGAACAAACAGAAGTTCATAGCTAGCTCAGGATTAAGATCGAGTTAACCTAGGTTATATAGGTGAAATAGTCAGTCTTAAATAGTAAACAACGTTATAAAGTAAAAGTGGCTTATTTCTTGGTCCTGATCTTATGCAAAGGTGGATATGCAAGCAAGACAACTCTTAATCACTCGTCCTCCTCTTGAACTACAAAGCAGCTCTCGCTCTTACATGGCTATCCTGACGGGAATCATAGGCTGATGTTGACTTTCCACATTTCATAGGACGCCCCCACTCCTTATGTCATAACATGTACGAATTAGGATCACATCATATGTAGCATTTTACAACTCTTTGTAACAACTACAATGTAGGCCGCATCCAATGGTATTACCAGAATAAGGTACCCAATCTTATTCATGTACCATAGATCATTTTGACTATTTACTCGAACCTGATCCACTCTTATGTCTCCACATAAAGTTCACGTACTCATATAATAGTCATGGGTTTTAGTTTATTGGATTTACAATTTATGAGATCAATAACAAGTATATTGTTAATAGAAAATGTTTATTATTTTACAAACAGCGAGTTTTTAGGACATAAAACCCACTAAATGACTAGCAAAGGGCCGCTTAAAGCTAACCAGTAGGCTCAACATAGGAATCTCACGGTTCAAACTAATGGAGGAGATCGTAGGATATATTGACACATATCTTTCACCCACTTACTATGAACTACTTCCTCCGTTTACTTTGATATTGACTCATACAAAACACTCTTCGTAGGGAGGCCACTTCCAGGGTGACACGAAGCGTCATATGAATCTCACGATCTAAACTATGTGGAGACGTGACAGTTAAAATTTATTTATTGTATAATAGACTTATGTTTGAACAACTTCCTCTTATTCACCGAAATCTAGATTTAAGCTAAAAATAATTTCCGTAGGGAGGTCACTTCCAGGGTGACATGAAGTATCGCTTAAATCTGGATTGTGAACTCTTAGAGATGTGAGAGCTAAAATTAACGTATCATATATGTTATTTATCTCACACTGAAGTTTTTTAATAACTCTATCATATAGAAGTTATTAAACTGCCACTAAAGTACTCTATTTTGGGTAGATTTATACTTGGGTTCTTTTCAACGAATAAAATAACCCTAAGTCTATGTGGTTTATCCAAGTATAACTCTTATAATTGGATTTTAACCTATGATGTCTAGGTGATAAACTATTTTATTACCTCACATCACTCACATATGCTTATAAAACCGGTTACCAACGCTCAATAATTCGGCCATAATCCCGAAGTAGGAGGTGTTCCGTAACCTAGGATTCAGAACAACCCAGGCTTCAGTAAAATGAATAGGGTTTTATAGTTCCGTCTTGGATATTGTCTTCTATTTTGGAGACAAGTTCATACTGTTCTATAAGATCTGAAATTGGCGAGTCACACTTACAAGAATTACCAAGTTGTTAGTAAAAATCTTGACCGAAAACGATAACCAAACAACTATAGGAATAAGAGTTATTCCGGGGATAGTGTTTGGTCAAAATTGTTTGTTTTAGTGAAGGAGTATCTGATTGGCCCACGGTAGCACATATTCTGACCCACTAAAATATCGTTGGAAATAAATAATGGTTATGGGTACATTATTACTTTTTGCTAAAAATTTGATTTTGGATTTAGTTACAATTTGCTAATTAGAATTTGTTTGAATTTTATCAGCATGTCGAATTCTAGAATACTCACTTCCGATATTTTTAATAGTAAAATCAAATCAACAAACAAATTACTAGAGGTTGATTACACCAACAGAGTTTTAATAGAGGATTGTCCTCTATCTCCCAACTCATCTAAAATTATGAATTATGTAGATGAGAATGCTGAATTCGAACAAAAAGATAAATATGATCTACTTGTTATCGAAGCATGTTTAGTGGAAAACGATAAAATCTGGATAATTGATTTAGGTGTTGCTAATCATGTATGTACTATCTCACAGGAAACAAGTTCCTGGAGACAGTTGACAGAAGGTGAAACAATCTTTAAGGTAGGGACCGGGGAGATTGTCTCAACCAAAGTAGTAGGAGATATGAAGTTATTTATAGGAGATAAGTACATTTATTTGAAAAATGTATATTATAGTATATTATATTCCCTCTATGAAAAAGAATCTAATATCTGTCTTCTGTTTGCTAGAACAAAATTATAAAGTTTATTTCGAAAATGGTGAAGTGTTCATCAAAATGGGAAATAAACAAATTTGTTCTGCAAAATTAGAAAATAACTTGTACATGTTAAAACCAACTGAGGTCAAAGCCGTGTTGAACATAGAGATGTTTAAAACTGCTGGGACTCATAAGAAGAGGAAGATTTCTCTAAATGCCTATCTTTGACACTTGAGACTGGGTCATATAAATCTCAACAGGATTGAGAGATTGGTTAAGAACGATCATCTAAATAAGTTGGAAGACAGTTCATTACCAGCATGTGAGTCTTGTCTTGAGGGTAAAATGACAAAAAGATCTTTTTCTAGAAAAGTTCTTAAAGCCAAAGAACCCCTAGAGCTGATTCACTCAGACCTTTGTGGGCCTCTAAATGTTAAAGCGAGAGGAGGGTATGAATATTTCATCAGTTTTATAGATGATTATTCAAGGTATGGGCATGTTTATCTAATGCACCAAAAGTTTGAAACTTTTGAAAAGTTCAAAGAGTATAAGGCTGAGTTTGAAAATCAATTAGGTAAAAAGATTAAAACGCTTCGATCGGATCGAGGTGGTGAGTATATGGACATAAAATTCCAAAACTATTTGATAGAACATGGAATTTAGTCTCAACTCACAGCCCCTGGCACACCTCAGCAGAATGGTGTGGCAGAAAGGAGAAACAAAACCTTGTTGGACATGGTTCGTTCCATGATGAGTTACTCTCAGTTACCAAATTCTTTTTGGGACACTTAGTTAGGACTGCGATGTATATTTTGAACATGGTTCCCTCGAAAAGTGTTTTTGAAATGCCTTACGAGCTCTGGATGGGACGTAAAGGAAATTTACATCACTTTAGGATTTGGGGTTTTCCAGCACATGTGTTGGTGCAGAATCCTAAGAAGCTGGAACACCGTTAAAAAATATGCCTATTTGTAGGCTACCTAAAAGAAACTAAAGGTAGTCTCTTTTATGATCCTCAAGAAGATAAAGTGTTTGTATCGACAAATGCAACCTTCCTAGAGGAAGATTATATAAAGAACCATCAACCTCGCAGTAAGTTAGTAATAGAAGAAATGTCCAGAGAAACGACAAATGTATCAATAAGAGTTGTTGATAGAGCAGGTCTGTCAACAAGAGTTGTTGATGAAACTGATATTTTACATCCTTCTCAAAGTTGAGAATGCCTCGTTGGGAGGGTTGTGCAACAGCCTGACTGGTACATGGGTTTAACTAAAACTCAAGTGATCATACCAGATGATGGTTTAGAGGATCCATTATCGTTTAATCAAGCAATGAATGATGTGGACAAAGACCAATGTATTAAAGCCATGGACCTTAAAATGGAATCTATGCATTTCAATTCTGTCTGGGATCTTGTAGATCAACCAAAAGGGGTAAAATCCATCGGTTGTAAATGGATCTACAAGAGAAAATGAGATCAAACTGGTAAGGTACAAACCTACAAAGCTAGACTAGTGGCAAAAGGGTTTACCCAAAGAGAGGGGTTAGATTTTAAAGAAACCTTCTCTCCGGTTGCCATGATAAAGTCTATTAGAATACTCTTGTCCATTTTTTATTATGAAATATGGAAAATTAATGTCAAGACAGCTTTTCTGAATGGCTATATTGAAGAGACTATCTATAAGTTTCAACCAGAAGGGTTTATACAGCAGGGTCAAGAGCAAAAAGTTTGTAAGCTTAATCGATCCATTTTTGGATTAAAAAAAGCTTCTAGACCCTGAAATATGCGTTTTGACGATGCGATCAATTCTTATGGATTTGAACAAAATGTTGACAAACCCTGTGTATTCAAGAAAATCGTCAACAAAACTGTCGCTTTTCTAGTGTTGTATATTGATGATATTCTGCTCATTGGGAATGAGGTAGAATATCTAGCTGACGTTAAGAGATGGTTGGCTTCACAATTCCAAATGAAAGATTTGGGAGAAGCACAGTATGTTCTTGAAATCCGAATAGTTCAGAATCGCAAGAATAGAACATTTGCTTTATCTCAAACATCTTATATAAACAAGATGTTGTCTAGGTATAAAATACAAAATTCCAAGAAAGGAACTTTACCTTTCAGGCATGGAATTCACTTGTCTAAGGAACAAAGTCCTAAGACACCTCAAGAAGTTGAGGAGGTGAATAGAATTCCATATGCATCTCCAGTTGGGAGTTTAATGTATGCAATGTTGTGTACTTGTCCCGATATATGCTATGCCGTAGGAATTGTCAGCAGATTTCAGTCCAATCCTGGTCATGACCATTGGACTGCGGTTAAAAACATTCTCAAGTATCTGCGGAAAACGAGAGATTAGATGCTCGTGTATGGTTCTAAGGATCTGATCCTTACTGGATACACTGATTCTGACTTTTAGATCGATATTGATTTGAGGAAATCAACTTCGGGGTCAGGATTTACTCTTAATGGAGGAGCATCAAGCAGAGTTGTATTGCAGACTCCACAATGGAAGCTGAGTATGTAGCTATAAGCGAATCAGCAAAAGAAACATAGCTCATCCATTTACGAAGGCCCTCTCGGCTAAAGTGTTCGAGGGTCACCTAGTAGGACTAAGTCTATGAGTTTTGCATCACTAGGGCAAGTGGGAGAATTTATGGATATTGTAATGCCCTAATTTATTGTATTTGTACATTTTATTTTCTTCATGTAAACTCAACATTGTATATATTTGTATATATTTATCCATTGGAGTTTTAGTCCAAGTGGGAGTATTGTTGGGTTTTATGTTCTAGAAACTCACAGTTTGTAAAATAATAAACATTTTCTATTAATAATATACTTGTTATTTATCTCATAAATTGTAAATCTAATAAACTAAGACCTATGACTATTGTATGAGTACTTGTTCTTCATATGGAGACATAAGAGTGGATCAGGTTCGAGTAAATAGTCAAAATGATCTATGGTACATGAATGAGGTTGGGTACCTTATTCTGGTAACACCATTGGATACGGTCTACTCTGTAGTTATTACAAAGAGTTGTAAAGTGCTACAACGATGTGATCCTAATTCGTACATGTTATGACATGAGGAGTGAGGGCGTCCTATGCAATGAGTTTGCATAAGAACAGGACCAAGAAATAAGTCACTCTTACTTTATAACGTTGTTTACTGTTTAAGACTGACTATTTCACCTATATAACCTAGGTTAACTCGATATTAATCCTAAGCTAGCTATGAACTCCTGTTTGTTCGAGATTATCCTTTGATCTACAAACGGTGAGAGTAGTCCAACAACACTGCTCAATAAACTTACCATTTTGGGGATAAGATCAGATGAATAGTTGGAGACATAGCCTTGCAAGATGGAGTTCACGCCTACCCGATTTAAGGATAGAAGAAAGGTTGTTCTCTCAAGTACTGGTCTTGAACAAGGGCCCCACCCTCTCACTAGGCTAAGAGAGTTTGGTTTAGTGATTGGATCACAAACCAGTTGTTCATTAGAGATCAGTAGGGATTTGAGGAATAAGACGTAATCTTGGGGGTAAAACAGATATTTGACCCAACCGTTATTACGAACAACTTGTGAAGGGTCGACTTGCTGATTATGGTTAAATCATGTGGATATAATATATCTACAGTGAGGGGAGTGCAACTATGAGCTTTAGTAGAGTGACCCATTAGTTAAGGAATGGAGATTAATTTGGTCTAATGAGTTTAGCCAATTAATCTCAGATCTTGGAGCCCATGATCTGTGGTCCGCGAGGTCCCCCTACTAGCTCGTAACAGACTAGCTCTAGAATAGCGTGATAAGTTAATTTGAAACGTTCAAATTAGAATTAAGAGAATTAGTAATTATATGAGATATAATTATATGTTTAATTTTAGAATTAAATGGAATAGGAGAATTTATATATTTAAATATGATTAAAATATATAAAGTTCAAATCTATTTTGATTTTATAAAATAAAAAAAATAATTAATTTCATAAATTAATTGTTAAATAAAACTTAATAAAATAGATTTTATAAAATCAAAATATTATTTTTAGATAAAATTGAAAAAGGAAAAGAAAACAAAACACTTAAATGAAAAAAATGGTTTTTCCATCATCCATCACCAAGTAGCTCACTCAAATGGCAATATCTTTGTCTTGTCTTCTCCAAGCATGAGCTGTAACTCATGCAACTCTTCTCTTTCATGTTGATCTGCAATATAATGAAGAGATTGGAGTGAAAATCGGGCATGCAATCCATAGAGAATTTTAGAGAAAATTCGGTTTGAAGAAAGGTTTTTCAACAAGATTGCTACAGTGAGCTTTTCTACCTCATCCCTTGATTCAAGTTTGTTTTTAGTCCCACAACTCAATCTAGAGCACCAAGAGAATAGTGGGGAAGGTCTTGAGGTGGTATACAATAAGATTTGGAGAAGATAGCAGCTGGTGAAGGAGGTTTGAAGAAGTTCTACAAGAGATATGTCTTGAAACTCATTTTTTTTTTTTTTTTGCAAAAGCATGCTTTATATTTTGCCAAAATTAGTGAATTTAAGTGCTTAGATGTTCTTTGTGCTTCCGTTACTGTTGATACAATCCTACACTATCTTGAATTAAGGAGAGGGAGACAACACATTTTTTGTGCTATTAATGTTCTAATAATTCTCCATGCCCATTTGACCTTCAAACTTGCCACATTGCTCACAGATCCAGTGCCACGTGTCCCTCTATTAACCGGCTCAGATCATGCCATGTATCCCCGATGAATCGCCTCTTACTGGACTTGTTGAATATAGAAAAATAATTTTCTTCTCTGTATATATCATTTTCCCCCATTTTTTCCTTGTATATTCATTTCTTTATTTTCCCTATTATCGTTAGGTTATTTCCTTTATATAGATATATCTGTCTCTTTAAATTAGCCTTGTATCTTTGTACTAAAATATTCGAGAATATAGAATTCTTCGTGGTATCAGAGCTATCGCTTTTGAACTCTATCTTCTTAGGTTTCACGTCCGAAACCTCTCATCCAGGAAGTTTACTTTCTCAAAGTTTGGCTTCATGTCAGAAGCACCTCTTATTCCTTCGCATTAGAAGGAAAATATTTGCGTTCAGTGGGTTGAAATAGCAACCTTTCAAGCCCAAGATTACCTGGGTTTCAAAGATCGAAGAAAGAATTCCAGAAAAATCGCAAGCTTGAAGAAAAATCCTAGTCGACCGCTCCATGAGCGAAGCCCATGGTTTTGCAATCCAGACCC
This sequence comes from Benincasa hispida, assembly GCF_027475165.1. Classification (NCBI taxonomy): domain Eukaryota; kingdom Viridiplantae; phylum Streptophyta; class Magnoliopsida; order Cucurbitales; family Cucurbitaceae; genus Benincasa; species Benincasa hispida. The sequence continues at coordinate 60,513,513 of NC_143484.1, read as the reverse complement.
ACAGTGCCCATTGTTGATCTTGAAGATGAAACCCATAAAAATCTATGAACGTCAAGCTGATTTTGCAAACAATATCGTGCAATGAAATTCGGAGGAGGAACACCTTTGTTACAGACGAGATCTTGTGAAGAAATTCCATGATTTGGTTTCTTCCAAGCGGGGCAAGACTCAAGGTTTCAGGCTAGGTATTCTTCTAAGCTGGTCAATCAAATCCATCTGGATTAGACTCCAACTCAAATCCACTTAGGTTAAGACTTAAGGTTTCGGGTTGGGGATTTCTTTTGGCTTAAATCAGTTTTAAGTACTTGGCCCATTGGGTATTTAACCAATTTATCTTGACTTGGTTCTCGGAAAATTTGTACGGATGACCCAAAAATTGGGCCCAAAATGTCAAATGACCCTTTTTTAAAAAATAATGTCAATTGACCCTCTGCTGACGTCATCGTCCTACCAAATTACTTAATTTTGCCCTTACTTCATCTTCTTACCTTTTTATTGAGAAAACCTACCAAAACTAAACTATTATTCATTCAAATTTTCCAAGGCTAACGGTTGTATTGCTCATAAACGAAAAAAAACTATTTCCGGCTTGCAAACGATTCTACTTCCAGCTTTCAATCGAATCTTATCGGTAAATCTTTCTTTCAATATGGTTTTTTTTTTGGTTTTGGATGTGTTCTATGGTTGAAGACGAGTAGAAAGAGTTTGTGAGCGAGATAAGTGAGAGTGAAATTGGTAGAGCGATGTCGGAGAGAGCGACACCGGAGATATAAGTGAACCTATGGTTTTCTTTGTTTGTTTTTTTTTATTTTCGATGTGTTATGTGGTTGAAGACGAGTAAAAAGAGAGAATGTGAGGGAGATAAAGGAGAGCGACACTGGAGAGAGTGACACCAGAGAGAGCGAGATTGTGAGAGAGAGCAACACCGGAGAGAGCGACACTAGCGAGAGCGATGCCAGCGAGAGCGATACCAGCGATATCCATTCTAGCGAGATTTAAACAGAACGTTTTTTTACATTTTTTTTTCTGAAGAAGTTTACTGATTGAATTTTTTAATAAATGCAGGAGTGATTTAAGATGGCTACACGTTTCAGAATAGCTGAAGGTGACAGATTTCCTGGTCAAGTAACCAGCTTGGCCCACATTGCCAATGCAAACAAGATTGTCAAAGAGAAGATCACACCAATGCAGTTGGCCATGTTCAAGATTTTCAAAGAGAAGCTCACGCCAACACAGCCCATTGGAAAATCTCGCGACCTAAAAACGTCGACATACAACACGGGTCGCTTGATTGTTGCATCTTCACAATAAATTTTCTGGAACACCTGGTGACTGGTGCTGATCCATCCGTAATCACTCAGGAGAAGATGAGTGAATATAGGATGCACTAGCGAATCAGCTATGAGCAAACACTCCATATTTTTGATACGTAACATTGTAATTTTTATTCTTTGTAAAAATATTCATTTATTTTTTATGTATGTAAAAGCATTCCTTGTATAATTGAACATATATTTTTTATGAGAGTTCAAAGTTCAGTATCAGAATTTTATCAGAACACCTGGCTACTGCTCATTTCATTGTATAATTGAATTTTATCAGTATCAAAACAGAGCACATCCAAAACCAATTATACAACACATCCAATTGAAAGAACATTCATTGTATAATCTTTGTTTGTTATCCATTTTGTTTCAAATATGTGTTCTGTAAAAACATTCAATGTATAATTGGTTTTGGATGTGTTCTGCTACTGCCCTTATCAGTATCAGAATTTTATCAGAACATGTAAGTTCAAAGTTCAAAGTTCAACATCAGAATTTTATCAGAACATGCATAATTGAGCTTAGAACATTATATGGTCAAGGTTTAAAGTGCAAAGATTGAGAGAGCGAGATGTTGAGAGAGAGCAAAATTATGAGAGAGAGCGAGATTGAGAGCGAGATTGTAAGAGAGAGCAAGATTGTGAGAGAGAGCAAGATGTTCAAAGAGATCGAGATTGTGAGAGAGAGATGTTTAGAGAGAGCGAGATTGTGAGAGATTATGAAGTCATTGTTTTTTGTTACACATATGAAGATTGAGAGAGTATTTGTTATCCACTTTTGTGACAAGTATGAAGATTGATAGAGTATGAAGTTATTGTTTTTTGTTTTCAGTATGAAGATTGAGAGAGTATGAAGTTATCCATTTTTGTTACAAGTATGAAGACTGAGAGAGTATGACGATGGAGAGAGTATGAAGATTGAGAGAGTATGAATATTGCTATTATATAAATACTCTAGCTTGTTATAGTTTTTTGTTTACAAGATGAAAGTATGAAGTATCAAGTGTTGCAAGTATGAAGTATGAAAAACAATGAAGTATGTTACAAGTATGACATATGAAAAAATGGTCAATGGTATTTATAACTAAACTGGATGAGGGGTGTTTGTGTCTCGGTCTCTGGCATTTTCGGCACGTCGCATGATTGTAAGCGGTTCAGTACAATTTTGGCGGTTATGTCCATAATTCCCACACCGACCATACTTCATTTTTCTGCGAAATTCTCCTCTGGATGGTATTCTCTTCACTCTTCGTTGTCCAGCTTGTGGCACAAACTTCGGAGGAAGGATAATCTTTTCTACGTATCTAGAAAGTCTTTCCATTCAGATATGTGGCCAAGTGGATTTATAGGCTCCGCATACGCAGTCATTAGAGAGTCCACTGTATAAAATCGACTGCAAAGACCGTGGATGAGTATATTTCTTTCCTTGGCAGCAACAATTACATGAAAACACGGGATACCAAGTGATTTGAATTTCCTACATGTGCATTCCTTCGTGTGAAGATTGACAATACCGTCCAATTGATTATCTCGCACGTGTATCCGATAACAATCAATAGGCTCCACTCGATATTGTCGGCCCTTATCAGCTTCACTTGTCAATCAGGTTTCACAGTAGTCAGAGTGCAATGTCATTCGAGATGCCCAGTAATTCCTCCATTCGTAGAACCACGATTGGAGCATTCCTCTAACATGTTCAATCAAGCATACTATGGGCATCAGTCGATACTCTTTAGTTAAGGAATTGAAACACTCTGCACTTTTGGATGTCATGTTATCGTATCTTCATTCTATTTGGTAAACTCGTGTCCACCTTTGAAGACCGATGTCTTCTAAATATTTAGCACCGTCTCTAAAACTGCAGAGTTCATCCCATTTTGTCTAAAACTCTGTCATGCGAAATGCCCTTGCTGCACTCTAAATATCCCAACAAGTTTGATACCAGATTTTGTTCTATATGCCATGTGCACAATCCATGAAATGCTGTGGAAAAAAATGCACGAATAGCATTGCCGAAAGATACCATTCGATTAGACACAAACACCAAATTATCGGTTTCTCCGATATTGCATTTCAAGTTTGATATAGACCATTTCCATGATCGATCGGTTTCGTTGTCCACTATTGCATATGCTAATGGGTATAACTGATTGTTCCCGTCCATAGAAATCGCAACCAACATGGTGCCTTTGTATTTTCCTTTCAAGTGCGACCCATCAACAATAATACAAGGCCGACAGTTTGCAAAACCTCTAATACAAGACCCCAATGCCATAAACATATACTTGAAGTGCACCCTATCTTCAAGTTCGATCTCAAAGACTATACCCGGATTCTCTATTTTTAGCGCTTCTTTATAGGCATGTAGTATGGAGTATGAGTATTCTGGAGTACCTCAAGTGAGATCATACGCGACTTCCCTTGCACGCTACGCTTTATCATATCTTATGTTCACGTCATAATCTCTCCTCATATCCTCAACGATATGACAAGGTTTATAAACACATCCTATGCCCGTGAACTTATCTTTGATGAGTTGACCAACGACAGTAGTAGTTGCTTTTCTATGGTCGTGATTCAAAATTCCTATGGAACATGTGTGCGAACTGCAGTACTTTGTGATCTTGAATATATCAGACCCTTCCATTTTGACTGCACGAAGGCTCCACTTACATGTCTTCCCAATGCATTTGACAGTGAACAAAGACTTGGTTGATTTCCTGACCTTAAATTCAAAATTTCTGTTGATGGATAGAATAAACAATCTCATTTTCAAGTCATTTTTGCTCAAAAATAGTCAACTCTGTCCTAGATGAAGAGGTACCAAGCATAATCAACTCTGTCCTATGACTTAAAGACACAGATGGTGGAATCACTGAAGCTACTATAGAACGATGCACATCTCCATGATCACGATCCATTTCATTCAATCCTACTGGTTGCTCATTCACATCCACATCCACTGAAGGACCCCAATCCATATAATTGAATGTTGATGGTACAGTGTTGGTAGACAGTGGAATATCAGTGTTGGTAGATAATGGAATATCATCCTCTTCCCGATGAAACTGATATGATTCCTCGTATTGTCTGTCCACAGCCATATCATCATGACTCACATCTCCAAACCCCATTCCAACCCTTTCATCCTGTTTGGACTTCAACGTTACAGCTATCTGAAGTCTACTAACCTCTTCTCGCAAAAGAAATATTTGCAGATCATCATCATCCGTTATGCATTGTGGAGGGGCTTCAAATTCAAGATTATATTTAGCTTTCAGGATAAGAGCAAACTCGGAAGAACTGATTTTTGTAGCCCTTTAAATGCGAGATTTAAGTTCTACATAATTCACTATAGGGGGCACAACGATTCCTTTCAACTGTCTCCCAATATACGAACTTTCATTCTCATCCCAAGCACCTCCAAATCGAATAAATATACACTTTCCTGTCATCCTACAAAGCAAAAGAGCATTTGTCATTAAGCTGTACAAGCAATTGAAGTGTACTCTCGCTCTCTATCAAAATCTCGCTCTCTCTCAAAATCTCGCTCTCTCTCATAATCTTGCTCTCTCTCTCTTACTCTTCCTCTTTCTTACTCTCTCCCAATACAAAATTTCGTAATGCTACCCTTCCAGAAATAACACATCAAAAATAATTAAACAGACTCAAAATAATAATGTTTCACTTTTCTTAAAATGTTGTTATGTTCCTTGCTTAGAAAGCCTTGTCTTGGATATCCCCGTTCGAAAAATCTCCGTTCAACAAAAAGCCGTCGAAAACTAGAGAAGTAATCAACTTTGAAATGGAGTTTAGAGTTTAAAGAAATCACCATTGTATTGTGTTTAGGTATTATTGATTTGATTTGAGGCTTCTGTCGTGACATTTTGTCAAATCAACAGTACACTGACAAGCAATCACATCAACCAGGGAATTTCAAGCAAGAGCAAGAGCGAGAGCGAGAGCGTGTCATCAGAAAATAGCGAGATGTGCGTGAGACCGATGTAAGGGTAAATTAAGTAATTTGGTAAGGCGATGACGTTAGCAGAGGGTCAATTGACATTATTTTTTTAAAAAGGATCATTTGACATTTTGGGCCCAATTTTTGGGTCATTCGTACAAATTTCCCTTAGTTCTGCATTCTAAATTTTTGGCCCAATTTGCATTTGGTTTTACATATAATTTTTTGGCCTAGTTTTCATTATGCTTTTGGTCTGCTCAACATATTAATTTCCATTTTTCTAAGACTTCACCTATTGCCTTACCACACATTACAGAGAGTAAATGTCATCGTCAATCACAACCAATACAGAAGGATCCTTACTTCCAATCACCAATAAAAAACAGACAGAAGAATTATCTCTCTTGGTCACAATTCGTCATGATGTTCATATGTGGAAAGGAAAGGAAGACTACTTATTAAGTAAAACATTTGTACTAGACAAAGATGATTAGAAATACAAGACATGGAAAGCTAAAAACAATATAGTTATGTCATGATTAATCAATTCCATGACTATAGAAATTGGTGAAGTCTTCTTACTCTTCTCAATTGCAATTGGAATTTGGGAAGCAGATGGTAAAACTTATTCAGATCAAGAAAATACATTGGAGTCTTTTAAAGTAGAGGGGAAATTACATGAACTAAGACAAAGTGATATGTTAGTAACTCATTATTTCACTCAACTCTCTCGTTTGTGGCATATCTCCACATGAACGACTTTGGGATCACATCGTTTATTTCAATATACAAAGTGAGCCGCATCCATAGTGTCCCCAAGATAAGGTGTCCAACCTTATCCATATACTTATAAACCTTTTTGGCTATATACTAAAACTTGATCCATTTTTATGTCTCTACATAAAGTTTAAATATTCATGTTATAGCCATGGATTTGTTTATTGGATTTATAAATAAATGCAGTTCAATAACACTTATCGAATGAAGTCTCAATAATACCTTTATTGTGAATAGAGTATGTTTAATGTCTACAAACTACGAGTTTTAGGACATTTTCAATAGTGTACATGATGGTAGTGCAAGCGCACGCGTCAAATTATAATATAGTAAAACGGTCAAGAGATCGAGTATCGTCCTTTGAGGAATTGGTTTGACTCTTTTAGCTATTCAGAGACTCCTCTAATTTTATTTAGGGGATTAGACTGTGATGAGAAGCTAACTAATCTAATCCTAAAAAGCAAGAAAAGATAAAACTGGGGTGAAACTAGACAAAGGCACGTTCTAGGGTATGATTTCGTTAAACGGATTAACCAAATTAATTATTTTGACCTTAGATTGATTCATGCAAATTATAGATCTAGGAGTCTTTTATCTAGGTATCATCTCTTGAGCTCAACCCTTTCTAATGACTAACCATCGACCCTAATCTCTTCTATCGCTTGACTAGCCACAACATTAAGTTCCTCTGTCTACAATCTCTATTAATCTTCTATCACTCTCGTGCATACTCGATTAAAAATTTAACATGCTAGATCCAACTCAACACCTTCTCTCTCGAGACAGACATTAAGTAACGAACATTCAATTAGTGATCGGTTAATCAAAAGCATTAAGAAAAAACATGCTAAAATTATTATACATAAATTCAATCCAAGAAATAACCAAATTAGTTTCCACAATCCATAAAATTAGATCAACACCCTAGAAACACAAATCAGTCACTCATGGTTACAACACAAACATAGACCATTCATGAGGTTTCCAAACACAAAGGAAAGAAAATAAAAGAGGGAAGAAATTGCAAGCCGTGTTCTTAATGTTGGATTGTATCATCACGCAACGGAAGTTACAAGGATCATTAAGTACTCTAATTTATTAATTTTGGAAGAAACTAAAGCATGCTTTTGCAGAAATAAATGGGTTTCAAGTCATACCTTTGTAGAACCTTTGAAATCTCGATTTTCAGCTGTAAATCTCTCCGAATCTTGTTGTAGACCACCCCAAGATCTTCCCTACTATTCTTTTGGTGCTCTAGATTGAGTTGTGAGACTCAAAATAAGCTTGAATTAAGAGAATTATGAGGAGAACTCACAGCAACAACCTACCTTGAAGAACACCTTCTTCAACCGAATTTTTCAGAAAAATTCTTATCGATTGCATTGCCTCAAATTCACTCCAATCTCTTCAATATATTGCAGACCATCATGCAAGAACGATAGTTTCATGAGATGCAGCTCATGCTTAGAGTAATTGAAGCCAAAAGATGGTGGGTTATGGGTGAGCTACTTGAAGAAGATAATGGAAAAACTCAAATTCCATTTTGTGTTTTTCTTCTTTTTCAACTGTTCAAAAATTGATTTCATAAATCAATTTATTTTCTAAAATTGAAATTATTATTAATTTTATAAAATTAATTTCATAAATTAATTTATCTAATAAAATTAATAAATAATTATTTAAATAATTTAAATAATTCTAATTAATTTAATATCAAATATTAAATTAATTTTACACAATTTCACCTTCATATGTTTAAATATTAATTCTCCAATTTCGTTTAATTCTAATTTGAACGTTTCAAATTAACTTATCACGCTACTCTAGAGCTAATCCATTTTCGAGCTAGAAGGGGGACCTCGCGGACCTGCAAATCATGGGCTCCAACGACCCGAGATTAATCGACTAAACTCATTAGACCGAACTAACCCCTATTCGTTAACTAATGGGTCACTCCACTAAAGCCCATAGTTGAACTCTCCTCACTGTAGATATATTATGTCCAATCGATATAACCATGATTAGTAAGTTAACCTTTTATAGGTTGTTCGTAATAACGGTTGGGTCGAATCTCTGTTTTACCCCTGAAATTACCTATTGTTCCTTAAGTCCCACTGATCCTCTAATGAACAATTATTTTGTGATTCAATCAACAAAACCGAGTCCCTCTCGGGCCAATGATAGGGTGGAGCCCCTTGTTCAAGACCAAGAATCAACACTTAAGGGAACTAAAGGAAATCGGATTCGAGATTTCCATGAGCAGCGGAACAAGACTATTCCAAATTACAATCATGAATGAACATATATTTACAGTCGACTTTTTATACAATGCATACAAAGAAATTACATCATGAGTAAACTCAAATGAACAGAGATTAAACTCTACGCACATATGAGGATGCGTTTCCACGCTTTGTTGCGTGACCGCTCGAACAATCAGCAACCTCGAACTCTCGATCTACACGACCACAACACAACACGAACTCTTCGCGCTCGTCCTCAACGATCTCCTTGGTCACGATCTCCTCCGCAACAGCGAACGGCCTCCACAACACCACGAATGGATTTCAGAAAACCTCGACGGTGTCAAGTTGAGTCTGACACCTCCAACAAGGCGACCTTGGTATTCTTGGTGTGAGAATCTAGAGGGTGGGCTCTGTTTGGACTTGGTATGAGGTAGACGAATGGAGGAAACACCGATCGCGTACATGACTGGGCAAGTGGGAGATGGCGGAGACCTATCGTATAGGTCGATGCCCAATCGTTTAGATAAAGCTAAGCGATCGTCTAGCAAAAGCTATACGATCGTTTAGTCTATCGTTTAGCTCGGTCTGTCGCCTAAGTCCACATGCAACTCTGAATTTTTGATTATAGGTCTAATTTCCTTTATAACACTTATAAATAGAAATAACCACCAGAATGCGAAGCTAACACATGCAAGGCATTCATAACGCTTATAAACGACCTAAGTGTCATGCTCAATCCATTGTCCATTCATTGCTACTTCTTTTATATAAGACTTATACAAAACTGTAATGAAACAAGCAAAACATGCTTCCATTCACCCTTAGACTATAACATTTATAATAAAAGTATGATGCATGATAATGCTCAATGAATGCAAAATATAACTCTTATATTTCATGATGCATGCGCATGCTTTCAAGTAATTTCTTCATGCAAGATTATAACATTTATAATACATGATTCATGAATAATTGCACAACCTAAGGTGGGTTTTTAACTATATGACAAACACTTTGGCATATAAGTACCATAAATCACATGTATAAGCAATAAAAGTTGATGAACCGGGTAAAATTGCCTTAAACACAAAAAGAAAAACTAACTATTACAAAGACAAGGAGTCTTTGGTTCAAACAGGCGAACCAGGTCTTGAACCGCTCGGTAAAGCATCGCTTCTCCAACCATCATGTAATAAGCACCCCGCGATCGTCTAGACGATAAAACAAGCGCTTTGCTCTATCGCTTACCAGCCCTCCAGAGTTAAACGATCGTTTAACATTCACTATACTATCGTCTAGAAAAAACCAAGCGATCGTTTAGCTATTACTACACAATCGTGTACCTTTACAAAGTGATAAAGCCTAAAGTACACGATCGCTTAGTGCGCTCTGCACAACGGCCACCTTCCGCGATCCTCTAAGCAATTACGATGCTGCGAAGCACCATCGCCTAAGCAATCGCTTAGCTAGCGTCTCCGTATTGCATATGCGCGATCGCATAGGTAGTAACTAAGCGATGAAGCTTGCTAACTACACGATCGTCTAGCGCACGCCTTCTACTAAAGGACGAGCATCGCATGCTCCCACTACGATCGTCTACCTCCAGCGCCTACGCGATCGCGCAACCAATGCTATGCGATATGGTAAACGATTTACCCTATCGCTTAGCATTAACTAAACGATCGATTATAAAATACTACACGATCATCTAGAAAAAAACTATCTAAATGATCGCTTAGTTAAATCCCAACAATCGTTTACCTGAGGATTAACTAAACGATCGATTATAAAATACTACACGATCATCTAGAAAAAAACTATCTAAATGATCGCTTAGTTAAATCCCAACAATCGTTTACCTGAGGCTACATGATCCGACCAACGCTTGGTCGTCTTCTTCGTTGAGAACTGCATCACCATGTGCTGAAGCTTCATCACGAACGACTCGACGAACCAAAACGTTTTGAATTACAGACTCGATTGCAAAGTTAATTTCGCCAAAAAACACAGGGACTTTTACATTAAAAGTTTGTAATACTGAAAGCTTTTACAAAAAGGCAATTTAAAACCCGAAACGTTCATCAAATTCATCCACAAATTCAGAAAACGGTTAATCACAAATGCAGAAACCCACCGCGACTGAAAAATGCGTTCGATTCAGATCTGTAATTTGGAATATTAGAGAACTTGGCTCTGATACCAATTGAAGGAAATCAGATTCGAGATTTCCATGAGCAGCGGAATAAGACTATTCCAAATTACAATCATGAATGAACATATATTTACAATCAACTTCAATACAAATGGTTATAAAATACATACAGAGAAATTGCAGCATGAATAAACTCAAATGAACAGAGATCAAACTCTATGCACATATGAGGATGCATCTCCACGCTCCGTTGCGTGATCGCTCGAACAATCAGCAACCTTGAATGTTAGATCTACACGACCGCAACACAGCACGAACTCTTCGCGCTTGTCATCAACGATCTCCTCGATCACAATCTCCTCCGCAACAGCGAACGACCTCCACAGCACCTTGAACGGCCTCCAAAAAACCTCGACTGTGTCAAGTTGAGTCTGACACCTCTAACAAGGCGACCTTGGTATTCTTGATGTGAGAATCCAGAGGGTGGGCTCTGTTCGAACTTGGTATGAGGCAGACGAACGGAGGAAACACCGATCGCGTACACGACTAGGCAAGTGGGAGATGGCGGAGACTTATCGTATAGGTCGATGCCCAATCGTTTAGATAAAGCTAAGTGGTCGTCTAGCGAAAGCTATGCTATCATTTAGTCTATCGTTTAGCTCGGTTTGTCGCCTACAGACACTACACGATTGTTTACCTTGGGCCAGCGATCGTCTAGCAAAGCTATGCGATCGTTTAGTAAATACTACACGATCGTTTAACTCTACTCTGCACGATGGTTTAGCTCGCCCAGCCGTCATTTAGTAAATCTGAATTTACTTGACGACTACGTGAGTTCTTTTGCGCGAGAGAAATCTCAAAAACTTTTTCAATCGTTTTGTAAAAACTTCTCCTTAAAATAGGAAAACCATTTTCTTTTTAAACTCATGGTTACCATGATCCAATAACCATTCATTACTTTGGTTATTTAAAAGAAAAATAATTAATTATCCAATAATTAATATTGTTATAAATATAAATGATAACCAACTTATCATACTATATTTATAACCTATAGTTTTAATATTTCATCTCATGAAACATATAAACCATAGTTCTTTTTCTATTCCATGGTACTTAATGTAAATCTCATTTACATCAATCCCCCACTAGATGTATCTCATACATCAAACCGATTATATCATATATAATCAAAATACCTGTTGTTAATTTGAACATTTCATATCAACACCAAGAACTGATCCTCAACTGAATCCATTGAGCTACCAAGGGGACCTCATGGACCTGTAGCTCGAAGCTCCAACGGTAGATGAATAACTGACTAAACTCTTTAGTCACGAGATCCACCATTCGTTAACTGCCAGACACTCCACTAAAGATCGACAGTTGAATTCTCCTTACCACAAATATATTATGTGTCCATCTTAACCAATCAGTAGTGCAACAACCCTTCACAGATCGCTCGTAAGTACAGCTGGGCCAATAACCGTTATGCCCCTATAGTTAAATTTGTCTCCTTGAGTACCACTGATCCCTCTAATGAACATAAGTCATAGTCCTACTATGACTGAGTCTTCTCTTCCAAAGAGAAGTTGTGGCCACTATGTTCAAGCCCCGGAATCAGCCCTTAAGGGAGCAATCTCTCTACTTATCCCTTTTTCGGGAAAGGAGTGAATTCCATCTTGTGGATTGAGTTCCCAGCTCTTAGATCAGATAAGTCCCCGAAAAGGTAGTCATGTTGAGTTGGCAATCTGGTCACTCTCACCCATACTAATCAAAGGACCACCCTCAAAGGCAGGAGCTCCCAAAACACTCAGGATTGAGGTCGTGTCACCTATGGTCGTTTAGGTGAGATGTAAGTCTCTACTATCAACGATATTATATACATAATCTAGTCATCTCATGGTTCAAGTCTTGTACAAACTTTTTGTATAGCACACCCCCAGTCCACGTCTCCACATGAATGGTCAGGATAAACCATCTGTAGTAATTTACAACACTTGCAAACCTCTATAAAGCGGGCCGTATCCGTAGTGTCACCAGGATCAGGTATCCCACCTTAATTCTTATACTACAGACCTATTTAGGTTACCACTTAAAGCATGATCCACTTGTATATCACATATACATGCTTAAGTTCACATAAGATAACCAAGGAGCTTTGTTTATTGGATATGAGTAAATGCCAGAATTAAGTAACACTTATTTTATTCATTGAACAATGTGTATCTTTACAAAACAACGAGACTCCGGGAGAGTTAGGACACCAATCCCAACAATCTCTCACTTATCCTAATGACTTGGGAGACTAATATACAATACAATATAAAAATGTACAATATACAATAAACTAGGCATACCACAGTATCACCTCCCACTTGCCCTAGACAAGATGCCGCATGTCCCGCAGTCTTAGACTCTCCAAGTGACCCTCGAACACTTTAGCCGTGAGGGCCTTTGTAAAGGGATCAACAACGTTGTGCTCCGATGCGATCTTCGTGACTATCACATCACCGCGATGCACAATCACCCTGATCAGGTGATATTTCTGTTCTATGTGCTTACCCCGACGATGACTCCGAGGCTCCTTCGAATTTGCCATAGCCTCGCTGTTATCACAATAAAGAGTGAAAGGAAAATCTATATAACTTCCAAATCTGAAAGGAACTTCCTAAGCCAAACAACTTCTTTAGCTGCTTCACAAGTCGCTATGTATTCGGCTTCCATAGTGGAGTCTGCGATGCATTCTTGCTTGATGCTTCGCCAAACTACAACCCGTCCATTCAAAGTAAACACCGACCTTAATGTTGATTTGCAAGAATCTCGATTCGTCTGAAAGTCAGAATCCGTGTATCTTGTAAGGATCAAATCCTGATCTCCATACACAAATATGTAGTCCCTCGTTCTACGAAGATACTTGAGGATCGTCTTGACCGCCGTCCAGTGATCAAATCCTGGATTGGACTGATACCGACTGACAATCCCTACTGCATAGTAAATGTCAGGTCTAGTACACAACATTGCATACATTAAGCTTCCTATAGAAGAAGCATAGGGAATCTGTCTCATCTTCTTAACTTCTTGAGGTGTCTTAGGACATTGATCCTTAGACAGAATGATTCCATGCCTGAAGAGTAACAAACCTCTCTTGGAATCCTGCATCCTGTACCTGATCAACATTTGATCAATGTACGATGCCTAAGACAGGGTTAACCGTTCTTGCGATCCTGAAAGATCTGAATCCTGAGAACATACTGTGCCTCACCCAAATCTTTCATTTGGAACTGGGCAGCGAGCCAACTCTTAATGTCAGTCATATACCCTACATCATTCCCAATGAGTAGGATATCATCCACATATAGTACCAGGAAATCTATTGAGCTGTTGATGATTTTCTTGTAAACACAAGGCTCATTAACATTCTGGTCAAAGCCAAACGACTTGACAATAGTGTTAAATCTGATGTTCCAAGATCTAGATGCTTGTTTTAGCTCATAAATGGACTTATTAAGCTTGCAAACTCTTTGCTCTTGATCTGGAACTATGAACCCCTCTGATTGAGTCATATAGATGGTCTTCTCAAGATTACCATTAAGAAAGGCAGTCTTGACGTCCATTTGCCATATTTCATAATCATAAAATGTGCCTATGGATAGGAGAATCCGGATAGACTTCAGCATGACAACAGGTGAGAAAGTTTCCTCATAGTCAACTCCCTCAACCTGGGTATAACCCTTTGCCACGAGTCTAGCCTTAAAGGTTTGCACATTTCCATCTACACCTCTCTTTTGCTTATAGATCCACTTACACCCAATAGGTCTTACCCCATCAGGTGGATCAATAAGCTCCCAAACGTTATTGAAGTACATAGACTCCATTTTCTGGTTCATGGCCTTAACCCATTCATCTTTGTTAACATCCTCCATTGCTTTCTTAAAAGACAATGGATCCTCGACCCCATCATCTGTAATGACTATATGGGCTTCAGTCAAACCCATGTAGCGATCCGGTGGTTCATAACCTTCCCACTACGTCGAGGCAGTTAATACTCTTGAGCTGGTTGACTAGATGTTCCGACCTCAACAACTCTTGTTGATCTGTCGGCCTGTTCAACAACTCTTGTTGAACCTTTAGCAGTCTCAGTCTCACTTGAGATCTCACGTAAAACGAGCTTACTTCGTGGCTTATGATCCCTCATGTGATCTTCTTCCAAGAAGATAGCATTTGTGGAAACAAACACTTTGTTCTCACTCGGATCATAGAAGTATCGTCCTCTTGTTTCCTTGGGGTGGCTTACAAAGAGGCAAACCTTCGAACGCGGTTCCAACTTCTTTGGGTTAGTCGTTAGCACATGTGCCGAACAGCCTCAAATCCTGAAGTGACATAAACTACCTTTACGGCCTCTCCATAACTCAAAAGGTGTTTCGGAAACACTTTTCGAAGGAACGTTGTTCAGGATATAACATGCGGTCTGCATTGCATAACCCTAAAACGAGTCTGGAAGATGAGCATAACTCATCATAAATCAAACCATGTCCAACAAGGTCCTGTTTCTTCTTTCTGATACACTATTCTGCTGAGGTGTACCAGGGGCTGAGAGTTGGGACGCAATCTCATGTTTTATCATATAGTTCTGGAATTTGAGGTCTAAATACTCTCCACCACGATCAGATCGTAGTGCTTTTATCTTCTTACCTAACAAATTTTCAACTTCAGCCTTATACTCCTTGAACTTGTCAAGAGCTTTAGACTTACGTTGCATTAGGAAGAGATACCCAAACCTTGAATAATCATCTATGAAAGAGATGAAATATTCATACCCACCTCGAGCTCTAATATTATTAAGGCCTTACATTTATATACAAAGGGCGCTCCAGGGCTTTACTAATAGTTTTGAAAGTCAAGGGGCTTGAAAGCTTACCTTATTATTATGAGAATTTTGAAAAGGGGAAAGGTGCTGCTTTGGAATGTGGACCACAGAGGTTTGAATGTAAAAGCTCAAAGGTTTCCTTGGCTCTGTAACCTTTTCTAGTAAAAGGTTTGGTCATCTTGCCTTCGAGGCATGATTCACATACCAACAAGGAGTTTTCTTCTGAACTCTTTAGAAGTCCACTTTTCACCAACTTCTCAATCCTATTCAGGTTTATGTGACCTAACCTTAGATGCCAAAGATGGGCATTTTCCTTTGGAGAAACCTTTGTTCTTTTAGTTGTTGTTGCCGTACTGAACATTTCAGTGTTAAACAAGGCTTTTATGACGAACGACCTTAGTACATATAAGTTATTTTCCATTGAACCATAATCAATCTCCATTCCATTCTTGAAAATAAACACTTTATTCTCAGAAAAGGAGACGGTATAGCCTTGTTCAATGAGTCAAGAAACTGAGATTAAGTTCCTCTTAATATGAGGAACTACAAAAACATTATCCAGTAACAGATAACGTTTCTTGTCAACAAATAACTTCAGTCTGCCTACAGCAACAGCTGAAATAACCTCACCAGTACTGACTCGAAGAGTCATCTCTCCCTGTGGCAATGTTTGCTAGGATCTAAATCTTTGGTAAGAGGAACTGACATGATTGGTAGCACCTGAATCAAGGATCCAAGCAGAATCATCATTCTCTACCAAACATGTCTCCAAGACCAATAAATCGTATTTACTGTCTTATCTCATCCGTTAAGGTAGTGGGATGGAGGTCATTTGCCACGAAATTCGTTTCACAGGATTCTTTCCATTGTAAATAATCGGTCATTTTTAAAAGCTTTAAACGGAAATACTAACGAGTTGCTGAAAAGAAAAACACATTGACCTACGTTAGGTTTTAAGCAAATACCCGTTGTAAAGCAAAACAACATCCAATAAGGTTTTAGCAAAACTAACAAGAACCGCATGTGACATCTAGTTTCGCAATGACGCTTCAAAAGTTTAGGACAAAAGCCGCCGAAGGGAGGTCAGTTGTCCCTCCTCTGAATTGAGAAGTTCTCAACCAGTCATTAATCCCAGAACAACTCTTGTTCCTATAACGACAAGCCATCATTGATTTGGCCAAGAGATCATTAACTTACTTAACAATCTCCCGTAAGTGTGACCCGCCATTTTAAGCCCTAGTGGTCCGTCCCAAAAGGCTAATCCGAAGGGAAAAATTCTGATTGGGAAAAAATCTAAAGCGACCCTATCCATTTCTGAAGTTTAACTTGATATTGACCAACTGCATAAAACCCATCCGAAGAGGGACGCTCCGAAGGCGACATGACGGCGTACAGAATGATCTCACAGTGTGAACCAATGACAGAGACCATAGGACGTGTTGGCACATACCTTTCACCCACTTACTATAAATACTCTCTCTGTCCACCTTGATATTGACTTATGTAAACACTATTCGAAGGGGGATGTATCCTGGGCATCTCGAGGCCAAGCATGAATCTCACGGTGTGAACATACAGGAGGAAACGTGAGTGCAATCATAGACATTTCTGATACACCTCTTCCACCCACTGAGTATTTTATAACCTAGGGTTTAACTTACTTAGAAAAAATACGGCTAAGGATTTAAACTAAGTGACTTTTAGGTTTTCCCAAGAGTAACTTTTACCTTGGATAGTTAAACAAATTTTGATCATCATCCATTAAACTTTTTAACGGAGTCTTTGACCAAAACGTCGCAGGCTTGTTGAAAATCTAATTCACCTTTCCAGGTAGGTTCCCAGGTAGGGTGTTACGTTTCCGTCAACTTGAGAACCCAAGCCTAGCTAGAACCCGTCTTCGACAAAAGGTTCCTTATAGATAGGTTTACAACAAATTTAATCTTTTATTCCAACCAATTTAATCCTATTAAACTGATTTTAATAGATTAATCTAGGTTATTAAACTCTTTAGAACCACTTGAACTTAGGTCTATCTCAATCCAATTTTAAAATCCTTTTAAAAAACTTGAGTTCACCCTAAGTACGCATGCAACTCTGAATTATTGATTTTAGGTCTAATTTCCTTTATAACACTTATAAACGGAAACAACCACCACAATGCGAAGCTAACACATGAAAGGCATTCATAATTCTTATAAACGACTAAGTGTCATGCTCAATGTATTGCCTATTCATTGCTACTTCTTTTATATCACTTATACAAAACCGCAACGAAACAAACAAAACATGCTTCCATTCACCCTTAGACTATAACATTTATAATAAAAGGATGATGCATGATAATGCTCAATGCATGCAAAATATAACTCTTATATTTCATGATGCATGCACATGCTTTCAAGTAATTTCTTTATGCAAGATTATAATATAATACATGATTCATCAATAATTGTACAACCTAAGGTGGGTTTTTAACTATATGACAAACATTTTTGTATATAAGTACCATACATCACATGTATAAGCAATAAAAATTGATGAACTGGGTAAAATTGCCTTAAACACAAAAAGAAAAGCTAACTATTACAAAGACAAAGAGTCTCTGGTTCAAACAGGCGAATCGGGTCTTGAACTGCTCGACAAAGCATTACTTCTTCAACCATCGTGTAATAAGCACCCCGTGATCATCTAGACGATAAAACAAATGCTTTGGTTTATCGCTTACCAGCGCTCCAGAGTTAAACGATCGTTTAGCATTCACTATACGATCGTCTAGAAAAATCCAAGCGATCGTTTAGCTATTACTACACAATCGTGTACCTTTACAAAGCGATGAAGCCTGAAGTAAATGATCGCTTAGCGCGCTCCGCACAACGGCCGCCTTTCGCGATCGTCTAAGCGACTATGATGCCGCGAAGCACCATCGCCTAAGTGATCGCTTAGCTAGCGTCTCCGTATCGCATACGTGCGATCGCATAGGTAGTAACTAAGCGATGAAGTTTGCTAACTACACGATCGTCTAGTGCACGCCTTCTACTAAACGATGAGCATCGCATGCTCCCACTACAATCGTCTACCTCTAGCGCCTACGCGATCGCGCAACCAACACTACGCGATATGGTAAATGATTTACCCCATCGCTTAGCATTATCTAAACGATCAATTAGAAAATACTACACATTCGTCTACAAAAAAAACTATCTAAACGATCGCTTAGTTAAATCCCAACGATCGTTTACCTGAGGCTACACGATCCGACTAACGCTTTGTCTTCTTCTTCGTTGAGAACTGCATCGCCATATGCCTAAGCTTCATCAAGAATAACTCGACGAACCCAAACGTTTTGAATTACAGGCTCGATTGCAAAGTTAATTTCGCCCAAAAACATAGGGGCCCTTATAATTAACACTTTGTAATACCGAAAGCTTTAACAAAAAGGCAATTTAAAACCTGAAGCATTCATCAAATTCATCTACAAATGCAGAAAATGGTTAACCACAAATGTAGAAACCCATCGCGACTGAAAAATACGTTCGATTCAGATATGTAATTTGGAATATTAGAGAACCTGGCTCTGATACTAATTGAAGGAAATCAGATTCGATATTTCCATGAGCAGCGGAACAAGACTATTCCAAATTACAATCATGAATGAACATATATTTATAGTCGACTTGAATACAAACGGTTGTACTGTACATACAGAGAAATTGCAACATGAATAACCTCAAATGAACAGAGATCAAACTCTACGCACATATAAGGATCGCCTCCACGCTCCGTTGCACGACCGTTCGAACAATCAACAACCTCGAACGCTCGATCTACACGACCGCAACATAACATGAACTCTTCGCACTCATCCTCAATGATCTACTGCGCAACAGCGAACGACATCCACAGCACCACGAACGGCCTCTAGAAAACCTCGACAGTGTCGAGGTGACTCTGACACCACCAATAAGGCGACCTTGGTGTTCTCGGTGTGAGAATTCAGAGGGTGGGCTCTGTTCGGACTTGGTATAAGGCAGACGAACGGAGGAAACACCGATCGCGTACACGACTGGGCAAGTGGGAGATGGCGGAGACCTATCGTATAGGTCAATGCCCAATCGTTTAGATAAAGCTAAGTGGTCTTCTAGCGAAAGCTATGCTATCATTCAGTCTATCGTTTTGCTCGGTTTGTCGCCTACAGACACTACACGATCGTTTACCTTGGGCCAGCGATCGTCTAGCAAAGCTATGCGATCGTTTAGTAAATACTACACGATCGTTTAACTCTACTCTGCACGATGGTTTAGCTCGCCCAACCATCGTTTATTAAATCCGAATTTACTTGATGACTACGTGAGTTCTTTTGCACGAGAGAAAACTCAAAAACTTTTTCAATCGTTTTGTAAAAACTTCTCCTTAAAATAGGAAAACCGTTTTCTTTTTAAACTCACAGTTACCATGATCCAATAACCATTCATTACTTTGGTTATTTAAAAGAAAAATAATTAATTATCCAATATCTAATATTGTTATAAATATAATTGATAACCAACTTATCATACTATATTTATAACCTATAGTTTTAATATTTCATATCATGAAACATATAAACCATAATTCTTTTTCTATTGCATGGTACTTAATGTAAATCTCATTTACATCAATCCCCCACTAGATGTATCTCATACATCAAACCGATTATATCATATATAATCAAAATACCTGTTGTCAATTTGAACATTTCAAATCAACACCAAGAACTGATCCTCAACTGAATCCATTGAGCTACCAAGGGGACCTCATGGACCTGTAGCTCGAAGCTCCAACGGTAGATGAATAACTGACTAAACTCTTTAGTCACGAGATCCACCATTCGTTAACTGCCAGACACTCCACTAAAGATCGACAGTTGAACTCTCCTTACCACAGATATATTATGTGTCCATCTTAACCAATTAGTAGTGCGACAACCCTTCACAGATCGCTCGTAAGTACAGCTGGGCCAATAACCGTTATGCCCCTATAG
The DNA here is from genome assembly GCF_027475165.1 of Benincasa hispida. Classification (NCBI taxonomy): domain Eukaryota; kingdom Viridiplantae; phylum Streptophyta; class Magnoliopsida; order Cucurbitales; family Cucurbitaceae; genus Benincasa; species Benincasa hispida. The sequence goes on along the minus strand of NC_143484.1, from coordinate 60,493,163 downwards.
TTACATTTGTCTCCTTGAGTACCACTGATCCCTCTAATGAACATAAGTCATAGTCCTACTATGACTGAGTCTAAAGAGAAGTTGTGGCCACTATGTTCAAGCCCCGGGATCAGCCCTTAAGGGAGCAATATCTCTACTTATTCCTTCTTCGGGAAATGAGTGAATTCCATCTTGTGGATTGAGTTCCCAGCTCTCAGATCAGACAAGTCCCCGAAAAGGTAGTCATATTGAGTTCGCAATCTGGCCACTCTCACCCATACTAATCAAAGGAGTACCCTCAAAGGCAGGAGTTTCCAAAACACTCAGGATTGAGGTCGTGTCACCTATGGTTGTTTAGGTGAGATGTAAGTCTCTAGTATCAACGACATTATATACATAGTCTAGTCATCTCGTGGTTCAGGTCTTATACAAAATTTTTGTATAGGACACCCCCGCTCGACGTCTCCATATGAATGATCAGGATTAACCATCTGTAGTGGTTTACAACACTTGCAAACCTTTACAAAGTGGGCCGTATCCGTAGTGTCATTAGGATAAGGTATCCCACCTTAATCCTTATACTATAGACTTATTTAAGTTATCACTTAAGGCATGATCCACTTGTATATCACATATACATGTTTAAGTTCACATAAGATAACCAAGGAGCTTTGTTTATTGGATATGAGTAAATGCCAGAATTAAGTAACACTTATTTTATTCATTGAACAATGTGTATCTTTACATAACAACGAGACTCTGGGAGAATTAGGACACCAATCCCAATAGGAACAACCTCTCTGCTATCCCTACTAGCGGATAGGAGTGAATTCCATCTTGCACCCTATGTGTCTAGCTATCTATCCGGTCTTACTCCTGAAATGGGAGGTTATTGAGCTGGCACTGTTGAGCCAACCCTCACCTATGCAAATATAAGAATAATCCCGAATAAACAGAAGTTCATAGTTAGCTCAGGATTAAGGTCAAGTTACCTAGGTCATCGCTTTAAAATAGTCAGTCTTAAACTGTAAACAACGTTATAAAGTAAGAGTGACTGATTTCGTGGTCCGATCTTGTACAAACCCTTTTGCACAGGGATGCCCCCACTCCTCATGTCATAACATGTATGAATTAGGATCACTTCGTTTGTAGCACTTTACAACTCTTTGTAACAACTACAGAGTAGGCCGCATCCAATAGTGTTACCAGAATAAGGCACTTAACCTTATTCATATACTATAGATCATTTTGACTATTTACTTGATACCGATCCACTTTTATGTCTCCACATAAAGTTCAAGTACTCATGTAATAGTGAAGGGACTTTTAGGTTTATTGGATTTCTAATAAGCAAAACATCTATTCAATAACAACTTATTGAATTTTCAGAATAAGTTCTATTGTTTACAAATCACGAGTTTTAGGACATAATACCCAACAAACTCCCACTTAGACTAAAACTCTAGTGGTAACTTATATATCCAATATATAAGACTGAGTTTTTGAGTTTCATAGAGAAATACAATAAACTAGGGCATCCCATACCCATGGTTTACCATTCGGTATTCCATACTCAATATTTCTCCCACTTTCCCTAGGTTATTAATCTGGTATTCCTAGTCTTACTAGGTTATTTTCAAACACTTTAGCTAAGAGAATCATTGTAAACATCTAAGTATACAATAGGTTTTTAAATAAACTATATGAGATTGTATCTTATTCTCAATAATGACCAGGAAGTCACACTTTCCCCCCACTACATTGAGGTACTCTCAACTCTTTAAGTAAGATGCGTCTGACCTGTCTCAAGAACATTTGTTAATAGTCAGATTTGGAAATATTTAAACTTTCTATATTTGATCTAGCCATTTTTAAATATCTGAATATTTGAAAATGACTTTTAACAATTTAATTCTTAACAGAAGTTGCTATGAGATAGAATAAACATAATTTTTCGATAATGAACATTTCATTTACAACAAAAATATATACAATTTGTTCTTTACAAGATCATAAAAGCAAGTAAGATCAAGCAGCAACATCCCCCATTAGTCAAGTTGAGTAAGTTGTCCCCAGGAACTAGTTTGCCTGTATACCTTTCTCTGCTTTCTTCTCGGCAAGATACTGAGGGCAGTTTCTCTTCCAGTGCCCTTCTTCGTTGCAGTGGAAACACTTCCCTTTATCTACAACGCCTTTCTTGCCTTTCTTGCCTTTCTTTCCAGCAGGTTTCTTCTTCCCTTTCCCTTTGCCTTTCTTCACAGGAATATTCTTACTCTTCGAAGAGGAGGCAACATCAGGCTTGGAGGACGTTCCTCTCTTCTTAGCAGTAGTAACATTTACTTCTGATTCCAGACTCTTAGTTCTCAACATAGTCTGGTAAGCCTGTAGCTCATTTAGCAGAGTAGTCAAGCTGTATTCAATTTTATTCATCAGTGCATTCGTACAGAATTGTAGAAAACTCTTCGGAAGAGATTCTAGAATAAATCCAACTTGACTTCTCTCGTCAATAACAACGTCGTTTAGTTTCGCCACATTAAAGTGGATCATCATGTCCAGGATATGTTGACGAACAGAGGCCTCCTCTCTCATGCGACTGTTGTAAAAACGTATTTGATAGCATCATGTCTTAGGGTAAAGGACGGTTGTCCAAACATCCCTCATAGAGATTCCATAATGTAAACCCCGTACTCCATTTTTCCTACATAGGTGAGTAATAAGTGTGTTAAGTAAAATTATGAAAGGAAATAAAAAAGTGTTAGAAATACTTAGTCAAGGGTAAGTTTTAGATTATATAACAAATGAAAATTTGCTAAGTATGGAAGCAAAGTGTAGGCATGCGTTGATGGAGAAGTGTGGACGTATGGGGTTGCGTGTGTAGCAACCAAGGCTTGTAGGGGTTAAGTGTTGAAGGCAAGGGTAAACTATGCATTGGCACTAAGGATGAATGCATGGGTTGAAAGGCATGATGCGTTGATAAGGCTTGCGGCAACCTCAAGTGTGTACGAGCAAAGGCGCTGGACGATCATGTAGCAGATGAGCTATGCTATATGATTGGGTAAGCGATCGTCTAGTAAATGAATGACACTACACAATGAGGTAGGCGATCGTGAAGGCGAGTGCTGAGCGATCGTATAGTAAATGCGCGGAGAGCTGAGTGATGCGGTAGGCGATCGTGTAGTAATTGCGCAGAGTTGAACGATGCACTAGACAATACGAAGGATCGCGCTAAACGATTGTGCTACGCGTTGGACGATAGCGTAAAGGGCATTACATGATCAGCATTAGTGCTAGACGATGAGCTGCACGACAAGCGCTAGACGATAGGTGTTGGGCACTAGACGATAGGCGCTGGGCGCTAGACGATAGGCGCTGGGTGCTAGACGATAGGCACTGGGCGTTAGACGATGGAGTATGTGATGCACGATAAATTTATATTATGAGGCGAAGGCCTAACGTGGGTTATGAAGGAAGGGAAGGAAAAATAAATTAATTGAAGAAACTCAATAATGGGAATTGGCCAGAAGCACTAAGTGCTGGATGAGGTGGCGGTTTAACCATTGAACATGGGTGGTGGAAGAAAGTATAAAAGGAAGAGGAATTTCGGAAGCTCGGTTTTGGAAAATGATTTGAGCAAATTAAGTGAGATCAGTGTCGATCGAAAGCTGGGAGAATCTAGTTTTTTAGGTTGTTTTGCTGGAGAAAGATCTCACACGGAGAATAGCAAAAAGTGAAGAATTCACAGAAGGGAGAAATTCTCAGATGAATCAGAGCCCGGAGTGAAGATTGGAATCTCTAAGACAAACTACAAGGAATGTTCAGCTGATATTTTAAAGGTAATAAAGTTAACTCAATTCTAAACAAGTTTGTAAAAGTAAGTTTCTTAAAAAGAGTCCTTGATTTTGAGTTATGAATTTTTGAAGTTGGAACAGGGAATCGGTGCGTAAGCAGGCAGCTGCTTGGGAAGAATAAGCAAGCATCTCATCATAGTGAGCGAGAGCGAGTGAGAGATAAGAAGATGAGCGAGAGATAAGAAAATGAACGAGAGCGAGATAAGAAAATGGAGGATCTCGCTAAGGATGAAGATCTGGCGGGTTTTGCACCGAATCTCGCTAGAAGTCACAAATCTCGCTCATGAGGGTGATCTCGCTCATAATAATCATCTTACTAGTAATGCTATTTTGTTGATGAAAGTTTCATTAGTAAGTGAGCTACCTGAAGCTTTTTTTAAGAATTTTAAGAAATCTAACTGGGGATTATGTTCTTTCAGGCCAAGAAGAGTTAGGAGAGGCATATAAACCGTTTAAGAGCCCGATGAGCTATGAGTGACTATAAATGATTTATAAATATTTTAATAATCCATGCTTTATTGACAAGTTACTTTTATGTTGGTTATTTTACAAGAAGTTCCAAGCAATGCATTTCTCTAAAGTTTATAAACGCATGCTAGTTACAAAGTTTATGAAATATGCTTTGGTACAATGGTTGAACCATGGTAGTTTTAAAAAGGAGATTCTATGACATGTTTATGTTACAAGTATTTGTATTATGTTTTAAAGCATATGTGCTCTTAATGTTGTTGAGCATGCGTTAGCAAATGATGTTCTTGTGAAAACTATGATTTATGAGATCAAGCTTTCAATAAGCATGTTTTATGAAAATGTTTTCCTATCAGGTATTTTCTACTCAATACTGAAGTACAAGGAGAAGGTATCCGAGCTGTATTACCTAGTTTCAGTTATGTTATGATTCTAATGCTGAAGTACATCGAGAAGGTATCAGAATAATTCACTCAATTCAGTGATAAGCAGTGGTACCCTACCTCAGTTATGATCCTTGATGTCAGGATCCACTTTGCTCTACGTGCACGTATGATAGTTAATCAGTTCAGTAAGATTGAACAAAAGGTTTCTTTCCTAGCATTGGCTGTAAGGTGCTGAACAAAAGGGTTCTCACCCTAGCCCAGGCTTATGTTTGAGAGATCGAACAAAAGGGTTCTTTCTTAAACATGATACCCGACGATAAGATTGAACTACGGGGATTCTTTCTTAGCATTGGCTAGAAGGTGTTGAACAAAAGGGTTCTCACCCCATGCTAGGCTAATGTTTGAAAGATTGAAAAAAAGGGTTCTCTCTTGAACATGATATCCGATGTTGAGATTGAACAAAAGGGTTCTCTTTCAACCGGGGATTAGTTTAGCTATGTTTTCAGATACAATGGATTTAAAAGTTTTATGTACACGTTTGCTTGGCATGTAAGTTCCATTATTATGTTTTCTAGCTTTCAGTTTAAGCATGAGATTTATGTTTTTATTAAGTCACTCACTGGGCGAGTAGCTCATTCTTTCAAATGTTTTTCTTTTCCCAGGTAGTGGTCATCTCCCCAGAGGTTAGCTGTCATCTTGCGCTTCCACTCAAGGACTCTAGTTAAAAGTCCAAAGTCTAGAGAGAAGCTTTAGATGTTTACTTTATAAATGTATGTACATATGTGTTGCTCATATTAGGGACTAATAAAGTATATTGGGACCGCTGAACTGTGTTAATATGATGTAATTATGTTGTTGTTGATCCCTGGTGTTATGAGGTTATATTTTAAAGTTTCATTAGTTTGGTGAATGTTATATTTGTATTCTAGGGATCTAAACAGGTTGAGGATGTTAGTTAGGCAGTAAGTGCCACAAAAGGGTTGGTAACTACTGTCGTCACATTCAGTTCTGGATTAAGAAGGGTAATCTGGGAGGGGGTGTGACATAATCTCTTTGGCAGTACCCATATCCCCATGTTTCTTCGCCAAAACATCAGATATGCTGGCGAGGATATAGGCACGGGCTTTATCATTTGCCCTGATCCATCTATCATACGCTTCCTGAACAGTTCGATTTATGTTAGATCTGGGAACGGAAGAACAATCTTCTGTTAAGACAAACCAAAAATCATCTATCATTAGTATCGTGTTCAAATTTGATTTCCATGTCGCATGATTATCCCCGATGAGTTTCTCTAATGCCAACAATTGTATTATTGAACTCGTCATTCTGAAATTATAAACAAACTCTATAAGTGAATTGCTTTTAAATCCAATCAAATTTTAACAATTTAATAATGCACCCAAGATTATTCTTTTGCAACGATACTACAACAAGACATTCTTGACTAAATACTATCTTTAGAATAACTCATATTTCGATAGTCATTTATGTACCGCTTTTGGTCAGAAATTACTAACACTTAATAATACTGTAAGTGTAACTCTTCGTTTTTAGACGTTAGAGGTCGACCCTAACTATGTTACCATAGTGGAGAGTCATGGTTGGGTGGACCTAAGAAATCTTATCCATCTCTGGAGCTTGAGTTGTTCCGAATCCTATGTTACAACCCTCCGTGGGGATAGCCGTTGTTAAACGACTAGCAAATAGCCGTTTAAAGCTAACCAGCAGACACAATATAGGAATCTCATGGTCCAAACTAATGGAAGAAACCGCAGGATATGTTGACACATTTTCTTCATCCACTTACTATGAACTACTTCCTCCGTTTACCTTGTTATTGACTCATACATCCACTTTCTGTGTGGAGGTCACTCCTAGGGTGACACGAAGTGTCATATGAATCTCATGTTGTAAACTATGTGGAGACGTGGCAGTTGAAATCTATATCATATATTTGATTTCTAATCGAACAACTTCCCTTTATTCACCGAAATCTAGATTTAAGCTAAAAAAAAACTTTCCGTATGGAGGTCACTCCCAAGGTGACACGAAGTACCGCTTAAATCCAGTCTGTGAACTCTTAGGGATGTAAGAGCTAAAAATAACGTATCGTATATGTTATTAATCTCCCACTGAAGTTTTTTAATAACTTTATCATATAGAAGTTATTGAACTGCCACTGAAGAGTTCTATTAAAAGGGTAAATTTATACTTAGGTTCTTTCCAGCTAATAAAAACAACCCTAAGTCTATGTGGTTTATAACGCTTAGAAATGGATTTCAACCTACGATGTCTAGGTGATAAACCATTTTATTACCTCACATCGCTCACGTATGCTCATAAAACTAGTTACCAACGTTCAATAATTCGGCCATAATCCCCAGGTAGAAGGTGTTCCGTAGATCGTCAACTTAAATACCCCCAACCTTCGACAGGATTATATACTGGTTGAGTTTGTAACACTAGTTTTACAAGTTTAACGACCTATTTTAATTATTAAAACAAGTGGTTAACCAACATGAGCATGCAACTGTTCTTTATTATGGATTTTAAATGTCTATCCCAATTTTATAACAACTTATAAAACTTTAGACATGCTAAACATCCACAACATACATAAAGACATTCAATATTTAAGATAACCATTATACTAAATACAAGAAACTCTAACATGCATACTATATATTATAACAAATTGTAACATACTTTCAATGCATGTAGCATGCTTCCTATGGTGGGATTTTAAATCTACATGGCATACTATATGCACATACAAGATTTATTTAATTATAACATACATCAAATGCATAAATAATTAAACACAGACTGATAGTTTTAGTTTTGGCAAAAGCAAACAAGCAAAAACCTAATTATTACAAAACAGCTTCTGAACCTCTTTTGGACCACTCGAACCGCTCCAAACTGAACCCAAAAATCTTGAACCGGACCCGAATCGTCTGAACTAGACCAACATAAGTCCAAACCGATCCAGCCAAAAACCATTTGAAGCTGAACCGAATCGGAAATCAAGAGAATTGGTCAAACCGGCTGCTCTTGCTCCATGCTCAATATCTCGCTAAGGCTCATCGTTTAGCATTAACGACCATCGTCTTGCGTTTGCCTGATCATTTAGTGTTTGTCTGATCGTGTAGCAGCCAACGCATAGCGCCTGACCAAGCTACACGATCGTGTAGTGTCTTCCATCTATCTCATAGTGTCATTGTCTAGTGCCAGACAATGCTACACGATCACTTAATGTCTAACACTATCGTGCAGCACCATCGTCTAACGCCAGACAAATACTACACGATCGCTTAACACCATCGTCTAGCGTCTCATCTTGATCGTTTAGCCCGCGCATAGCTACATGATCGTGTAGCGCTATCGCATATTGTTTCAATGCATTGTTTAGCTTCCACACAAAAGTAAACGATCGTGTAGTGTTATAGCATAACTTTTCAACACATCGTTTAGCTCCCACGCGAAGCTACACGATCGTGCAACACCATCATATAGCACTTCAACGCATCGTTTAGCTCCCGCAGGTACACGATCGTCTAGCGCACAACACTTCAATGCTCAACGCCTGTAGCTACATGATCGTCTAGCTTTTCGTCACATCGCCTAGCTCCGTAGCTAAACAATTGTTTAACATTGAATCTCAACAACGATATGAATAGAGGCTGAAAAACTGGAATTTGCAACTCGGCCTCCTCACTTGTTTCTTCAATTACAGTTTAATTTCAACTCTAGTGACTCTAAATAATTTACAAACTCTTGGGAACACATATAAGCTCATCAAAAAGGAGCCAATTACAAATTTAATTGAGAAATCAATGAGAAATTAAAAGCCATAACTCAAAAAACCATATCAGTGCAGCAGTTTCATATTCTCATGAAAAAACACCCACCGCACCAAATATAAACCGAACTGAATGCTTACATGCTCTAATACCAATTGTTGGATTGTATCATCATGCAGCGGAAGTTACAAGGATCATTAAGCACTCTAATTTATTAATTTTGGCAGAAACGAACGCACGCTTTTGTAGAAATAAATGGGTTTCAAGTTATATCTTTGTAAAACCTTTGAAATCTCGATTTCCAGCTGCAAATCTCTCCGAATCTTGTAGACCACCCCAGATCTTCCCTACTATTCTCTTGGTGCTCTAGATTGAGTTGTGGGACTCAAAATGAGCTTGAATTAAGGGAATTAGGAGGAGAACTCACAGCAGCAACCCACCTTGAAGAACACCTTCTTCAACTGATTTTTTCAGAAAAATTCTTATCGATTGCATTGCCTCAAATTCACTCCAATCTCTTTAATATATTGCAGACCATCATGCAAGAAAGATAGTTGCTTGAGATGGCAACTCATGCTTAAAATAATTGAAGCCAAAAGATGGTGGGTTATGGGTGAGCTACTTGAAGAAAATAATGGAAAAACTCAAATTCCATTTTGTGTTTTTCTTCTTTTTCAACTTTTCAAAAATTGATTTCATAAATCAATTTATTTTCTAAAATTCAAATTATTATTAATTTCATAAATTAATTTATCTAATAAAATTAATAAATAATTATTTAAACAATATAAATAATTCTAATTAATTTAATATCAAATATTAAATTAATTTTACACAATTTCATCTTCATATATTTAAATCATATTTAAATATTAATTCTCCAATTTTGTTTAATTCTAATTTGAACGTTTCAAATTAACTTATCACGCTACTCTAGAGCTAATCCATGTTCGAGCTAGTAGGGGGACCTCGCGAACCTATAGATCATGGGCTCCAACGATCCGAGATTAATCGACTAAATTCATTAGACCAAACTAACCTCTATTTGTTTACTAATGGGTCACTCCACTAAAGCCCATAGTTGAACTCCCCTCACTGTAGATATATTATATCCATTCGATATAACCATGATTAGTAAGTTAACCCTTCACATGTTTTTCGTAATAACGGTTGGGTTGAATTTCTGTTTTACCCCCGAAATTACCTCTTGTTTTTTAAGTCCCACTGATCCTCTAATGAACAATTATTTTGTGATCCAATCAACAAAACCGAGTCTCTCTCAGGCCAATGAGAGAGTGTGGCCCCTTGTTCAAGACCCAAAATCAGTATTTAAGGGAACAACCTCTTTACTATCCCTAACAGCGGGTAGGAGTGAATTCTATCTTGCAGCCTATGTCCCCAGCTATCTATTCGGTCTTATTCTTGAAATGGGAGGATATTGAGCTGATGCTATTGAGCCAACCCTCACCTATGCAAATCTAAAAATAATCCCGAATAAACAGGAGTTCATAGTTTGCTCAGGATTAAGGTCAAGTTACCTAGGTCATCGCTTTGAAATAGTCAGTCTTAAACAGTAAACAACGTTATAAAGTAAGAGTAACTGATTTCGTGGTCCGATCTTGTACAAACCCTTTTGCATAAGGATGCCCCCAATGCTCATGTCATAACATGTATGAATTTGGATCACTTCGTTTGTAGCATTTACAACTCTTTGTAACAACTATAGAGTAGGCCGCGTCCAATAGTGTTACCAGACTAAAGCACCCAACCTTATTGATATATAGATCATTTTGACTATTTACTCAAACTTGATCCACTTTTATATCTCCACATAAAGTTCAAGTACTCATGTAATAGTCAAGGGAATTTTAGGTTTATTGGATTTCTAATAAGCAAAACATCTATTCAATGACAAGTTATTAAATTTTCAAAATAAGTTCTATTGTTTACAAACCACAAGTTTTAGGAAATAATACCCAACAAACTCTCACTTGGACTAAAACTCCAGTGGTAACTTATATCCAATATATAAGACTGAGTTTCTGAGTTTTATAGAGAAATACAATAAACTAGGGCATCCCATACCCATGGTTTACCGTTCGGTATTCCATACTCAATATTTCTCCCACTTGCCCTAGGTTATTAATCTAGTATTCCTAGTCTTACTAGGTGATTCTCAAACAGGGAGGCCTCACCAAAATATTGCTTTACGCTCTCAAAATAGCCCTAAAATTGCCTCCATTGGCCTCCCAGAATCAAATTGGCCAAACATTGCTTATATTATTGAAAGTAGGGTTTAGGCCTTAGGGACATTTTTGTCCTTTCACTGTACTTTAGGGTTTCCCATTTTTCCATTTAAACGTATAACCTCTATGTATCCAGTGTATCAATTATAATAAGAAAACTCTATATCGTGGTTTTTTCTCCCCGTACTAGGGTTTTCCACGTATCCCTGTGTGTGCCCTATTTTTCCTTCTCGCTCTACTTTTTCATCATGGTATTAGAGCAAGGAGATGAAACCTTGGCCACCATTGAGAAAAATCAAATAGGAGAATCACAAGTGCCATTTGGCACCACAACTATGGATATTGATACTATCATACAGACTGCTATAGAACAATACTTCCAAACGGTCCTACCTGATCTTCATCGGCTGATTGGAGTAACCCAACTCGGAGAACAGGTAGCTGACTGGATTAGAAACCAGTAGACCCAGCTGGCTGATTGGATCAGCCACCAGACGGTGGCTACAGAAGCCACGATGCGCTAGGCAATCGAGAGCCACAACCTGTCTCAAATGATCAAGAGCCAGGGATGGGTGGATTACAGCTTCGCGCTGAGCCATCCACGAGCAGACGCCAGCCAATCAAAGAAAGTCAGCCCAACCCATACGGCGTCCACCCAGTTGGAGCTTTCTGGGCTGGCTCCAACCCCACATAGTCGTTCGATCCATCTCAGTCAGTCGGTTTCAGTGCTATGATCCCAGCAAGCCGTGACCCATCTGACCCGAGCCTTGGCTCTCGCCCAGCACACGCCATGCCAGCCACAATCCCAGCCGCACTTATGGTTTTTCCTATTCCAGCCGTGATGCCTCCATTCCAACCGAGTGTGGGTAGCAGTTTCAGTCAAGGAATTCCTGTGGGTGGCAGATTGGAGATGGGTGAATCTTCTTCGTCATATCAAGAACAGAAACTTGACTATATCCAAGAACAGTTCACTCGACTTCAAATTCAGATTAAACAACAATATGAGTCAGTTTAGCAACAAATGGCTACCCTCGGAGAAGTTCTTGGAGCTACCTCTAATGTCCAATTAGAACTCCTCTCTAGTCTACCAGATTACTCAATAAGTTCAGTAACCTCTTTCCCCTGCCTTATCCACATCAAATTTATTTTATGAGGCAATAGAAAATTCTGCTAGCTTTATTGTAGAGGAGAAATTAAATGGTCATAATTGCTTTGCTTGGTCTCAATCCATAAAAATGGCCCTCGAGGGTCATCATAAATTCGGATATCTAACAGACGAGATACCAAAACCAAGATCGGGTGACGCTTAAGAATGTATATGGAAGAGAGAAGAGTCCTTACTTCGGTTTATTTTAGTAGGGAGTATGGAGCCTTAAATTGGCAAACCCCTACTATATGCTGCCACTGCACGAGACATTTAGAAGGCTGTCCAAAAGTTGTACTCCATATGACAGAATGCTTCCCGACTCTATACTTCACGCAAACAAATCCATGAATGCAAGCAGAAAATGGTGGATGTTACAACGTATTTCAACAAGTTGTCTCTTATTTGGTAAGAAATGGACCTATGTTGTGAGATGGTCTGGAAATGTTCGTGTGGGGGAGTCTTACATAACCAGTCTGAGGAGACCGAACGAGTTTATGACTTTCTTGCGGGGTTGAATTCTAAGTTCAATGCGGTACGGAGTCGGATACTGGGAACCCATCCGATACCATTCCTGATGGAAGTTTGCTCTAAAATTCGCCTCGAGGGAGACAGGTCTAGTGCTATGAATAATACACTGATTTCGCCACTTGACTCTACTGCATTTAAAACATCAGGTCCGGTCGATGATAAACAAAACGGCAAGCCAACTCCAGTATGTGAACACTGCAAAAAGCCCTGGTACACCAAAGACCAATGCTGGAAGCTGCATGGTCGTCCACCTAGTGGCAAACGACGTCAGTCAGGTTTTAGATGAGTCTTGGCAAGTGAATTAGCAATCGGAGGTCCTCAACCTCAAAATAAGGAAACCAGCCAGAGTAACTCTAGTACAGTGGGTGTGAATGCGATCGACCAATAAGGTACTCTTCAATCTTTTCATCTTATTAGTATAATTGGTAGCAAGCTGTGGATTCTAGATTCAGCGGCTATAGACCACTTAACTGGATCCTTTGACAAGTTTCTTTCATATCATCCAAGTGCTGGGAATGAAAGAATCAGAATCGCTGATGGGTCCTTTGCTTCTGTGGCTGGAAAAGGCCATCTTTCTCCCTTTGAGGGTTTGTTTCTTCAAGATGTGTAGCATGTTCCTAAAATTTTGTATAATCTATTATCTGTTAGCAAGATTACAAGAGATTTAAGATGTCAAGTTACTTTCTCAACTGATGCTGTTGTTTTTCAGGACCTGAACTCGGGGACGACGATTGGCACTGCCCGACATGATGAAGGACTCTATTTCCTTACTGAAGATGCTTCTTTTAGGATATGTGATAGGACTACTTTACTTTCATCATGTTTTTCTACCTCTGAAACTTATTATATGTTATGGCACTATCGTCTTGGACATCCTAGTTTTCATTATATGAAATATTTGTTTCCTCATCTGTTTCGCAATGTTAATCTTTCTAACTTGAATTCTGATGTGTGTATCCAAGCTAAACAACCTCGTGTCTCGCTAAAACATCTGCTTTATAAGCCTTTTAAACCATTCACCCTCTTCCATAGCGATGTTTGGGGTTTGTCACCTCTTACTACCGCCACTGGCAAATGATGGTTTGTAAACTTCATTGATGACCACACAAGATTAACTTGGGTTTTTCTTCTCACCAATAAGTCTAAAGTCACGTCGGTTTTCAAACAGTTATACAATTCTGTAGAAACCCAATTCAACGCAAAGATCTCTATCCTTCAAAGTGACAATGGTCAGAAGTTCTTTAATAATTCTTTTAGGGAATTCTTAGTCTCTAAAGGAATTGTCCATCAGAGTTCATGTGTGTATATTCCTCAACAAAATGGAGTAGCCAAACGGAAAAACCGTCATCTTATCGAAGTTGCTCGGTCCCTTATGTTGTCAACCTCACTTCCGTCCTATTTATGGGGAGATGTTGTTCTAATAGAAGCTCATTTGATAAACCGAATGCCTTCCCAGGTCTTAAAGTTCCAAACCCCCTTAGACTGTTTCAAGGAGTCCTATCCTGATAATCAGCTTATCCCTGATGTTCCACTTCGGGTGTTTGGGTGTGTTGTGTTCGTCCATACCCATGGTCCTAGTCGAACCAAGCTATCCCCCCCCCCCCCCCCCCCCCCCCCGCTAAAAAATGTGACTTTGTGGGTGTCAAACGCAATTTGATAAATGTTTCTATCTTAGGCATACGCGTAGCGATATATGATTATATGTGATACTACTTCTAGCTATGCATTATTAACGAATGTTCTTGTAGTATGTTGTGCGTTGTCATAAGTTCCTTGCGTTGAAACCAAGTATAATTTCACCACAAGTTTCTCGGTGTGATCCCAGGTCGAACACAAGGACTGTTTTAGGTTATTTCGTTATGTTCGTGATACATGTGACCAGGGGTTTTTCAATTTATAAAAGAATTTGTGTACAAGAAATTAAACATGAGATAAAGTAAAGTAAAGCGGTAGAAATGCGATAATAACATAACTTGCGTTAAAGTAAATCTAAGCTAAGATGATACAAGATACAGGTTTCATGGTACAAGATATTGAGGTCAAGGCTGGCTGTGAAGATTATGCAAAGATCGTGTAATGCGGTGACAAGTCTTATGTACGAAGCAGAAATATTAAAGATAATTAATACAAACATCGCAAGTTTCTTAATTGCATTAACGATATAAGTACGGTTCCGTTTTTCCCTTGGCGTACACCTCTCGGTGATCGGCCACGTTCCCACATCTTTGTGGTGAAACAGGGACGAACGTAATGAACACAAGGTCGCTTCCATCTTTAGAAGTACTACTCGCTTTAGTTAATGCATTCTTCTAACCTTCTCTCGATAGATCAGAATGACATCTTCACTTCTGCTTTCGCAGGTGATGATGTCGTTTAGCATGCTTTAGCTAAACGCATTTATCTCTTTATCACAGATTAAGTTACTCGTTTAATCCATATTAATTACCAAGGTTTTAAGAAAACTTCATGGAGAAGTCAATAAACGGAGGAGCGAAAATAGACAGAGAAGTGGAAATGGAACGATCGAGACATTCAATAAAACTATTTAGTGTCTGATACATGATTTGTGAATGAAGAGATTAAGAAGATGAAATACACTTGATGAAAATAGAGTTAGAAACAAATACAAATGAGCGTCAACGTCTTAGCGCCGATCTGGATGGAGATTTGCTTGCCGGTGTGGATGGATCATGCGGAAGGATGAGCTTCCCTCTCAGGCTTGCTCAATCGGTAGCAAGGATCTAAGCACAGAGCTTCACGGCGGGGATCTGGCAGAATCGCACTGAGATTCACCTCTCGGCCGTGTCTCTTCTCTTCCCGGATTTCTTCCAATTAGTACTCAGCTCAGCCTCTCTTTCAATAATTCAGCAACAATTCGCCCTCGTATCATTAATAATCGTATCAAGTATATCTTCTCTGAATTCTATGGAGGTATTTATAGGTGAAAAGCTTTGATTCTTGGCTTGTGGACCCCACTTCTTATTATGGAAATTCTGAAGATGGAGGAATAAATATTCTTTCTATTATGCAATCAGACCGTCAAATCTGCACAACGGTTAGTTGTACACGTGTCGCAATCCTCCGCCTTTATGTTGCTCAGCTGCATCTTTTGATCGGTTGCTCGCATGCGGTGTTGTATTTATTACTGCATGCAGTTGAAATTTAGCTCGAGATCGACTGTCACATTGCGCCGTTATTGCGTTAATCATCTCTTCAATTTTAATTGACGGGCACAATGTAACAGAGATGTGTTGCTCAGTTTCTCGTTGAGCCTTGATCGCAAGCGGTGACTTGGTTTCCTGCAAAACAGAGTAAAAATATCCTCTTCTACCATCTTGACGATGTTAGTGGGTGTAATTGCGTTAATTCATAATTATTGTATTTTTGAGCTAATTTTCATACAATCAACACATATTCCTTCTCTTTTGACCACAATATCTAGATAAGGCAGCATAAATAACTTGTATTTCTACAATTTATTAGTGGGATATCCTCTTCATCAACGTGGGTAAAAATGTTACCATCCATCCTCACGAAAATATTTTGTCTCAATGGATGTGACCTTTCTTGAAGATCAACCCTTCTTTCCCATTAGTCATCTTCAGGGGAGAGTATTAGTGAAGAAATACTAGTGAAGAGACTAATTAGAGTTTGAGATTGTCAGTTTTACCTTAACCTATTTCTGACATAAGTATCAACACACCCATTCTTCCTACCGAACAAGTCCCATGGATCACGTACTATAGGAGGAATCTCAGGAAGGAAATGGCGTCGTCTGTTACTTCTTCGACTCCAGTTCATGAGTCAGAATGGGTGCGGTTCTAGGAAATAGTAATCCTATCCCTGATAATAGTAACATTTGTGTTGAAAATGATGCTTATGTTGAAGATGATGTAAGTAAAGATAGATTGTGACAGCATCAACGATTGTACTGAGATGCAGTTGATACAAGTAATGGTAATGGTGAAAAATCTTTTCCAGCAGAGAACATTGTTGAAGGTGAAAAAGATCCCTTAGAAGATAAGACGCATGAGTAGAAGGCTGATTGTAGTGGCGAGTCAGAGGAGAAGAAAGATCATGATGCCTCTCTTGACCTTCCTATTGCCTTAAGAAAAGGTACGAGATTCTGCCTGAAGTATCCATTGCAGAGTTACCTATCTTACAGCAACTTGTCTCCCGTGTTCAAAGCCCTCACTACGAGCCTAGACACAGTTACAATATCGAGCAGTATATATGCAGCGATGGAGATTCCCGAATGGAGAATTACAGACATTGAGGAAATAGGGGCGCTTGAGAAAAACAACTCTTGGGACCAGGTTACCCTTCCAAAGGGGCACAAGACAGTTAGGTGCAAGTAGGTGTTCACCGTTAAATATAAGCCTAATGGAATGATTGACAGGTATAAGGCCAGATTGATTGCCAGAGGCTTCATTCAGACCTTCGGAATAGATTACTCCGAGCCTTTCTCCCTAGTAGCAAAGTTAAACATTGTTCGGGTTCTTCTCTCAGTTACGGTTAACAAAGACTAGCCTCTCCACCAGTTTGATGTGAAGAATGTCTTTCTTAATGGAGAATTAGAAGAAAAAGTTTACAAGAGTCCTCTCTTAAGGTTCGAGAAATAATTCAATCATCGAGCATGTAAACTGAGGAAGTCCGTGTATGGGTTGAAACAGTCTCCGCGAGCCTGGTTTGGCAGATTCACTACCTTTGTGAAATCATAAAGGTACAGTCAAGGGCACTCAGATCACACTCTCTTTACGAATAGATCAGTATCAAGGAAAATTGCAGTTCTTATTGTGTATGTAGATGACATTGTCATTTCAGAGGATGATGCTTCAGAAATTGACAGATTTAAAAGGAAAATGGTTGAGGAATTTGAAATTAAGGATCTCAAAAAATTGAGGTACTTTCTCGGAATGGAAGTGGCTCGGTCGAAAGAAGGGATTTCAATGAAAATGACAGGTTGTAAACCAATGGATACTCCTATGGAAGTTGATGCTAAACTCAGTAACTTAAGTAACAATGTTTCGTTTAACAAGGAAAGATATTAGGGGCTTGTTGGGAAACTAATCTATCTCTCTCATACCAGATCAGACATTTTATATGCGGTCAGTGTAGTTAGTCAGTTTATGTAGTCTCCTTACGAAGAACATATGAGAGTAGTGGAGCGCATCCTGAGGTATTTAAAAACCTCTCCGGGCACAGGGTTGATGTTCAGGAAGTCTGACAGACAATGCGTGGAGGCATACACGAATGCAGATTGGGCAGGCTTTGTGGTAGACAGAAAGTCGACATCTTGATACTGTACCTTCGTGTGGGGTAACCTTGTTATGTGGAGGAGTAAGGAATAGGGTGTTGTTGCTAGAAGTAATGCCAAGGCTGAATATAGGGCTATAAGTCTAGGGATATGTGAGGAAATTTGGCTAAAAAAGGTCCTGAATGATCTTGATCAAGATAATGGCGGTTCGATGAAACTCTACTGTGATAATAAAGTCGCAATAAGTATCGTGAACAACCCAGTGTAACATGAAGAACGAAGCATGTGGAAATTGCAAGGTATCTCATCAAGGAGAGACTTGACAGTGGCAACATTTGTATTCCCTATATTCCTTCCAGTCAACAGATAACAGATGTTCTTACAAAAGGGCTTCCCAAAAAGACCTTTGACTCATGTATTAGTAAGTTGGGCCTCATTGATATCTATGCCCCAACTTGATGAGGAGTGTTGAAAGTAGGGTTTAAGCCCTAGGGGAATTTTTTGTCCTTTCACTATACTCTAGGGTTTCCCATTTTTCTATTTAAACGTATTATACAATGAGTTAATATCGTAATGTCAAAATGTAATACAACATTGAATTCAAAATGTAATACAACATTGAAGACAGGAAGTAAGTAATGGAAGTTCAGTTTTCAGCAATCTCTTGCTTCAAATTGATGAAGTGATAAGGCTGCTAGTGACTAATGGCACGTGAGGTGGAAAGGCTCTCTCAAGCACGAGTTTTTCGGTGGTAAGTTAGAGGGAATTTTGGAAGTGGAGAATTCTCAAAATTATTCTCGAATGTGCGCTTACTTGTGTTCCGAGTATTTTGTCTAAGGGCGCAACTCAAACAAAATCTGGAACTCCTCTTCATGGGCATCAAGGCTCTATTTATAGAGTAATATGCGCTGACATCTTTGGGTCTCCTGCTCTGATCAGTCGTCATCTCTGACTTAGTTGGTGAGAATGTCAACATTGCTATCGTGGTCAACATTCTGAAGTTGTGGCAAAAGATCCTTTGGAACTGAGTTAGAGATTCCAAGGTATGTGATCAAATATTCCTTCATCAGGTGAAAGCTCAGCACATACGAACATATCCTGTGATCAACTAAAGATCCTGCGATATATTCCAATAACACTTCGGCATGGGTTAACTCATGATATGCGATCAGTAGGGATTTCAAGTGTACGTCAGTGCAAGTATAATTTTAAGCATGACTTCTTAGTATCATCAATGCATATTTAGCCTATCTAGCCTCATTATTCTAAGAAAAAGGCTACAATAACTTATATTCTTACAAGTAATCAATTACCATATTGCATTTTTATTGTGATACACTTTGAATGTTGATTATTGTTAGATGAATTGCTTATATACTCATGTTTTACTTCATGTATTTAGTAATTGATGTTTGATACCCTCATTACTTCAAAAGTAAGTTACTAATTGCATGTTGATTATTGTTAGATATACTCATGATACGCTTATAAGGTTGATTGTTATTAGATAGACTATTGACACACTCATGTGTTTACTTCATGTATTTAGTGACTGATGTCCTTATTTATTATATTCGATATACTTGATACATTTAAAATATCATCTTTATAAAATGAATATAAATATACTACTTCAAAAATAAATTACTGATTGCATGTTGTTTAATGTTAGATATGCATTACTTGATTTTAGTTGAGAAATTATGACTAGTGACTGGTGTTTACTTATGCTGATATTTTCTGTTATTAGGTTGTATGAATAGCATGACAAAATATCAAAAAATACATAACCTTGTATACAGAAAAGAATCTAAGCCTAACAACTTCATATTGTCTCTTTAAGCAAATACATAACCTTGTATGCATTACTTGATCTAAGCCTAACAATACATAACCTTGTATACAGAAAAAAATACATAACAGTACAAAATATATGTCGTTAATTCTATCTTACCCAAGCAAATGAAAAAAAAAAAAAAAACTAACTAGAATGAAGATAACATCTGAATTCAAAAACTTACTTTTTTTTTTTTTTTTTTTTTTTTTTGTTAAAGGAAAACTTATTAATTGGATCAAATTAAACTCTGATTGGGGTAGGGGGGGGGGGGGGGGGGGGTGGGATTTGTTTGTAAAGAAACTAAAAAAAACTAACTAGAATGAAGATAAAAGCAAATTGTAACACAAACTTTTCTTTTAAAGAGAGTTGATAGAAAAAGATTCTTGGGAAATCTTGTTACTAGGTTTAATCCTATCATTGTTCTTGAACAATAGAACAATTACTTGAAAACGCAATATCCCATAATCTAATAAGGAAAGACCCTTAAAGACCCATATAGCCAATTAACATGAATCATATTAATTAGACCTAATCTAAGTAAAAAAAAACCCTTCCATATAACATTTATCATGTTCTTTTCTTAGATTGCTTTAAAGACATGGATTATCATAATTATGACATTCAAGAAACACATTAGAGTAATTTTCAAGAATGATCGAATGAATGTTCTAAATTAAGAAATTCAATAGTTAAATTCAAAAAAAGTCATAATTAACACAAGAAAACTTAATTTTTGTAACCTATCTCACCATTAATAGTGCCCAGCAAGAATTACATTCAAGAAATCAATAGAATCAAAGTGTCAATTATCCTCCATTTATTTCTTTTCAAATTCAGCCCAAGAACATTCAAGAATGCTGATAATTCAAAAAAATATACAAAAAAACTCAAGAAACCTAGAATTAAGATTTCCTAAGAAATAGAACTACCTAGCTATGGGATTGAGAAGTCTTGAAAGAAATCTTTGAAGATATGATGAAATCCATGAAGTAATTCACTAGGGAATTGTCAATTTTGCAAGAGATCTCTCAATACAAGAATAGATTTGTGAAATTTTCTCTCTAATTTTGATCTGAGCTCTTTCTATCAACAAAAAATAATGAGTTTTCCCTCTTGGTTGAAGTTTGAACCGAAACGTTTTTGTTCTGAAGAAGGTTGCAACCTTGAATAAGTCTAAAGCTGCGTTGTGCAGGCGCGCACATTTTTATTTTTTCGTCAACTTCCAGAGCGTTGTGACGCTACCTTATTTTGAAGCAAAATGTTGAAGAAAAATGGTTCATTCTGTCCTCCAGCGTCGAGCTAGCGTTGAGCTTAGTGTTGTGAGGAATGTTGCGACGCTCCAAGCATTGCTGAAGTGGGTTGACTTGTTCCTTTTGAGGGGCAAAATGGTAATTTGACTTGAAGTGATTCTTTGGTGTCATTTGGCTCGATTTAGCTCCAAAATCTTTGAATTAACTCTGTTTGAGTCAGGATTGGAATTTACCTATCAAAATAGACATATCACCGAAGTCGTACCTCGTTCACAAGTTCCAACGAACTATACTTTGTGGAAATAAACCAAACTTTAACTGCTTTATAAAAAGGGAGAAAGTTTTTATGGGAGAAAATGCTTATAAAAGGGGGATGAACCAATTTAAAGAATAGACATATTTATAGACTAATTTTTGGTCATTCAAATAATCATATCTCTTCAATCTGGTTATTCATGAAAAGACATATACATTCATGAATCAATGCATACATATACTATTTATTCCAACCTTTTCTATATTGATTTTTTTGCAGGTTTTTCTTAGATAAGTAATTGAAGTTCTTTATTTGAAAATATTATGTTGTTTAATAGTTAATAAAATCTTGATTATTATGATTTGGAATTTTGATTTTTGAATTAGTTAGATTTAAAAATATTTATTTTTTTAATGGGTAATAAAATCTTGGTTGTTATAATTTGAATTTTCAAAATTTCAAATTATTGGATATTTTGGTCCATTGTTAATTCATAATTAATAATTCTAAAATATAGTTACTTTTCTAATTTGAAATCGTATAAATTATTATTTAGCTAAGCTGATTTCTGTAATTGATAGGACAATCAAATGTTTATCAATTACTAAGGCCCAGTCTTTTATTATATCAATTTCAGTCTAGGCCCAGGCTCCCATGCAAGTGAAATGACTATTGTCAGTTTTTAGTCCAAACTCATTGGGCTCAAATTTGTAAATTCTTGAGAAATTGTAACATATATCTAAAACTAGACTCCCATTTTAAAATATGTCAATTTTTTAAATTACTGAAATATGCCTACTTCATCGTAGGAGGGATCCAACGTTCACCAAAATTTTTCAATTTTATCCTTGCAAGCACCCGATTGACCTTTTATCATGAAGGATGTATATATACGCCCCCTTTTTCTAGGTGTATTTGAAAAAATATATATTATTTTTATATATTAGATTTAAGATTTGGTTGTTTAGATATGTTGATCGTGGAATCAATTTAAGTTTCAGATTGTATTTTTTTTAATTAATTAAGATAAATTATCTCTAGATTATCTAGGACTCGGATTCATAAATTTTATTGGCAGGAACTTTACATAATTTAGTAATAATAAATGTAATGAGTGAAGATTGAACTTAAGTTGATTTACCACGACTAACTAATGATTTTGATATTAGGCCAATCATATATATATATATATATATATACATACATATGATTATGTAAAGAGCATAGAGTTGAGGGGAAGTGGAGTCATTTGATAATGTTTATTGAGATAGAAGGTGAGTAAGAAGAAGCCGAATTGGTGGATTTTTTGGTGCTAGAATGGTGAGGGGATATGCAAAGAAATTGGAGGAAGAAATCGGAGAGAATTATGCTATAGATCTGCACACAAGTATTTATGTTGTAGAATTTTAACTTCAATTTTGGAGAAAGCCATATTTTTAATTTTGATTTTAGAAAAATATAATATGTAGGATCACAAACTTTATTATCCAAATAAGTCGTCATTACGACTAATTTAGATTGATAGTAGACAAATACGTTAATTTTACAGAGAAAGTATTTTCTTCCGTATTTTCTTCTAATCTTCGCTTTTAAATTAAGAACAGAATATTTTTTCCAAATTCAAGTATGAAAAAACGTATTTTCTTCTAGTTTTTACTTTTAAAGAACACGTTTTTATGGACAAAAAGTCATTTCCTTCTAGTTTTCAATTCTAATGTCTTAGATTTTTTTATTTTACATGATCATATTTTATATTTGATTTATTTAAATTAATTTTGTTTTATTTGATTCGACTATTTTAGTTAATTAGATTTTGTTTCAAATACACCATAGTTGTAGGGTTTTGTTTTAAATATTTTATTTCATTATTTTGATTTTATTAATCTAATTTATTAGATTTGATTTAGTTTCATTCAATTTGATTTCATAGGATTAGATTTGTTTTATTATATTGGTATATTTTAAAATTAAATAAATGGAAAAATCTAGGATTTAAATATTTTTCAAGTAAAAAGTAGAATTAGACATTTTCCAAAAAGTATTTTTAATTAGACATTTGTCCGAAATTGCTCGTTATTTGCCTGTTTTAAAAATCAAGAATGATATTGAGTTAACTAATTTGAGATCATATTTTCATCCATGTCCAAATATTTAAAAGTTTTAAATTTAATCATTACTTTCTTACCACTGTGCACATATGTATATGCATCTCTTTATGATTAATACATGTTTTCATTACATTTTTTTTTTTCTAAATCATATTCTATATTTCTATTATTTAGTCAAATTCATTAAAATTTCCAAAATTTTGGGTTAGGTTTATTTTCGCATGGTTTTATGACTAAGAAATGAATATGTTCTTCATCATCAATTATGTTTATTTATTTATTTTATTTTTCTATCAAAATTTTTAATAATTTCGTTATTCAATCTTTTGATATAAAAATGATTGAAATTTTATGTTGTAGTTACAATGTAAGCAACCATTAATATATACTATGTATGTATCCTCTTATATATTCTTGTTACTATATATATATATATATTGTCACTCGTGTATATACTTATCATCGATATATAATTTTAGAAGTTACAGAAAATGTATGAAGTTGCAGAAAGACAACTTAAAAAGTTGAGTATAATTTAGTCCATTTATAGAAAAAAATAGATTTAGAATTTAATTCAGTATGATCTTAAATCAAATCTCAAACAAAAAATCAAAACCAAAACATATTTTCAAACTCAAGATTATAATGATTTACACACTACATTTATCACCAATATATAATTTTAGAAGAAAAATTAGAGAAAATGTATGAAACTGCAGAAAGATAACTTAGAAAATTGAGTATAATTTAATCAATTTATTGGAAAAAATAGGTTTTGAATATAATTCAATATGACCTTAAATCAAATCTCAAACAAAAAATCAAAACTCAATTAAACACATTTTCTTTTATGTAATGCGATGATGTTATTATTTTGAAATAAATATGTAGAAAACTCAAGATTATAATGATGTTTTTAAAACCAAAGGTGTTAAAAAAATATATAGTGGTGATATTATTTTGAAATAAATAAATTATTTGATATTTATCAATAAAATTCAACGTTTAAAATATTAATGCCGAGGCGATAAAAGGTTGATTTTGATGAATATTTCTTTAAAAATTATAAAAATAAAAAATTCGAAAAAAATAGATTAGTAAATAAACATTTTAGGATTTTCAAACAAATTAATTAACATGTCTATTATTTATATTATATATATATTTGTGACATTTTGATGCTTACTTTTGATGCTTACTTTTGTGTTTCATGGATGATTTCTACGATATAATGGAAATATCGATTCACTCTTCATATCGATGGAAACATGAAAATATCCATGAAAATATCGCAGTATGCATAAATTAACTAATATATGAGGATAAAAGAGATAAAAGGAGAAATCAACTAAAGGAGGCAAAAACGAAAATAAAAGTTTCTCTACCTAAACCCTTTTTAGATAGTATAGATAACTATTTTAAAGTACAAATTACACATAATTTTTTTAAACCACCACTCTACATCACAATAACGGCAATTACATTTTTTTAAACAAAACGAAGATCATTGAATAAGTCATTAATTTTCTAAGGTGACATTCATACTTCTTAATAAATAAAAATAGAACTAACAAAAAGTAGTTGATATATATCAATTAAAATTTAATCAAGTTTTTTGAAATCTCACCATTACAATAAAATAAAATTGATAAGTTAATAGACGACAATGAACTTTCTTTTTCTGTAAAAGTGAATTCAACTTAGTGATAATTGTCATACATCATTTAAACGTGGAACATTCCATCTCTATTCTACCGATTCTCATATTATTATTTAAAAAATATAAAAAAATTGTTGCTTCGTGGACCTCCATAATTTTAGCAAGGATTAGAACGTGGATTGATGAAAACATTGAGTAGCACTACTCATGAAATTTAAAACCAAAGAAAATCGATCCAAATCCATTGCCATATAGTCATTGGTGCAACTTAATCAATCTTTATAATTATTAATTTACAACTTTTTTCACTCCCCAACTTGTTTCAAAAAAATTATTTAAAATATCAAGTTGAGAATCAAAAGTTCTACCTCAAAAATTCAGCTTATTCATTGTTTTATCTTTTATCATTTCCAATGCAATATAAATATTTCCCATGAAAATCACAATAGTTTAAATTGAATAAAACTCATGTATGCTACATAAATATTATCCTCCCTCTCATCAAAATGGTTACTTATGTCAAGTTGAGCATTGTTAACCTATGAACATTAGTTTTTTTTTTTTTTAGGTCGCCCATCTGAAAAATAATCAAATATGTACCTTTTTTCCAAACTAAAAAATGATATATTTCTAGTTTAATAACCAATCAACTAAAAAGTTTATGTTGGTTAGGTTATGAAAGATTTAATATGTCAATATTACTTCAATACAATCATTATTTATTTGCAATTTGGACATTGTCAAATTGGATTTAGCTTAGTGATAATTGACATGCACTCTCTTCCTTAAAGTTGATGGTTCAATCTTTCATCTCTGTCACTGTTATATTAACTAAATAAGTAGTTTGAACGTCAACATTATATGTTCTTATATCATGTTAAATAACAAATCATTTTTAAAGTTTAAATTAATGTGTTACGATAAATTTAATTCTATCAATATAATTTAACATGGCTTACTCTAATGATTAAGACATCTCTATTTTATCTCAAACAACCTATATTTGATAATATTTTATTATTTTTACAAATTGATTTGATTGGAGATATACTTATGAACTTAACCCATAGAGATTTTAATAATATGTGTTATGGGTGATTTTGGACTCAAGATATAATCGATATAAAATAAGAATAGAAGCAACAAAGTCGAGAAAATGATAAGGTTTGAGCTAAAAGTTGCACCCTATGGGCCTAGGGGTGAGGGTTAGCTTGTATAAAAGCCCAAATTTATGTGCTTGGTCATGATCGAGGTCGATCCTAGCAAAATAGCTAAGGGACGAATGGACAAAATGGAATGATATTTTTTGAAAAGTGACCAAACAAATTTTTCTTTGAGAAAATGGCCAAACAACTCATTTGGATATGATTTAAAATATAATTATGAACAAAAATACTCTTACGATCGAATCCCTTATGGCATATTTCAAACAATTCTAATAACTTAAAATAAGTTCTAAAAAAAATTAAACCATCCAAATCTCCTAATTTGAATTATTAATTATTAATTGTGAGGCAAATAAAAAATTAAAATAACCTAACTTTTTAAAAAAGAATATCTAAAATAATATCACTAAACGAATCTATCGCTAGAAAATCTAGAAATATAGTTATAAATTAATGACTGGAAACTCGAAAAGTTATACTTTATTTACTTATTTTCACCCACAAAATAAAAGTTGATTGTAAAATATATTTAATTATAAACACTGAATAAGCAAATACCATGTATTCAAAAGAGCTATATTTAAAATCTTCATCATATGTTGTTACACATTCTAAAAGATAATTTTAATCTTTATTAGTATGAGTAATCCAAATATCTTGTGTTAGTTATAATTTTTGTTATATTTTGTCATATACATTATATTAAAAATAACTTAAATCCCACGCAAATACCTTGCAATAGCTTAAAAAAAAACTCCTACCAAGTCATGCAAATGAAAAGATTATGTACTAAAAAAATATCTTTTCTATGGAGTACACTCTTGACCAAGATGTATCGATCATGGACGAAAGAAATTACATACCTATGGGTTGTGGACTCCAACGGCTACCTTCTCCTCTTGCAGGGTAGTCTAGGCTTTTGATGATAAGATCAAAAAATTAAGTCCAATACTGTTGTCGTGATTCTGGTAAGGTGTGTGTTTTATGAGCCATGTTTTAAAATTGTTGTTATTGAGCTTGTGAACTTGGTGGTCGTAGTAAAGAAGATGCAGTTGATATTGCGAGAGATCGAAAAGTTTTCCAATAACTAGAGATGGAAACATAAAAAATAGATATAGATGTTTACTAAAAAGATTCTAGAGATAAAGATATATACAATATTTGTATCGGAGATATAGAAATAAAGATAAATTAAACCTTAAAAAAATCTTTTAATAAATTAAAAAAAAGATACATTCTTAAGTTTTCAAATATAAATCAAATATCCTAGTAAAAAAATATTTAAATCAAATCCCCATAAAATTTATTTGCAAATATCTTCTCAAACTGAGCTGTTGACAATTGAATCCAATTTTGCCCATTATTTTCATTTTCGTATCCGTAATAGTGCGAAAAGAAGGAAGGCTTTCCACCGGCCGACCACTACATAAGCCACTAGCGGAGAAAGCTCGAAGAGCTCCCCTTCATTCGTTGCAAAGCCAAAGTGTGTAACCATTTACAAGACATTTTTACATGCACCAGACTTTTTTATGGGTAAATATGGAAGAATATGGATCCCTCCTCAAATACCAATGATCATATTTCAATAAATTCAAAAAATGGTCATATTTCAAAACCACATCCATAATATGACCATCTATTATAATTTCTCAATAACTAAAACATCTCTCACGCATGCCCTGACCCAAAACATCGCTCTAGAACTAAAATGAACCTTAGGGGGAGATGCTCAGCCTTGGCCTCAACTTTGGCCGAGGTCGAGGTCAACCCCAGTCAAGCAAGAAATCGAGCATAGACCTCAGCTTGATAGGTTATATAATTATCCTAAATTGACTCTAGGATACTAACAAAACGACCTAGGTTAATCACCTCTAGAAATAGATCATTATAGCTTTACATGAGACAACTACCACTAATATCTTACTCTTAAATTCTCTGGCTTCCACACTCTTTCACTATCTGATTTAAGCATTAGAGTATATGTGACAAGTAGTACACCAGTATGCAATTTTTTTTTTCATACCATACCACGTTCTTTTGTCCTTCAAATAAATTCATTACTGGTGTTACATGAAGGCCAAGTATGTTCTTCCCATATTTTGGCATCAATTCAATATGATTATAAGGTATTTATGCTTATGGGAACTGTAAACTACTATTGATTCAGATCCAAGATGAATGTTACAAAACATGGAAGAATAAGAATGAGAATATGAATAATACAAAGGGTTTCACAGTGGATGCAAGTGGTGTCCATACAGATAAGGGTTTATGGAGCCCTAGCGCTGCTGCCACTTGGTGTGGAAGCAAAATTTTAAGTGCTTTGTGGTCAAAAAGTATGGGTTGGAATGGACCACTCCAAATGATAAATCACTTCACCTAACTAACTACCATATTATTACATTTGTATATATACATATAACACTTATTTATAGAATAAGTCATTTGATTGCTTCCATCCAACTGACCCTTTCAACCCTTTTAGAGTCCAAATCATTTCTTGGTTATTATGATTCACACGTGAATTGGGTCAATTCTAGTCGCTATTCGATGTCTCTCTTTAAATTTAAATATAACGTCACAATCTTTACTTTTAAAATTTTAGGCTTTGATTTAAACAACAATCTGTTTGTGTCACTTTGAATTATTGCAAAATATACATAGTTATTAATAGATATTTTTTTTACTTTCTGAATTATCTCTAAGCCATTTGATGCCATTTAATAATGTAGATATGTGTAATTAATTTGGTATGGCATTTGTTGAAGTAATTATTTTTTATATATTATAGTCTAAGTATGGTTAACTTTCACTCAATGAAATTAATTAGTTATAATTCTAAAACATAAACAATCTTAATTCATATTAGTTCCAATGAGTATAATTCAATTGACATAGTGATTTTACTGATAATCTCAAAATCAAATATTCGATTCTCCCATCTCTCATGTTGTAAAAAAAAATGTATTTGATCATATGGATATTTGTATGCTTGAAAAAAATTATTCTCTAAAATATTAAAATTTTAGTTTAATAAAAAAAATGGAAAGACGTGTGATAAATTCACATAATAATATGGAGTAGTATACGAGTTAGAGATTCAAGTTTTAACTTTTTTACTTCTATTTTTTAAAAAAGTTTTTCCTTTCAAAAGATAGTCACAATTATATGGAGCAAATATATTAATGATGAAAAACACATTTTTTCTATTAGACTAATATTTGTACTTGCTATACTATTCAGTTCAAGTCTTATGAGATAGAATTACAGGATGTAATACAAAAAAAAAAAAAAAAAAAAAAATGTTGTGATAACCTATTTTAGGACTTGTTAGGATTGAGTTAAGAAAAAAGTATTTTAAAAAACATTCATTTTTATTTAAATATTTTTTTATAAAAATTGATCAAAATACATTCGAAAATTTATTTCTATTGGTTACTAAAATATTCTAATTCCTTTCAAAATAACTTATTATTTAAATTAAACACTTGAAATGTAATCCAAACACATCTTTATATTCATTGGGATAAGGATATAATTTATAAATATATTAATTAAACCACGCGTTAGTCATGACCAGAACGCGAGTTAAATGTTTAGTTTTTTTTTTTTTTTTGTCCCTTTTCTCAATAGTAGCTTTAGAATATACAAATATTTAGATTTGTTGTCTTTTTCTAATTAAGAATTAGTTGGAAAGAAATTTTCAATGGACTTCACTTTTTTTTTTATATCGGTTTGGTTATAAGATGCATTCTACAATGTGTATCCTATAATATAGTTAAACATTAACCTTGAGGTGTGCTAACTTAAGCATGATTTAATTGGATAGGACATTGTATTGTCGATCAAAAAATTAAATTTGGATTCTCAATGTTAATTGTAGTTGAATTAAATTAAGAAAAAAACAGTCACATTGACCATGAACTTTATAAAGATGATAATTTTAATAATAAAATATATCATCTATTATAAAAACAATCAAAATCATCCATTTAAATTTAACTCAATTAGTTGTTTGAAAAAAACATAATTCAATGAGTTAAAATATATATTGTGGACAACCAAGTTTTGAAATTCAAATTCTATTATACTAACACATACTCCAAATAAGCTTAAATTTATACAAAGCTATTAAAATATTACGTCATCAAATTATACTAATTGATTACTAAAAAAAGATTAAAGATAATAATAATAAAGAAAAAGAAAAAGAGAGAAGATAATCTTGTTAATTGTCGTAAAACCATCCACACGAAAACGGCTCAAACTTTACAATTAAAAAAAAGAAAGGGAAAAAATGTCCAATTAAATTAAATGCCAAGTGGTTATGTTGTTGGAGTAAAACGAAAGCTTGAGAAGTTGAAACTTCTTCTTATTATTACTATTTTTTAATTTTAAGAAGGACAAGCCCAGACATAACAATTACAACTCCCTCAGCAAACATAAAGCAACCAATTTGAAAATTTTAAGGTTTCTTTTTTAAATGTTTTTGTACGTATGGCCTATCTTTGAGTACATTAGTTTCCTGACCCTCCCGAATTATAATTTTTGTTTACATTACCAACCCTATTCAGGACATACAAATGCACTGTGATCGCAACTAATCCTCCAGCACATTCCTATTCCTAACCTAATTTGACGAATAAAATGCGATGACAATTTAAGCCTGACTCGACGTTCCAAAATATATTTTTGCTAGTGATGATCCTTCCCACCCGATCATTTTCACTAATCCTTGACCCGATTTCGTAACACAAATGCGATAAATGAATGAAGTAGTTTGAAATTGGGTCTAATGCATATCACAATAGAGATATACCTTACAACTTGATATTTGGTCATCCATGACCTGATTTGTTAGCCAACGCACGATGCGTCCAAATGTCAATCTTTTTCTCTCATTGACCCGAGTTAGAGATATCATGACGAGACTTATGAATTGTCCATCGACCTATCACCATTTTTGTTTGCTAATGAAATTTAAATAATCGATAAGGAATAATATTATTACGAAAAAGTAAAAAGAAAGTAAAAAAAAAACTCCTATTGTCGTTGGTCACTATTTATATTGCTTGACAATGGCTCTGTGCATGTTATAATATTGTGTTCTGTATTTCCACACATCGTGCATCTTAAGGCCTGTATATTCTCCTGCGAGTGGAATCCGATTGACACGTAACCTACCAACTCTGGGGGTTATTTTTTGTGGTAGGTAGGGGTGTTCACGGTTAGGTTCGATTTGATTTGTGAGTCAAACCGAACCGAATAATTCGGTTTTGAAATTACATTAACCGAACCGAACCTCATAATTTGGTTTGGAAGAGTATTCAGTCTGGTTTGGTTTTGATTTGGGTGCGGTTCGATTTCGATTTGAGTATCACATGATTTGAAGGACGAATGAGATTTGACAGAGATCTGACGAAGTGAGATACGAGTTCTGAATTCTACGTATAGGTTGGGAGTGAGAGAGATCAGAGACGACAGATGACACGAGGGATAGTGAGGGGGCAATAGAGTGCGAGAGACGAGACCGCCAATGCCAGACGAGATCGTAGGAGGCATTGAGATGGGTGGCTAGAGAGTGACGGAGTGAGAGAAAAGAGAAGGAGGTCGGTAGAGTGAGAGGGAGTCAAATTCAAAGAGAAGAGATGGTGCATGGGGTGGAAGGGATCTACATTGCGCGATAGAGGGTCTGAGGGAGGGGCCAACGCGGGAGGGATATCGTGAAAGTAGAGAGTCTCTTTCTGTTGGGGTTGATGCCCTAAAACTTGTGGGTTCTGTAATTTGTAATTGCAATGTATAAACAATTTTATTTATTTAATAAAATATGAGATATTTTATTCGACATTTAGTAGCATTAACCCACAAACCAATAAACTAACATCCAAGGTTATATTCTGTAGCTTAAACATGTATGTAAAGACATACAGGTGGATCATGTTTAAGTGATAACCTAAAAGGTCTGTAGTAAATAGATAAGACTGGGTACCTTATCTCAGTGGTACTATGAATACGACCCATTTTGTAGATGTTACAATTGAAGTGCTACAAATGATCTGATTCTGATAATTCATATAGAGACATGTGAGCGGGGTATTCTATACAAAGGATATTGTATAAGGTTGGACCATGAAATGAGTCTCATATATAACACCGTTAATAATAGAGACTTCCGTTTAACTAGGATGACCATAAGTGACATGACCTGAATCCTAAGTGAGTTGTGAACTCCTGTCTGTGAAAGTGGTCCTTTGATTTGTATGGGTAAAAGTGGCTAGATCGCTGACTCGATAAGCCTACCATTTTGGAGATTCGTCTGATTAGGGAGTTGGAAACACAACTACACGAGACAGAATTCACTTCATCTCTATTGTTGGGAAGATAAATTGCTCCCTTAAAGGTTGATTCCAAGGCTTGAACAATGTGGTGTCACATCCTCTCTTGGTCCAAGAGGGGTTTAGTCATAGTTGGACTATGAGTTATTCTTCTTAAAGGAATCAGTGGTACTTAAGGAGTTAAATGTAACTATAGAGGCAAAACGGTAATTTTAGCTCAATTGTACTTATGAGCAATTTGTGGAGAGTCATTGCATTATTGACTGGTTATATCCAATGGACATAGAAATATATTTGTAGTGTGAAGAGTGTAGCTATCGAAGTGGAGTGACCGGCAGTTAATGGATATTGAATAATTAGTTTAATTAATTATTCAAATACCATTAGAGCTTCAATCTACTGGTCCATAAGGTCCATTTTGTAGCTCAACAGATATTATTGAGAATTAATTTTGGATTAATTTGAATTGTTCAAATTAATTGAGGGAATTAAGTATATGTGATATAATTAAATTAAATTAAATATATGTGATATAATTAATATAATAGATTTAATACATTATATAAAGTTTATTTTTAGAGGAATTAATTTTTTTTAATGTGATTCAAATACTAATTATATGGATGGGATGCATATAATTAAATTTAGTATAAATGTGATTTATATTAAATGTCATGTATTATTGAGAGAAATAAAAACTATACGTTATATTGTATTTGATACAATATAAAAACTATACGTTATATTGTATTTGATACAATATAAAAACTATAGGTTATGTGTTATATTTAATATAACTTGTGGTTATATATACATATAATAAGTTAGTTATTATATATATAATTCTTATTTAAATTAAATTACAAAATTAAAAGGAAGGAGCTACAACTTCCTCCCCTTGATTATCTCTCAATGAATCGTGGTAGGGGAAGGTTTTTTTTTTTTTTTTTAAACTCGATAAATTACACTAAACAAAATTCACCTAACCACACTGCAAAATTCGATTTAGGTGAGTATTCGGTTTGGATTCCCAATCGGTTCAGTTTCTGCAGTTTTAGTGAACACCCCTAATGGTAGGATAACACATTCCATGTATCCTGACGGGTTAATGTTAAGATTAGGTATTCCACACTATAATATTGGTTACAAAGTGTGAACGGGTTAATGTTTCTCAACCTGGTAGCAACGATTGCAAGTGAGCATGGAATCTCCATATAGTCGAACATTTTACATGTGCATCACTATTTAAACTGACGATACCATTGAAGTGGGTCCTTGAACAGTGAATGTATGCAGTCAATTGGGTTTATACTTGGTACCATCTACTCATATTGAACTCTTCAGTCATTAGCTTTTCACTGTAGTTCGAATATGATGTTGTACAGGAGGACCAATGGTTTTATCAGTCAAAGAACTATTCCTGGAGTTTCTCTCTAATAAATTTAAGCAACGTATTATTGGTAACAGTCTAGCCTCTATTACAGGTGAATTGAAGCATTCTGCTTGCTTCTCATGTTGTCGTAGCATTTTGTAGTTTGGTGGACTCGAGTCCATCGTTCTAATCTGACACACTTCAGGTATTGTGTCACAGTTCCATTCTTAAAACCATATAGTTTTTCCTAAAAACGGTTGAATTTACACACCCTATATGCTCTTGTTGCATCGTGAAAAACCCACAATATTGCACCATCCTTAAAGTTCTTTTCTATGTTGCTTCTCAAGTGGTAATTGGACAATGCATAGGAATACTCAGGATACTGCGCTCGTTATTCCCTTGTGGGGGTAAGACATAATAACCATGTTCAGGTCCTCCCCCATGCATCGTTTAAGGTGTCACATAAAATATGATCACGAAGAATCAGACTCCTTATCAGCTATTCCTTACGTCAATGGATATAGTTGGTTATTACCATCAAAACAAATAGCCACCAACATGCAACTTTTATGTTTGCCTTTCAATGTTTCCCCACTAACAACTACAATAGGCCGTCAATTGGAATATCCTCAGATAAATTGGCCATATGTCATAAACATGTATTTGAAATTACTATATCTTCTAATTCAACATGAAATACAATACCTGGGTTGGCAATTTAAGTGTTTCACCGTTAGCATGAAACATAGTGTAAGATTCCTAAAGTGATCCCCTATGAAGTAACTAAGTAGTCTTCCACGCATGTCATGCTTTATCGTAACTTATGTTCACCCCATAGTCTATCCACATTTCTTTGATAATGTGTTTAGGCTTGTAAACACGACTAGGACCTCCTATTTTGTTTAACTTTCCAATTACTGAAGTAGTTGCATGCTTATGGTCATGACTTATTAGTGGTTGAGAACATGTGTGGATGCTACAATATTTGGAAATTTTGAAGATTTGACTTCAGTCCATCCGTACGGCTCATAGTCTTCAACTGCAACCGTCTTCTTTACATGCTACTGCGAGTAGGTTTTTTAGAGAGCCGAAGGTACTTGGTCCACAACAGTCGAAATTGGTGAAACGACGTTGGATTGAAGTATGAACTCTTTTAATTTATAAATCGCGCTTAGACTTCTAATCAGGCGAGTGCTCTATAGAAACCTTCGTGTTTCATTGGGCTGATAGGTTCATCATTGTTGCAATATTCATTAAACTCAAATTGGTGTAAATAAACATTTCTTATTGTGCTTGTGTTACAAAACCGGGTTAGGGATTAGTGAAAATGATCAGGCAAGAAGGATCATCGCTAGCATGAACATATTTGGGAACATTGAGTCAGGTTTAAATTGTCGTCGCATTTTATTTGTCAAATCAGACTAGAGATAGGGAAACTTCATCGGACGGAGGGCTAATTACGATGGTGATGTGTTTGTATGTCCTGAACAGGGCCTATGAGGTAAGCAAAAGGTTATAATTCACAACTTCACAATGGGGGGTTCACAAAATTGAAACATGCTCAAGGATAGGTCATCCGCACAAAAACCTCTTTCTTTTGGTAACTATTTGGTTTTTCATTTTTCATTTTTTTTTAAATTAAGCCTATATCCTCTCAATTTTTTACTATAGTTTTCATCTATGTTAAGTAAATTAGTTAAATTTTAAGCTAAATTTCAAAACAAAAACTTTTTTTTTTTAGTTTTCAAAACTTAGCTTGGTTTTTTAAAACATTAGTAAAAAGTAGATAATAAAGCAAGAAATTTAGAGGTGAAATTGGTATCTATAAGTTTAATTTTTAAAAACTAAAAATAAAAAACCAATTAGTTGCCAAACAGAGCCTAAATTCTTCCACACATAAAATTTTAAATTCCTTTGGCACAAAATTCCATTAGCAACCTCATTTTGTAGTTTGCTTATATGCTGAAAATTTATGGTTACTCACAAGAGGAGCCAAACGACGAACCTCACTTATCAAGGACTTTATGGAAGTAAGATTTTTTAGTTTCATGATTCAATAAATGAATAGTTTCCACGCAATTGAACTCAATAAAATTGTTGTTGGGTGATTTATAGTTGACACCATTAAAATTTCTTCAAGAATTGAAGTCATCTCGAATGATCACACATCATAATCCCCTTGGCTTCTACCATTTTGAAACCTGCTCCAATCAAGTTTCCTAAGTGATCTCTGTTAGGGTTGATGCCCTAAATCTCATAGGGTCTTATAGTTTGTAAACTTTATATAAACAAACTCTTATGTGATTAATAATATATGATATTTTTATTCACTTTATCTATAAAATATGTGATATTTTAGTTGCATTAACCACAAACCAATAAACTAACATCCAAGATTATCGTTGTAACTTAAAAATGTATGTGGAGACATACAGGTGGATCTTGTTTAAGTGATAACCTAAATGGTCTGTGGTATATGGATAAGGTTGGGTACCTTATCTTGGTGACACTACAAGTATGGCTCGCTTTGTAGGTGTTACAATTATTGTAAAGTGCTACAAATAATCTGATCCTGGTCATTCATGTATTAGACATGCGAGCAAGGATATTCTATACAAAGGAGTTTATATAAGACCGAACCACGAAATGTTTAGTCTCATTATATAACACTGTTCATAATAGAGGCTTTCATTTCACCAGGATGACCATAAGTAACATGACCTGAATCCCGAGTGAATTGTGAACTCCTGCCTATGAGGACGATTCTTTGATTTGTATGGGTGAGAGTGGCTAGATCGTCGACTCAACAAGCCTACCATTTTAGGGATTCGTCTAATTAGGGAGTTGGGAACACAGGTACACAAGATGGAATTCACTCCTTCCCTGAAGCAGGGGTAAGTAGATAAATTTCTCATTTAAGGGCTGATTCCAGGTCTTGAACAATATGGCGTCACACCCTCTTCTGGCCTGAGAGGGGTTTAGTCATAGTAGAACTATGATATATTGTTTATTAAGGGGATCAATGGTACTTAAGGAGTTAGATATAACTATAGGGGCAAAACGATAATTTGACCCAGCTGTACTTACAAGCAATTTGTGAAGGGTCATCGTACCATTGATTGGTTATATCCAATGGACACATAAATATATCTGTAGTGCGAATAGTGCAGTTGACAGTCTTTTAGTGGAGTGCTCGACAGTTAATGGATGGTGGATAATGTAATTAAAGAGATTAATTAATTATTCATGTACCATTGAAGCTTCAAGCTACAAGTTCATAAGGTCCCCTTGGAAGCTCAAAAGAATTTAGTTAAGAATCAGTTTTTTGGTTAATTTGAATTGTTCAAATTAATAAGAGGGAATTTAATTATATATGATATAATTCAATTAATTCAATTATATATGATATAATTCAATTAATTCAATTATATATGATATAATTGTTATAATGTATTTGATACATGGAAATAAATATTTGAATGAGATTCAAATATATTTTCTTTGAATGAAATTCATAGTTGTTAAATTTAATATAAATATGATTTATATTAAATGTCAAAAATAGAGAAAAGAGACTATAGTTTATATTGTATGTGATACAATATTAAAACTATAGGTTATGTGTTATATTTGATATAACATATAGTTTAATATAAATATAATATGATAAGTTAGTTATCATATTTATTTTTATTATTTTATTATTTTGAATAATAAATTTTTATTTTCTCTCAAACCACCTTAGTGGGTAGTTAATTAGTTTTGTGGCAAAAAGAATAAAAAAAAAAAAAGTTATCTTCTTCTTCCTACACGACATAACACCTATACGATAGAAGAGATTTCTATACGATAGTTTCTTCAATCTTCTTCCTCTTCCAAACTCAAACAAACCCTCCAAACCAAAATAGTCAGAGTTCACCACTTCTGGGTTCTCACCCTGAGAATACTAAAGACTCACTGTGGTATTGTCCTCTCTTTTTGGTTCGTGAAGTTCTTGAAGAAGGACTTTAAGAAGTTGTTAAGTTCGAGGCTCGTGACCATTTGAGAGAATTACACAAAGAAAGGTTTTTCAAAGATGATATCTCTTGAACCATTTTTCCTTGTAAAAAGCATGTTGTAATTTTTTTATGAATGCATATCTTTTATGTTTACTTAAATTTAGCTTTTCAATAAAAATGGAATTTGAAAGATCCGCTTCCGCTCAAGGATTTCCTTGTAAAATGAGTTCCTTCAATCTCGCCCAACTCAACCAATACTACCTATATGATCATTCCCTCACTAAGTGGCATTGCAAGATATTGACCACCAATTCATTTATGGAGGAGACGATCTTTTGGCTGGATATACTAATTCTTTTAACAAAGGTCTCTCCAATAAGAATTTTTCGATTATGAATCTCCCACATGAGCCAAAGTACTAGAAAAATTTCAACTTTATTATGGGAACTAAGCTCCCGAAATCATGCAAAGTGATCTATGTGATAACGGACAGAAGTGCACGTTATTACAATGCAAAGATATAAAACAATGAAGGATTACGATGGTAAAAATATATAAAATCACATCTAAAAGAATTAAGTTTAGAACATTGCGATCGCATGTGTCCATCGCATTAAAGCAGCTAACTTATGTATTTTATGCAGGAAAATGCGTTGGTGCAAGGCGGAATTGCGATCCAAAGAATTTAGCGTCCAAGCGCATTAAGAGATTGCGACCACAAGGCTATGCGATCATATGCGTTCACGAAAATTTGCTCAAGAAGGTCGACGCATAGAGTCGGCGCATCAAGGTGAAAGCTTAATAAATCTATATGGGATAGAAAGCTGATGACAGTCGAATCCGAATTTAGTTGACAAGCCATTAACGATACATTGTAGCAAGTACACTCAACTTTTCGGTGACAATTTGTCACACCCCGTATCAGATTACCCTCCTAACCTGGATGGAATGGTGACTGCAGCAGTTACCAACTCTTTTGCTGGCACTTACTGCTTATCTTACCTGTTAAACCTTGCTCAAACCCTGAATACATACATAATAACTCAGAACTCAACACATTTACATTATAGGGTTTTGCAGCATTGTTTATACATAGATAATACAACCTAGTGAGCCCCATCAAAAATACTGGTCACTAGACAGACACATGTGTACTAACTAACATAGGTCTTCAATTACGCTTCCCTCAACCTGCTTCTTTGAGTGGTAGAGCAACAACAGAATAGTCTTTTGGGAACTGACCACTACCTGAAAGAAAACATTTGAAAACGTGAGCTAGAAGCCCAGTGAGTGACTTAATAAAACATAAATCTCATGCTTAAACTGAAAGCTCGAAAACATAATACTAGAACTAAAATATACCAAGCAACCGTGTATATAAAACCTTTACAATCATTGTATCTAAAACCTGAATTTAAATTGAGACCCCTACTTCGATCTCTTCATACTGAGCTATGGCTAGGAGGGACCTCTATGTCGATCTCTTTAAAAATATATCGATGGGCATCTCAAGCAACTTCCTCTAAGCATTAGCATTGATAACTACTCTTAACACCATTAAACATCATTATTCCTTAGTTGAGAACAAGCATACTTTGCTCTAGCTCCCAACGTTTGTTATCGGCTATGAGACCCATGCTTCAGCCTCTCTTTGCTGGTTTATGGCCTAGGAGACCCATACTTCGGCCTCTCCTTCAAAACTATCCACGTGTACGTGGAGGTTTCTATGTACCGTCAACACCTTAGGTACATTTATTCAGATACCTTTCTTACCTTCAATACTCCTCTTCATTGTGTTTAGGAATATCAACGCATGTACTTTAGATATCTTAGGTATATAAACATAGCACATCAAGCTTAGTTTTAACCCTAGTGCATGCTTCATACTTTATAAAATAAGTTGGCTTAAATCGTGTTGAACTAGCTTGTAAAAACTATTAGCATGCGTTAGATATGGAAAACATACTTGGAAAACTCATACATTAGTAGCATCATGCGTTGATAAACATTCATAAACATTAGCAATTTCAAATTATCCTTCTAGCCTAGGAGAAGATATGACTGTCTTTATCCTCAGTTGAGAGTGAACTACTAGATCTAACTCTCAACGTCAACCTTAGTCGAGGAGAATCCTTTTGCGCATTCCCTCGACGTCATATTACCTACGTGCACGTGGTTATAACTGAGTGTCGTCATACCTTGGGTACTTCTGCTTAGATACCTTATCAAATGTCCTTCAGTATCGAGCTGCTAAGATACCTTCTCAAATGTCCTTTGGTATCAAGTTGGTCTGGTATCTTCTCGAATGTCCTTCGGTACCAAGTTGGTCAGATACCTTCTCAAATGTCCTTCGGTATCTGGTTGGACGAATACCTTCTCAAATGTCCTTCGGTATCTGGTTGGACGAATACCTTCTCAAATGTCCTTCGGTATCGCGTTTTAAGTAAAACTAGTCATAAACATTTAGTTGAACACTAAGGCTTAGTGCTCAAAGCATCATACTAGTTCATCATAAAAATGGAGTTACTTAAACATGCTGAAAGTATTTGGACAAGATAACATATTTACAACATGTAAATTCCATGGAAAACATGCTTTACTTAGCATGAGAAATAGTTTCACAAATACGTTGCTTGGCACATCATTTAAACACTTAGCATGAGGAATATCTTCAAAGAAGTCATAGTTTCTAATACTTAGCATGAGAAATAACTTCAAGGAAATTATGGTTTCTAAATCATTAAAACATCAATTCATCACATAGTCACTCATAGCTCGTTGGCCTCTGAACGGGTTATACGCCTCTCCTAGCTCTTCTTGGTCTGAAAGGACATAATTCTTGATTAAACTACTTAGAATTCCTAGCAAAATACCTCAAATAGAACTTTCATCATCAAATATAGCTTTACCAGCGAGATACTCATCATGAGCGAGATCCTCCTCATGAGCGAGATTCTTTCATCCTAGCGATACTCACCTTTCCAGCGAGATTCATCCCAATTTCTAGCGAGATCTTCATCACAAATTTAGTGAGATTTCCTTCATTAGCAAGATCCTCATCACAAAATCTCGCTATAATCTCCACAGTGAGCTGTTTGCTTGTTCTTCCCAAGCAGTAGTCTGCTTATGCATAGATTCTCTATTACAACTTTAAAAATTTATAACTCAAAATCCAGACCTCTTTTGAACAAACTTCCTTCTACAAATATGTTTAGAATTGATTATCTTTCTTACCTTAAAATTTCAGCCAAAAATTTATTATAGTTTGGCCTAGAGCTTTCAATGTTCACCTCGGGCCCTGATTAACCTGAGATTCTATCTCTTCTGTAATTTCATCACTTTCTGTTCTTCTTCTCCTGCAATCTTTCTCCGCAAAAACTAGATTCTCCCAACTTTCAAATGACACCAATTTCACTAAATTTGCTCATGTAGATTCTCGAAACCAAGCTTTCGAAGTTCCTCTTCCTTTTAATCTTCCTGCCGCCTCCCGAATTCAAGGATTAACCGCCACGTGCCAAACCAATAGGTGAGTTTCCTTATTTAATATTTTTTTCTTTTCCTTTCTCCACAACTTCTATAAATAACAAGAATTTTCACTTATTAAATATTTAATATATCATTCCTTTGGCTAAACATACTTGTTTAGGAACTTAGAATTCGGGGTTTACACTTAGTTACACAAGAGCTTATTTCTTCTTGCTTCCATCCTCTAACCCTCCTAAAACATGGCTTCATTTAACTCATTAGGAGACATCTCATTATTTACTCTTACTTAAAGTAATTAGGGTTCAGGTTTTACAAATTCTTCCCCCCTAAAAGAAATTTCGTCCTCGAAATTTGTTCGAACCTACTTATAACTTAGACTTTGACAACATCCTTTGGTCGTAAACTTTACAACCTTCTTCTTTTCTTTCTTCTTCCCCCTTTTTACTACGCTTTCGCTGCTCTGATATTAACTTTGTTCATATTAAATAATACTATTATGTATGAACAACTTGGTCATCATAGTTCACTGTATTTGTCACATCCTCTGGTGACTCTTCCATTTTCCTCTAAGTCATAGTTTTCATTTATTTCTAGGGTGGTCTTCTTCCATTTCCCAGCAATACCACCGGAACATTTTTTTCCAGTTATCAACCTTTGAATTACTTGCTAGTTGTGAAA
Organism: Benincasa hispida; assembly: GCF_027475165.1. Classification (NCBI taxonomy): domain Eukaryota; kingdom Viridiplantae; phylum Streptophyta; class Magnoliopsida; order Cucurbitales; family Cucurbitaceae; genus Benincasa; species Benincasa hispida. The sequence goes on along the minus strand of NC_143484.1, from coordinate 60,451,349 downwards.
TCAATATTTGTGTCAACTAGACTTCTTGGCCTAACTGAAGGCACTCTTCTTAGGATGTCCTTTCAATCCATACTTGGGAGAAGACATTCTTTGTACGATAACATTTCCCAAACTATGGCTTACCATACTGTACACATAATGTTTTCTTAACTATACTAGTCCCTAGCTCAGTTACAATTCAAAGTTCGAGCTATTACCTGGAACATCAGCAAATCTGGACCTTTTCCTTTTTGTCTTCTGCTGACCATTTTGCGATCCAAAGAATTTAGCATCCAAGCACATTAAGAGATTGCGACCGCAAGGCTATGCGATCATATGTGTTCGCGAAAATCTGCTCAAGAAGGTGGAAGCATAGAGTCGGCGCATCAAGTTGAAAGCTTAATAAATCACGATGGGATAGAAAGCTGATGACGATCGAATCCAAATTTAGTTGACAAGCCGTTAACGACACACTGTAGTAAGTACACTCAACTTTTCGGTGACAATTATTCGGCGCATCAGACAAAGAATTAATAACATCCCATCAGTGCAAAAATTTGAGAAAACAAGCTCTTCACCCTGAAGCTCTATAAATACCGAAGGCCACCTTCGATAAAGGAGTTTAGTTCAGTTTTTCTTCCAGCTGAGCCATATAGAGAGTTCACCATACAGAATATAGTTAGCCGTTGTTCATAATTCTCTTACACTTGGAAGGCAGAGGCGAGCAAAGAGAGAAGACGCCAGAAGATCGTCCTGGTCAGCTCGAGAGAGTTCCAAGAAGCATTAAGAACAGAGAGAGAGCCGACTCTTGCGAGAGCAAGAATATTCTTTGGAGCAGAGTAGAGAAAAACAGTGTAAAAGCCTTGGGAAGCAAGAAATTGCTACCAGGCTCTCCATCTTTACTTTCCATTGTCATCTTGTATCTTGATTTCATTTATAAAATGAAACTTGCATCTCTATATCTGCTCACTCTCTTTATAGTACGCATGAGTAACTAAACATCCGAATGGATTGAGAAACACTTTGCTAACATGACCTAAGATCTTCATTGCATGCGATCATCTTGTCTTATGTTGCGTCCATCACCTCATTAGAGCTACTCAAGAGAGAGTCTAAAGAAAGAACCTAAAACTTGAAAGAGCTAGGTTAGAATCTAGACTTGAGAAAGCAAGATTAGATTTGCATAAGTAAGAGATAGAGACTTAGAGATAAGCTCTGTTTGCTAACATGCATCGCATGCACCCTAGAAATAGAATATGGTAGTATGTGGTTGCCTTGTGTATGTGTGTGTAATTCATCATCGCATAGACAAGAATAGAGGCTTAGACATAAGTCCTATAGACATTATCACATACATTGCATGCGTTCTAAAACTAGAAGCTATAGCATTTGTATTGAGAGATGACTTGTTGTTGGTATGTATGTAGCATGATCGCATAACATGAACGCAATCTTAGGAAGTGTTAGCTAAATTCCTTCTCAACTCGTTCCCCCGCATACTTATTGTACTTCCGTTGTTATCGACTCTTTTTCTCAATTCCGCCGCATAGACTTTATACCTTAAACAATATACCAACCAACGCATTATTTTATTTGTCATCACAAAGTCATCTGAAATTACCATCGCATACTGTTTCCCCTAGTCCCTGTGTTCGACCCTGGGCTTACCAAGGAACTTAGTAGGATTTATACTTGGATCTTGCTATGAAAACTTACATGCACAGTGCATACTCCGCCATCGCATTAACCACGCATCAAGTTTTTGGCGCTGTTGCCAGGGACTGGCAATACATTGTGCTAACGGTAAATTTTTTATTTTCTTTGTTGACTCTTCTTCTCTGTTCACTACTTATCCTTAGGTAAGGGAAGAAGCGGGCATCATATGAGTGAAAGACAAAATCCAGAGCCCATTTATGACCCAGAGATTAAGAGAACTTTTTGAAAAAGAAGAAGAAACAGCCGCCAACAACAACAACAAGAGAAAGATCCAAACATAGCGGAGCAACCAAAAGATAGAGCACCAAATGAAAATAATATCATGACAAACCCCATCCTATTGGCGAATGATCGCAATAGGCCCATCCGGGATTATGCGTTGCCCAACCTTTATGATTTCTCACCAGGAATCATGAGGCCAGCCTTAGACGGATCGAGGTTCGAGATGAAACTGGTGATGCTGCAGATGATTCAAACTACCAAACAGTTTGGCGATAGGCGTGGCGAGGATCTGCACACCCACCTCCGGAGTTTCATTGAAATCTGCAATACGTTTGTGTTCCCAAACATCTCCGCTGAGGAGGTTCGATTAACATTGTTCCCATTTTCGTTGTGTGACCAAACACGAAAATGGGTTTATTCTCTCGAACCAGAGGAGATTACATCATGGGAACAGGTAGTGAAGAAGTTCGAAGAAGCATTTCCCGCCGAGGAGAACGCCAGAAGGAGGAAGTTGATCACTAATTTTGAACAAGATATTGACGAATCACTCAGTGATGCCTGGGTGAGGTTTAAGAAGCTGGTAAGAGATTGTGATAACTGGAAGAAATGCCAGTTATTATAAGCCTTTTATTTAGAATTATGAGGGCTAATAAGTAGAAAATGCGGTGATAATACTTAAAATATGCGAAAAATTGAGTTTTGCGTCGATTAGCACCAAAATTCTCACTGACCCCAATATTATGCGTTACTCCGTGCCAAAGTGTCTATTTTTGTAGCTATCGTAGGAATCAAACACATGCGTTGGAAATAAGCAATCGCAGACAAACGCATGCGCTGAAGCCAGGCGACCGCAAAGACAAACGCATGCGCAGAAAACTGAGTTATTGCATAGACGAATGCATGGGTGATTGAATGTGTCCATCGCATGGAAGTTGTGGTGATCGAATGTGTCCATCGCATGAAAGTTGCAGTGATCAAGCGAATGCGGTGATCAATTGGAGATTGCGGCCACGGAGTGACAACCATAATTGAAGGACGATCGAAAGATGGGTAGAATACGTTGATACTTCAGCTAAATCAAGATCGGACGCATACCTTGGGAGTATCAAACAGATAAGACGATATGACATTGCCCATACCACAACAAAGGCAGCAGTGAGACATAACGCAATCATGATAGCTGTCGGCGTTTAAACCCTATAAATAGCCCCTTCGACTTTCATTTCAAAGCATCTGAACTTCTGCCTCAAGGCAGAGGTTTTCGATCACAGATGAGAGCTTGAGCAAGATTTTCAATGAGAATTCTTCACCTCCACAAACCAGACTAAGTGACGACTGGAGCTTTCGCCAGAGATAGAGCTCGAGAGAGACATGTCCACCACTCATCCATGGCACCACCAACAGCCTTTACGTAGAGTCCTTCATTTTTCCTCTAACCTCTGTATTGTATTACATTTTAGCTTAAGATATTAAGACATTTTGTAATCAATATATATCTTGATCCCTTCAATGTCATCTTCTTCATCATCTTTATCTTTATCATCTTCAGCGTTTATTTATCAAAGGCGATCGCATACTTAATCGTGTAGCCTAGAGATAGGACGCATGTAGCAACCCACCGAGAGGTATGCGTTGTGCGAGTTTAGTGAGTTAATCATCTTTGCTTGGTGAAAGGCTATAGCAATGCTTGTCTATGGGTTGTTGCAATGCTTGTCTATAAGTTAAATAGCTGCGTCTAACTGCCTGAGAAGGTAAGAGATGGAACGCACTAAAGCAAAGTATGCATTGCTCTTAGAGATAGGCACAATATTATGTTCGACGCAACCATATACTATAGAGATATAGTCATGCGGCTGACCAACGAGAGGTGTGCGATGCATTAGTGTGACGAGCTGGGATTACTTGAGCGATTTAAGATAATAAACCTTACTATGCATTAACGGTTGTTGTGTATTTATCTATTCTCATTGCAAGTCTTCTATTGCTCAATCTGTTTAGATAGAAGTAGGAGTAGTGTGTAAATCTATTAAACTTATTCTTTTTATATTTCTTTTCATCGCCTCAAATGCATTGCTTCACAAGCATTATTGAGTGACAAGTCTCTGTGTTCGACCTCGGATCACCCGAGAAACTTGCGTTCGCGTTATACTTGGCGCGACCGTAAGAAAACTTGTGATAGGAACGTGTGGTCATTGCATACCAGATTAACGCATTTTCATTCCAACGCATGACCTTAGACGCATGTACGTAAACATATAGCTTAAGCCATGTCTAACGCATGATTGTGTGTACAACCCCATCCCTAATTTTCCTTCCAACATGTTGCCCGTATAATGGCTTACCAGATTGTTTACATATGGAAATTTTCTACCACAGATTGAACCATGCATCGCAGATGGCTGCCAATGCGGCAGCAACTAGAGGTCTGCTTGATAAAACTTACGACAAGGCTAAGAATATCCTTGATCACATTTCCAAAATCATGAAGATTTGAGGGAAAGCGATCAAAGATTAAGAATTAAGGACAGTGACGTAAATAATGGGGCCATCGCATCCCTTCAAAACCAAATGACTGCGATGATGAATTTAATACAAGGAATCACAATCAGTAGGCCATCCAATGGAAGAGTGTCCGAGGAACCCATAGTCAGTCTATTTTATGCAGAATAATCCTTTTTCTAATACGTACAACCCTGGGTGGAGAAACCACTCTAACTTCGCATGGAAAAATCAACAATAAAATTTTCAACCAATGGCACAAAAAGAAGGGCCACCACGATTTTTCCCGTGAACAAACGGTCAAATGCAAAATCAAGCCAGTAGTTCACTGGCACTGCAATATTCATCTTTGGAGAGTTTACTGAAGCAATATATTAAAAAGAATGAAACAGTGCTTCAGAATCAAGCGATGTCCATCCGCAATCTTGAAATTCAGATAGGACAGATTGTGGGCGAACTCAAGAGTAGACCGCAAGGGGCACTGCCGAGTTCAACAGAGCTCCCGTGCAACCCAGGGGGTACAGGAAAAGAACAATGTCAAGTTGTGACGTTGTGAAGCAGAAAGACAGTGGTGGAGGAGAAAAAGGAGCCTAACCGGACTGCGCCCATTGCGATGGAACTACATACCCCGTTGACTCAAGAAGAAACAGAAGAAAATGAGGCGATGGAATCAGAGATTGCATCCACTTCGAAGTTGAAAGAACAGGGAATCGTGAAAATATAGCTGCCACCATTTCCTCAGAGACTTAAAAAAAAGAAAAATGATGAAGTGCAGTATCAACGCTTCATGGACATGCTGAAATAGTTGCATATCAACATTCTTTTCACAAAAGCGATTGAACAGATGCCAAAGTATGTGAAGTTTCTGAAGGACATGGTGACAAAGAAGAAAAGCACTGGTAAGTTCGCAATGGTGGCACTGACGCAAAGTTCAAAATCCATAATTCCATAAAAAATGCGCGACCCCGGAAGTTTCAAAATACCCTGCTCGATTGGAGGGTTATACATTGGTCAAGCACTTTAGGATCTCGGGGGTGCCCACGACGGTGACTCTCTAGTTAGCTGATAGATCCCTTGTGCATCCAAAAGGAAAGGTGAAGGATGTTTGGTCACGATTGACAAGTTTATATTACCGGCAGACTTCATCATCCTAGATTATGAAGCGGACAAGGATGTACCCATCATCCTGGGATGACCATTTTTATCCACTAATCGCACTCAGATTGATGTGTACAAAGGGGAGATCACACTGAGTGTGAATAGACAGAAGCTCAGGTTTGATATTATCAGAGCCATGAAATACCCAGAAGAAGAAAAATCATTTGAAAATACCCCAATTGAAAAGGTTTTTCATATAAAAGCAATTGGCTAGATGCTAGCAGACTTAGAGGAATTAGCCCCGTATATTGCATGCATAGGATTCGTCTCGAGAACAATCAGAAAGAATCGATCGAACATCAATGCAGACTCAACCCTGCTATGAAGGAGGTCGTGAAGAAGGAGATAATCGTGGTTGGACGCGGGAATTATCTATCCAATCGCCGACAGCACGTGGGTTAGCCTCGTGCAATATGTACCAAAGAAATGAGGGATGACGGAAGTTCTCAATGCAAACAACGAACTAGTACCAATGAGGATCGTCACTAGCTGGCAAATTTGCATGGACTACCGTAAACTCAACGCGGCGACAAAGAAGGATCATTTCTCTTTGCCTTTCATCGACCAAATGTTAAACCGTCTAGCAGGAAATTATTATTACTGCTTGTTTGATGGATATGTCAACTATAACCAAATCATGATTGCTCCTGAGGATCAAGAGAAAACCACATTCACCTGCCCCTATGGAACATTTGCGTTTCGACGCATGCTGTTCGACCTATGCAATGCGCCGAGCACTTTCAAGAGGTGTATGATGGCCATCTTTTCTGAGTATCTTGAAGATTTTGTGGAATTTTTCATGGATGACTTCTCGGTGTATGGGAAAACATATGAAGTCTGTCTCAAGAATCTAGAGAAGATACTGAAGCGATGTGAAGAGACGAACCTCGTGCTAAATTGGGAGAAATGCCACTTCGTGGTGAAGGAAGGTATTGTGCTTGGGCACAAAGTCTCCAAGGATGGACTGGAGGTGGACAAGGCAAAGATTGGGGAGATTGAAAAGCTTCCACCTCCAGCAAATGTGAAGGCTGTTAGGAGCTTCTTAGGACATGCTGGCTTTTATCGACGTTTTGTGAAAGACTTTTCAAAGATTGTACGACCGTTGAGTGCGTTGCTAGAGGCAGAAAGAGTGTTTGACTTTGATGACCAATGCCTGAACGCATTCAAGATACTGAAGAATGCATTAACAACCACACCTGTGTTGATCACACCCGATTAGACACAACCCTTTGAATTAATGTGCGATGCAAGCAGTTATGCGATGGGAGCAGTGCTGGCGCAAAAGAAGAAAACAATGCTACACCCCATCGCATATGCGAGTAAAACCTTGAACTCTGCTCAAACAAATTACACTACCATAGAAAAAGAATTGCTTGTGGTGATATTTTTGTTGGAAAAATTCAGAACTTATTTGCTGGGGACTAAAGTAATCGTTCACACTGACCAATCGGTGATAAAATATTTTATGACAAAGAAATATGCGAAGCCGAGATTGATTACATGGGTTATCCTCCTCCAGGAATTTAATATGGAGATCATTGATCGCAGGGGGACGAAAAACCAGGTTGTGGACCATTTATCTAGATTAGAAAATCCAGAAGTTGGCCGCAACCAGTCAGAAGTGAACGGAACTTTTCCAGACGAGTAGCTATTTAAAATTGAGGAATTACCATGGTATGCGGATATGTCAATTTTCTGGTTTGCGAACAATTCCTTAAAGACTATACAACCCACCAAAAAAGGCGGCTCAGACATGAATACAAATCGTATTATTGGGATAAGCCAAATCTCTATAAGAGGAGATCAGACCAGATTTTGCGCCTATGTGTACCAGATGCTGCTCACCAACGCATACTATCACAGTGCCATGACTTGCCATATGGAGGACACTTTGGAGGCCAATGCACAGTAGCAAAAGTGTTACAAAGTGGTTACTTTTGGCCAACATTATTCAAGGACGCAAGAGACTATGTAATGAAATGCTACCGGTGCCAACGCACGGGAAACATTTCATGGAAGCATGCGATGCCTATGAACATCATTTTAGAATTGGAATTGTTTGACGTCTAGGGCATAGACTTCATAGGGTCATTTCCACCATTAAATGTCACAAATACATTCTATTGGCCGTCGACTACATTTCCAAATAGGTAGAAGCGGTATCGTGCGTCGCAAGCGATGCGGCGGTAGTCTCCAAGTTCTTAAGAAAAAATATTTTCACTCGTTTTGGCACTCCACGTGCCATAATAAGTGATGAAGGCTCCCACTTTGTCAATCACATCGTCAACAATTTGCTGCTCAAATACAATATCCTCCATAAAGTGGCCACCGCATACCATCCACAAACAAATGGTCAAGCTGAAGTGTCCAACAGAGAAATCAAGCTGATATTAGAGAAGATTGTAAAACCTTCACGAAAAGATTGGGCAATGAAGCCGGACGATGCCATGTAGACATACAAGACCGCCTATAAGACACCTATAGGCATGTCCTCGTATGCGCTGGTGTTCGGAAAGGCATGTCATTTATCGCTTGAAGGTTTTACAATGACCACACGTTCCTATCACAAGTTTTAACTTAAAGGCCACAGGGAAAGCAAGGAAACTTCAGTTGGTCGAGCTTGAGGAATAGAAAACTTACGCATACGAGAATGCAAAAACCTATAAGGAGCTCACAAAGCGTTGGCATGACAAACAATTATGTGAGAAGAATCTCCAAGTTAGACAAAAGGTCTTATTATTCAATTCATGGCTACGACTCTTTCCCGGGCAATTAAAGTCACGTTGGTCCGGACCCTTTAAATCATAGAGGTATTTCCGCATGACGTGGTTGAGTTATCCAGTGAGGACGGGACTAACGCATTCAAAGTCAATGGGCAAAGAGTCAAAATATACCACGGAGAAGAATTGCACCGCAAGAACACCTCTGTGGATCTAATGAATTCTGATTGAAAAAGAAGTGGGCAGTCCCGGCACAATCATGCGGTTCAATTTCATCAAGGACGCAATTTTTGTGAAATATCCTTTGAAACTTTCAATTCATAAACTTAACTCTTCCTTTTTATAGTCATTATCATTTCTTTATCCTTTGCATCATTTTTACAAACAAAAATAAAATAAATAAATAAATAAATAAATTGTTAACTTTGTCTTTGATATGACCCTCTCGATGTTTTCTTTGTAGCGATCGTGGTAAACGATTGCGGAGGAGCTATATGAAAAACGCAACTAGTTTATTCCGCCAGTGCAATCAAAGAAAGTAGTTCGTTGCAAAGAATGATGCGATCACAAATAATGCGGGTGACAGACCAAATTTGGGGGTTGTATCTTTCCTTGACTTTCTCTATTCCAAATTTTGCACTCTCGCATCGCATTTTAACTTTGATAATTTTATCATCGCATCTTTTTTAGTTGGCGCAATCATTACACATTGATTAATTTAGTAAGTCACCGCATTATTTCTCTTTGTCAATTATGATTTCAATGATGAAACGCATGCCTCTATGTTTCATCACATGTACTAGAGTCAACTTAATTTTAGGACAGTCAACTCATGAAATATTTCTAGAAGTTAGTGGTCCACCAGCCTTCTTTCAAACTGACTTTTAAGAAACTTCCTAAAAGCATCGTATGAATTCTTTCAATCTTTCAGCAATGAGGACATTGCTGCGTTTAAATTTGAAGGTGCGGTATTCATTTTCAACCTTGCTATTTTTAGGCACTACAAAAAAAAATCATAACGTTGCGATCGGATCCTACTCGTAGTTGGATGTCTGCATGACACCCGTGGGGGCAAGCCAAAATAAAGGTAGGAATCGTGATCAACGCATAAATAAAATGATCGCAACTCCGCTACCAAATGGGCATGAATTTAGACTGAGAAAGAGTGTCCTGCTCGTAGTTGGATGCTTGCATGACACCATGGAGGCAAGCCAAAACGAAGGCTAGGCACTTGGATCAGTGCAAGGTCATAGAAAAAAAAACAAATAATATATCTAAATTACGTAAGGAGAAAAATCATTTGAAAATACCCTAGTTGAAAAGGTTTTTTATATGAAATAAATCATGTGATGTCCTGGAAACTAGAAAAATCTTTTGAAGGTTAAACTTGCGGTCCCTAAATTTTAGAAATATTTTAAGAAGAGACCCAGACAAGAATTAAGGAGATTTTGGTACATAAGATTTGAATAAGGCAACCTTGAGAAATCTAGGAAAGAAGAAGGTGGTCGACTTTCTAGAGAAAATTTTTAGTTTATGCTTGAGGACAAGTATTATTTTAAATTTGGGGGTGTGATAACGGGCAGAAATACACGTTATTACAACGTAAAGATATAAAACAATGAAGGATTGTGACAGTTAAAATATATAAAATCGCATCCAAAAGCATTAAGTTTAGAACATTGCGATTGCATGCATCCATCGCATTACAGCAGCTAACTTATATATTTTGTGCAGGAAAATGCGTTGGCGCAAGGCATAATTTTGATCCAAAGAATTTAGCATCCAAGCACATTAAGAGATTGCGACCGCAAGGCTATGCGATCATATGTGTTTGTGAAAATCTGCTCAAGAAGGTGGACGCATAGAGTCATCGCATCAAGGTGAAAGCTTAATAAATCACGATGGGATAGAAAGCTGATGACGATCGAATCCGAATTTAGTTGACAAGCCATTAACGACACATTGTAGCAAGTACACTCAACTTTTTTGTGACAATTATTCGACGCATCAGACAAAGAATTAATGACATCCCATCAATGCAATCATTTGAGAGAAAAAGCTCTTCACTCTGAAGCTCTATAAATACCAAAGGCCACCTTCGATAAAGGAGTTCCGTTCGGTTTTTCTTTCAGCTGAACCATATAGAGAGTTCACCATACAGAATATACTTAGCCTTTTGTTCATGGGTGAGGGTTGGCTCAACAGTGCCGGCTCAATAAGCCTCCCATTTCAGGGGTAAGACCGGGTGAATAGCTGGGGACATAGGATGCAAGACGAAATTCACACCTACCCGAGTTAAGGATAGGAGAAAGGTCGTTCTCTTAAAGTACTGAATGCGGGGCTTGAACAAAGGGCCCCACCCTCTCACTGGGTTGAGAGGGATCTGGTTTAGTGACTGGATCACAAACCAATTGTTCATTAAAGAATCAATAGGAAGTTAAGGAATAAGGGGTAAAACAGACATATTGACCCAGCCGTTACTACGAACAACCTGTGAAGAGTCAACTTTCTAATTATGGTTAAATCATGTGAACATAATATATCTACAGTGAGGGGAGTGCAACTATGGGCTTTAGTGGAGTGACCCATTAGTTAACGAATAGGGATTAATTCGATGTAAAGAGTTTAGCCAATTAATGATCGTTGAAGTCCATAATCTGTAGGTCCATGAGTCCCCCTAGTAGCTCGTAAATGGATTAGCTTTAGAGTAGCGTGATAAGTTAATTTGAAACGTTCAAATTAGAATTAAACGGAATTAGAGAATTAATTCATATTTAAATATGATTTAAATATTAAATTCAAGAATAGGGATTCATAAAGGTGGAACTTGTGTAAAATTAATTTAATATTTGATATTGAATTAATTAGAATTAATTAAATTGTTTAATTAATTATATATTATAAATTTTATTATAAATTTAATTTATGAAATTGATTTTGTAAAACTAATAATAATTTCAATTTTTTAAATCAAAATTGATTTTGGAAATCAATTTGTAAATTAAAATCAAAATTGAAAAAAAAAACACAAAATGGGAAATGTTGGATTTCTCCACTCACCTAACCAACTAGCTCACTCAATTTCCCAGTTGCTCTTGTTTCAATTCACCAAGCATGAGTTGCGTCTCATGCAGTCTTCTTCTATGCATGAATGTCCTACAATAAATAGAGAAGATAGAAATGGAAATCAGACATGCAAACTATTAGAACTTGTTGAAGTTTTGTTGAAAACTTGTAAGGTTGAAGAAGTGTTCTTCAAGTAGCATCAGTGAGCTTCTTCTCCAAATTTCCTTCATTCAAACTTATTTTGAGTCTCACAACTCAATATAAAGCTCAAGAGAATAGTAGAGAAAATGTTGAGGTGGTTTACAAGAAGACTTGCAACTGAATTCGAGATTAAAGAGGTTCTACAAAGGTATGACTTGAAACTCTCTTATTATTGTATGAGCATCTTTTATTTACAGCCAAAATTAATAAATTAGAATGCTTATTTATCCTTGTTGCTTCCGTTGCATGCTGATACTCCTTCATTAAAGATACGAACCTTCTTCAATAATTACAATATCCTCCAAATATCTTTGAAGATCAACACTAATTACTTTTGAACGTAACCAATTCTGTGCACATACAAGTGCCTCAACTGTGGTTGGAGCTAACATGGAATGAAAAGGATCAATTACTCTGCCACTAGTACTGAATGCAGACTCAGAAGCAACTTTGGATATCGGAATTGCTAAAAGATCTCTTGCAATTTGGCTAAGAACCTTATATCTAGAAGAATTTCCTTTCCACCAATCTAATATATCAAATTTCTCCCCATGTTTAATACGAGGCTTCAATAAGTAAATATCAACTTTTGTATCTACACTTAGTGTCTCCTTTTCCTCCATATCTTCAAAATCAAAACAAAAAATGTCTGAAGCAGTACTAACAGTAGAAGTAATAGTTCTAGATGAAGATGTAGTACTCAAAGAGCTACTACTACTATCATTACAAACCGAAGGTTGACTCATACTTGCACAATCCTTGAACACTTGAGATGATGAAATTGAACATGAAGATGAAGCATGGGTAAGAAATGACAAAGTATATTCAGCAAACAGTTTTCTCAAAATAGACTCCACTTTATTTCCCACTTCTTTTGCTGTATCCATATCAAATAATTGATTCAGACAATACATAAGAGATTTCATCTTGTAATGTGGGTCCAAAACAAAAGCAAGATACAAAAAGAAATTTGTTTTCTCACTTTTTCCCCAATACTTATCATACTTCTCTTGCATTTTTAAAGTCATATCATGCAAAAGCAAATTATCAGGACCAACTACACTTGAATATTTCTTTCTGCATTCTGAATAATATTAATCTCATGGAAGATATGTTGGAAGTAACATAAAGAGACCCTGAAAGCCTAACAGTTACTTCATAGAATACAAACAAAAATTTAGTAAAAATTCTAGCAATTTCCCAATCTTTGGTGGTTGGTTTACCCTCTTCATTCATGTTGATCGTGTCATAGTCTTCTAACCTCTCAAATGCTTTTTCAAACTTTTAGGTTGCATCAAGCATCAAGTATGTAGAATTCCATCTAGTAACATTAAGACACAACATACTCTTAGTAAATATATTCTCCTCTTCAATACGCTTCTTAAATTTAGCAAGTCTAGTCGGAGAAGATCTAACAAACCTCACGCATTTCGAATTCGAATCAATATATCGTTCACATATTTCAGACCATCACAGACAATCAAGCTCAATATATGTGCACAACACCTAACATGCAAGAAGTCCCCATTCAACACAAACCCATGTTTAAAATGCTTCTTTAGATAAGTAACGCTTGTATCATTTGATGAAGCATTATCAACAATTAATGTCAAAACTCTGTCAATACCCCACTGTTTTAAACATTTCTCCACCTCTTTTCTTATTATCTCCCTTCTATTATTCTCAATCTGAGATAAACTAATAATTCTCTTATGTAGCTTCCATTTCCTATCAATAAAGTGTGCAGTCAAAACCATGTAATTATTATTTTGAATCGATGTCCAAGTATCAGTCATAAGTGAGATTCTATATCCTTCCTCCACAAAAATGTCTCTCAACTGTTCTCTCAAGCTAACATATATTCTTAAAATATTTCTAGCAATTGTATTTCAAGAAGGAATAACAAGATTTGGTTCTACTAACATCAAGGTCCCTTCCACAACTTCCTAAATCCCCCGTTCTCCACAAATCTAAAGGATAACTCATCAATTATGATCATCTCAACAATTAGTCTTCAAGGATTCTCAATGGTAAGCATCTTATAGTTCACTATTTTTGTATTACCGCCTCCATCATTATCTTTATTCTTAAATACCAACTTCGTTTGAGTTATATCTAACTTACTGTCTTTTATCTGATAAGGATTTGTTTTTACAGTAATGTTCAAGATGCATTCTCATAGTTGAATTTTCGTTCCTTCTTGGATGAGATGAATACACCATACTACAATAATTACATTTAGCATGTGGATCATCATCACTATACTCAGAGCATTTAGTAAATTTCCTCTTCTTTCGAGCTAGTTGTAGTTCTGGTGGAGGCATGCTAATCTCAACAACGTCATCATTTTCGTTCACACTAGAACAGTTGTTGCTCTTGCTAGCAATCTCAGTCTCGGTATTACTATTCGTATTGGTCAAGCTCGTTGACATCGTGCCTACGACCTAGTGCCTACAATCTACAAACTAAAAGTAAACACATGTATGAAGATTCATATTGAAGAGGTAAACCCAAGTTCATATTGAAGGGGTAAATCTAAACTAAAAGTAAACACAAAAATCAAACAAAATCAACAAGCCCCCATCAGTAAAGTCCAAAGTATCTATAGTACCAAAAAAAGCAAAAAGAAAACACCAAGAAAGCAATCCAAGTAAATGATGCATTTAAACAAACACCAAACTAAGCTTAAAATTGCAATTTGCAATCTTCAATTTTCTCAAGCAATCCAAGAAAGCAATCTGCAATTTTCTCAAGCATTAAATCTAAGACCCATTAAACAGTTAAAGTAAAAATACACACATAATCCTCCCAAACTAACCTTAAAACTCGAAGAATTAGAGAAAAGAGAAAAAAGGGTGTCCGAATCAGAGCCTATAAGCATTTGTATGAAGATTCACAGACTTGGAGCGATCACTCCAACAAGCCCCCATCAGCAAAATCCAACCAGAAATTTTCAGAAACTTAGAAAAGAAAAGCAAATGGCTAAAAACTCCCCAAACCAAACAAGAAAGAAACAAATCGTATGGTACCTACCTGAGGCTAAAACGTGAGATGGGAGGACTTCGACGGTTGATCGGAGGACTTCGAAATTTGTAAAAACTTCGATGGAGGACGAAAGAAGGAGGTCTATGGCTGATCGGAGGATGGAGATTTATGGATGAGGTGAACGACAAACACCTGACTGTGGCGTCAAGCGATTTGAGGCAGCGACGTCGAGCGAGTCTGAGAAAGAAGAGATTTTAGGTGGCGTCGAGCGAATGAAAAAGACTGAAAAAGATTAGGAAACCCTAGGGTCTAAAAAGTATTAAATATATTATATATAATTATATATTTTTAATATATTTATTTAAAAGCGGTTCGGTTCGATTTCAAATCGATTTTTGTATTTGAAATCCAATCGAACCACATTAAATCGGTTTCTACATATGTCAAATCGAACTGAACCACATTAATTCGGTTTTGATTCGATTCTTGTTCGATTTAATATTCAGTTCGATTTTAGCGGTTTCAATGATCACCCCTAGTTTTAATTACAGTGTAACTACCACTTTCGGTGACCACCGCGGCCAACTCTGGTCGCCTCCCTCCAACGACTACCACCGGCCAATTCTGGCTGCCACCCTCCGGCTACCATTGAGGGCCAACTCTGGCAGCCACCTCCAGCAAATGTTGCTGGCCAACTTCGGCACCACCTCCGATGACTACTACCGACCAACTCCAATCGCCACCTCTAGTGACCGCCACCAACCAACTCCGATCGCCACCTCCTGCGGCCGTCATCGGCCAACTCCGACTTCTACCTCGGCGATCGCTACTGGCCAACTCTGGCCGCCACCTTGTGACCGTCATCAGTCAACCTCCAGTCACCACTGGCCAATTCCGACCACCATCAACCAACCTCTGGCAACCCCCCTTCCCCCAACATTGACAAAATTCCGACCACCAACTCCATTGGCCGCTCTTCGACTGCCATCTCCGGCGACTACCACGAACCAACCTTGAAAAATATTAATAAAAATACTCTTAGTATAATTTGTATATAAAAATACTTTTAAGAAAGAATTGCAATACATGTATGTTTTTTTTTATTTTAATGAGTTTTTATCAAAAGTGTTTAATTAAAATGAATTTTTGAAAGATATTTTTTTTTCTAAGTCATTCCAAACACGGCAATAAACTGAAGTTGTATAGTTATATTTATTTAGGTTATATGTGTAGAACTATATATGTTTAAAAGCTCTAATTTAATTTAATAATATTTTTTTTTGGTCAATTTAACTAGCTCGAAAACTTAGAATCATTTTCTAAACGTAACGATTTAAAATGTTTAAAACATCTTAGTGACAAAAAAAAAACTAAAACTAAAACTCAAAACTTATGATTTTTTATTCCTCAAATGTAATTTGATAAGAAAAAAAGTATAAGTTTTTAATCATTGAAATTAATATTAAAATACTAGTTTATTTCAATTTTAAGTCAGCGTATTATGGTAAAAAAAAAAATTGATCATTTTCAAATTAGTTAAAGTGACAAAAGTCTACGAAATTTTATTTCAAAATCTAGTAATATTAAAATATGAAATTATTAAAACAATAGATTAAATAAAATTATAATTTTAGTCAAAATCTCTATTTCAAAACTTTTTAGAAAAATATTCTTCTAAATTTTTTTAGTTTATTTTAAACTTAACTATATTAAAATAATTAAGATAATAAATTTAAACTAATCTAAAATCTAACCGGTGATTAAATATAAGAAAACATTTCACAAACTAAATATTTATAAATCTGCATTTCATTCATAGCCTACTTAAGCCTGCAATCCAAACACATGCTTCTTAAACCCAGACTTCCAAAACCTGCACTCCAAACACAATATTCCAAACCTGCGCGCCAGATGCCCTTTAATAAGTTAATTGCAATCTTATTTGTATGGTTGGGGGTAGTTTAGACTTTTATAAATTCGTTTGATTTTTTTTATTTTTAATTTGTTTTGCCATTTTTATAAATGAAATGTTGATTTGCTATTTTTACAAATGAAAAGTTAAAATCTGTCATTCTTCTTGTTAGCCCTAAAGAAGCCCAGCTTGAAGCCCATTGCTAAACTGAAGTCCAATCTCTTAAATTGTTTTAGCTCAGTTCTGTTATGATGTAATCTCTTATAAATACATGTGTCCTCTGTATTAGTACAAGAATAAGAGATAATAAAAGTAATATTCTTCATTTCTTCATTTTAAAGATTGTTTTCTTAAAAAAGAAAAACGGTGAAATCATAAAAATAGATGCTCAATGCTTAGTGTCCTAAGAGTCATGTGTCATTTTCATATTGTCCATATGCCTTGTAATAATGCATGTTTAGTATCCATATAAGTCCACATCCTACTTGTCACTTTGTCTATAAATAGTGGCATTTGGTGAATCTCAATAGAATGTACATTGGTGAGAAATTCACTTCAAAATTTCATTAATTTTCATATCCAATTTTATGATTTTATTTATTTTATTTTATATTATATTATATTTATTTATTATTATTACATAAATATATTATTATATTATATTTTCTCCATATCCATGTTCCCGTCGTGCTCCTCAATTTCACAGCAAAATGATATATTTTGTAATATTTTTTTATTAAACAAACATGTGGAATAAAAGTGTAAGTATCCTTAGATATTATTACCAAACATTAAATGATTATTTCAATAAGAAAACCTATGTTTTATTTTCTAAATTGGCAAATATTGAATTTTCTTAAAACTTCCTATTAAATAAGAAGGAATGTATGTCAAAAAAAAAAAAAAAAAAACTTTCATGCTTGTAGTGCTTGTGATTATTGTTCTTTTTTTTTTTTTTTTAACTAACGACTTGTTTGGTGAAAAATTTACCAAAGTACTATATTGATTAAATAAGATGATGATTAGTTTATAAGAGATGATAACTATCTTCAGTGGTATAGATCTTTTGGAGGGAAACTAAAAGCAAAGTCAACAGAATTATGTTCAAAGTGGACAATATCATACCATTGTGGAGATATCTGAAATTTCATTGTCCCTAACAAATTTGTATGGATAGTGTTAGACGAAATAACAAGGGTGTTAAAATTGAAATGACCAAAAACTTCAAGATCTTGTGGAAAGGTCAATAGGTAATCGAGGCAATTATGAATTTTACTCTAGTTAAATTATAAATGTAATGCATAAAGATTTGAAGCTTTTGGTTGTTCAATTTTAGTCATTGTAATTTTAATAAATCTTAAATTTAGCTTATTAGCTTATTCTTTATTTTTTTTAAAAAAAATGTTATTTATTAACATTTTTATACTATTTAATCAATTTTGATGAAAATTAATTTTGATGAACTAAATTTAATATTTATTAAAAATATAGGGACAAAAATTAATTGAAAATATATGAATTGAAATTAAACCATAAATCTTTGACTATTTCTTACGCATGATTGGGTGCATGATTTAAAAAGTAGAAATTTGTAGCAAATTAAGCCAATATTTATTAGATACATTACACTAACATAGACATGATGTTTGGTCGAACTCTGAAAATGACGGGTTTTTATTTTTATTTTTTAATAGAAAAATGATGGAATTATTGATTAAAATAGATTGTATGATATGGATAGATTTCTCATTCCTAAGTTTTATTTTATTAATTATATTATAACGTGTCTTTTAAAAAAAAAAGAAAAAAAAATGACGGAATTATTTATTAGAATGGGTTTATTTCTCATTTTCGTATCCATGAATTTAAACAAAAAATATAAACATTGTGCAAACAAATTATACTTCACATCACTTGTTCTTATGCACCCCATGTTATATATACTTATTATGATAGAGGTGGTAGAGGATTCGATTTTATCGATTTTGAAGTCAACTAAAGTCAAATTAAACCAATCGATTTTATAAAGAAAAGATCCAAACTAATGTCCAATAAAGAACAAAACCATTAGATCAATTTATTATCAATTTAGTTCTCGATTTTTGACATTTTCCTTTTTTCTTTCAATTTTTATTTTTATTATCACTTTGTTTTGAATGGATCATTGTTGCTAATTTAAAATTAAAATTGGATCTATTTTTTTTCAATTGAAATTTGACATTATTTTTTTGACACTTTTCTAAATAAAAAAACATACAAGCTTCATAATAGTTGATTTTTTTTCTAAATAACAAATATACATATACCATAATAATTAAAATACTAAAAGATAGTTTATTTTTAAAGGAATATTTATACCATTGGATCAATTAAGTTTTGATTTGGTTTTTTTAAAAAACTGATCCGAACCAATACTTTTTTATTTTCTCCAAATACATACTAAACGAAACCAAACTAAATTAAGTCATTAATCGATTTAGATTAGTTTGATTTTTTGATTTTTTTGTTGTACTCCTACAATATGACAAGTTAATTATACAAAATTTAACCCTCAAATTGTACCCCTTCACAAACAGTTCAATTTGTCAAAATCTCCGTAATCAATATATGTTTTCTGTTTGAGTTCAATTAATAATTAAATTTAAGCTTTTCTTTTGAAGGGCCTATTAATACCTCACCAGGTGAATTTGGGTAACAATAAACATATCAGTAATTATTGATACCAAAATTTATCTAAAGAGTAAACGTATTCGACCTCAACGTGACAACAACCTTAAATTTATATTTTAAGGAAGAGAGATATGCAAAACAAAGAAAAAATAAATCTGATGCCTAAGTCAATAAGAGATTTAGATGTATATAAGAAATCAAAACTTCTAAGTTACCTCACATAGAGCCATAAGAAGTGTCTTTATAAAGAAAGTTGACCTAGGTTGATCCCTAGGGTTTTGAAATGCCTTAGGATAATTTGATGACCTACCAGGCTAAGAGGCAAGCCCGATTTTATGTTTGGCTAGGGTCAATCCAAGTCTCGGTCTCGGTCAAGCATCTTATTTAGGTCATATCTTGGGCCCAAAAAACTCTCATGCATGCCCCCTTAGGCATTTGGAACGGCTCGACCTCGGCCAGGCTTGGACCAAACCCAGGTCAGCCCTCTTTTTCTCAGTTCGTTTTGGTCCTCAATGTCCATTTTTGGCTCGTATCACACTTTTTCTTGATCCTATCGTTTTAATTTGTCAATTATACCCTTCGGTTCAAAATCACTCATAACAATAATCATTATTCAAAAAATCGATTAAAACAAGTTATTAGGATCACAATCTTAATATAGTTTGTGGTTTTTCTTTCCCAATAAAGTGGAGGTGGGAGAATACGAACTTCTGACCTTTAGTTCGATGACATATATCTTAAATAGTTGAACTATGATTAGATTGACATAACTTTAATTATGAATAGGTTTAGTAGTCTCATCTATACTCGAGGTTAGCATGTTAATTAATTATTGGTAGTTGGATTGTTTTTACTAAGGAGTTGTTTGGGCCCCAACTTCAATTGAGTGGAATGGAGCTATTATAATAGCTCACTCCATGTTTGGGGCTTCAACTATAATTATTGATGTTTGCAACTATTATTAGATATAATTAGTTACAATATTACTATTTCAAATCCCTCTTTATTACAACTTTTATCATTTCATACTTATCTTCTCCTTCCCTCTATATTACATTGTTTACTATTTACTGCCCAAACTAATAGTCTGCACCCAAACACATACTATCATAACCTACAAATTATTATTATAAGTCACATACTATAATAACCAATTCAAACGTTTCAAACGTCCGTTAAATAACTACAAGGTTAAATTATAAAAAATACCCTTGAATTTTATCTTTTGTTCTAATAATACCTTTATACTTTCAAAAGTTGTAATATTACTCTTGAACTTTCATAAACATTTCAGAAATATCATTGGAGTAGAAATTTTTTAGAACTTAGACGAAAGTTGAGATATGAAATGGTGCAGTATATGACATAGAACAAAAGTTTAAATAACACATTGTTTTAGGTTATAGTCACACAATTCTAATTCCTGATTTTTGTTTGAAATCTTGAAGAATTTATACTCCAAAAATAGTTTTGGAATGTTTATGAGAGTTGAATGGTAATATTACCACTTTTAAAAATATAGGAATATTTCTTAAATAAATAAAAAAAAAATAAGAATATTGGTTATAATTTAGTCTAACTACAATTATAAAATCAAGAGGACCATGTTATAATTTTTTTAAAAAAATATATAAATAAGAACTAGGAAGAACACCTCGAGCCACATCATTTGGAAATCATGTATTCATGTGTATGGTTTTCTTTCTTCATTCGCAGTACAAATGACACGTGTCCTTAACAGGATGTAATAAGATAGATTTTCTCAGGAAATCATGCGAGACTTTGTGAGAGAATTCAATAATTCAACATGCAATGAAGTCCACAAATTCAACTCGTTATAGGAAAATAAAAATAATAATAATAAAATGATCGGACGTGTAAAGCCACGTGGTAACGAAGATCTCTCCGGGAATTACTCGTTGACCACGTGTACTCAGATGGGCAAAGGAGTCCAGCTTGGAAATTAATAAAAAAATGACGGACTTTTCAAGTCTTTTTAAATCAATTATTATTATTTTGGTTTCAAAATTTAAATTCTTCGACTTCGGGGGCGAGTAACGTACTATTTTTGCTTTTTCAGCTTGACCACGCTATTAACGGATCTGGTAGCCGACATGCCAAAGTCGGCCACTGTCGGCCGAGGAATTCATTATTAAATTTTTAAAATACATCTTTTATTATTTATTTTTTTAATTTTAATTTTATTTCTTGAGTTTCCTTTTTCCTCTCAAATGTTCGATATATATAGTTCAAATCTTAAAATGATAGAAGAATCCAAAACATTATGAATGTTTTTTAAGGTTCTTGGGGTTCTTTTTTTCAGGAAAAAGGTTGTCATTTTGGCTTTATTTTATCATTTTTTTAAATAGTACTTTTTTTTTTTAATTAAGCCTCAAGGGCAAAATTAAAAACATTTTTTCTCAGCACAACGAAAGATCGCCACTGGAAAAACATTATATCTTTTTGCTGATTAAAATTAAAATAAGTTACTTTTCAAACAAATAAAAATAAAAGTAAGTTTCAAGATTTTTTTTTTTTTTTTTTGGTCCAGAAAATAATATTTCAAAGTGGAAATGTTCCAGCAACTATGAAAATATAAATAATTAAATATCATATTATGAACTATGGAAGAAATTTTTAGTTATTGCCATTTTTGGCAAAACAAATTATTGTTTTTTTATTTAGTTAAACTACCATAGTTGAATTACAATAATTTGATTTTGATTTTGTAATTTTGTAATTATTTTTCTTAACTAATATTTTTTAATTTCAATTTAGTTAGATGGCGGTTTAATTGGATTTGATATTCCTTATTTATCAATTTCAATTTCTATATATATGAGATGTTGGAGCATTGTATGACAAACGGACTAGGCGAAGGACATTTGTTTTATTCACTCTTAATTGTTCTAAATTTGCAATATTTAGTTGAAAATATTTTTATGTGAAATTGAAAAGTACAAATTATCTTGTATTTGTGAGAAACATTTTGAGGTATTGGGAGAAAGATGTGTCTATCACTGAAAGTAGTTCAAATGGTTGTCCACCGCACAAGGAGAGCTTGTCTTTAAAAGGATTCCATCTAAGGAGGAGTCATCAACAGCATGATTTAAGAAGGGAGTTCTTTTATGCATAAGTTATTATTATTATATATTGTACTAATCTTTGATTAATTAATCTTTCTCTAGGCATGACATTGTAGGATAGGTTGAGATCCAAACCATGTTAAAATGTCTTGTCAACGTCGTCTCTTCAATTGTTCTAATCTTTTAATTTGTCGTTACATTCAATTAATATTCTAAATATTTATTAATTAAGTTTATGAAACTTAACATTTTAGCACCTAATTTAAATTCTTTCAAACTTCATATACCGTATTGGGTCATCTTCTGTTGGACTATGGCTATTTTAAATATAAAAGTACAATATATCTTTATTGTAATTCAATACCTTTTTAGGAAAAAAAATCTTATAAAATATTTTGAAAAGTTTATTTCTTTCCTGAGAAATAAAATTAGCAAATATAAATTTCTAAATAAACCAACAAAATTCCTCAATAATAAAGACAAACACAAAATAAGAAATTAGAGCATCCTATGAATTTATAAACTGAGACACGTTGATAAGAATTGTCCATAAAGAAGATGTGCCTCTACAACATTGAGTTATTTAATACTGCACCTCCAAAAATACAACAATCCTTCAAGAGATCTTATATAGTATCTAAGATAAATTATCAATTCCTAATTGGTTGTATGTTGAAATCAAAACAACTAAAAAAGACTCCCCTTTAGGAGCACTCCCTTTTATCATAAACTACCACTACAAGAAAAAGAGGCTCTCCTGACGCATAAATCTGCCGTTGGGAGATCAGTCGTCAGGAGATAAGATCTCTCCTGACAACGTAAGGGATGCATCGAGAGTTAGAAAGAAATCCCAACGATGTATACTATTCATCGGGAGATTGGAACTATCTCCCGATGGTGGGACATTACCCGTTGGGAGTTATAGTAACTCCCGATGAGTTATTTATTCTAGGAACTCCTGACGGATGTCCCGACGGCTATCAAGAGCTATCGGAAGATCTGGTATAGAAACCAGATCGCACAGAAGGCAGATCATCTGCCTTCTTCTTTCGCCATTCTAAAACCCTAGGCGATCGAGAGAGAAAAGTGATCGCCGCCATTTGTTCGTCGTCGAGAGAGAGGGAGTTGGTTCATTGGTGCCATTGGTGGTTGCCGCCGTTATACTGGTGTCGTCCTTCACTGGTTTGTCCAAGAGAGAGAGGGAGGTGGTTCGTTCATAAGGGACACTAGTTCATTTGCCGCTGTATGTTCCTACATTTTCGTGAGTTCTCTTCTCTCCAATTTCTATGATTTCTTATAATTTTGATCGCCGTTATACTGTTCTTACTGCGGATTTGTTTGGTTTCAATATTACCTATAATTTTATCTAAAACTTTAACCAATAAATAAGGCGTGTTGGTGTGTTTAATTTGTAGTTGTACCTCTTCTTTCTTCTCTTCAGGTTTGGGCTTCTCTTTCTCCTTTGATTTCGGTCCCTCCGACACCAGTGGCTCTGGAATCGAAGACAGAAGCTCCACTTGTCTGTGGTAGAAAAAAAACCAGAAGAGAAAGAGAGAGAAATAAAATAGAGGTGTTTGGTAAATGGAGAGAAAGGCACACCCGACGAAATAGAAGGCCGTCGGGAGTTCCTTTAACTCCCGACGAATGGAAGAGACCATCGGAAGTTATAAGAACTCCCGACGACGTATATTAACTCCCGACGGTCCTTTTTCGATGTCAAGAGTTCTACTTTCGACGGATTTCTCCTGACCAAACTCCCAACGATCAATATGTCGTCGAGAGAGGATCTCCCGACACGTTTTTTTACCATTTTTTCAATGATTTCAAGCATCGAAAAAACTGTGATTTCTTGTAGTGTACTTTCTTGTATTTCGTACGTTGAGTGAATTGACCGAGATAAAAGGTACTAAATAGAATGGAAACTATAAAATCTGTTATGAAATCGACAAAAAAAATATATAAAAAGAATCAAACTAAAGATATACATGATTTACTAACGATGTGTTAGCTACGTCCACAAGACAGAAGAAGAACAATATATTAAAGGGAATGTTTTCTAAATACACAAATAGTGCGTCTAGGATTAGAGAGTTTATATAGCACATTACTCTAAACCTTAGATCATAATTGTAAATAACCACAATTAAGTAAATATGCTAAACAAATTCAAGACATTCTAACAAAATCTTATAAAACATCCAAACAAATTTAATAACCGATATATTATTGTTCAAAATACAACCTTACACATTTATTCTTTTTGCTGAGATTTTTTATTTCAGTTGAATGGGGTGTGTAACATGATTTAAAGTTTTGATATATTGGTGATAGTATAATCTTCAACCAATTGGGTTATGCTCAAATGGAATATGGGTAAAGGATAGTTTAAAATAAAGGAAAATGAACCAAATTATTTATAAATATAGAAAAATATGATTATCTATCAGCGATGGACTATGATAGACTGTGATAAATGGTGACAACTTACTCTACTTAAAAATATTTTCAGCAGTTTTACTATTTAAAACGATTACTATAATATAAATTACTTGGATGGTTCTTTTGAAATAAATATATATATATATAAGAATACAATTGAAATTATTTTAATGCATATCAAAAGCTTGTTTTTATAAAATAAAAAATAAAGTCACAATTGAAGGAAATTTTTATCATATCATTAATCTGTAATACGTGGAGGTGATTCTTGAATTGTCGTGCTCTTGGTTTAAAATATATATAATGCATTAATTATTTGAATTATGTTGATGTTAAGAGTATTTATTTATATGCATACATTTATTTACAAATGGGATGGGAGATTTGAATCACATAATTTTTAGTAATAAATATATATTGTTGTAAAATTACCTTGTTAGTCTTTAGATTTTTTGAAATATGTATGATTGATTCCTAAAGTTTCAATTTGATCATTTTAATTTTCTACTCTTATAAATTTAAAAATAAAAAAATATTTTTTTTTCTCTCTCCGCCCTCCACCCTCTCTCTCCGATTTCTTCATCCGCGACACCATGACCAAATTAAACAACTCATTCACCTTCACACAAGAATTTCATCATCTTCACCACCCTAATTTCCCGAATACCCATCAAATCCCTAACTTCTCAATTTAATTAGATACTAAAACTACTAGAAAAATTTTCGGAAATACCGTGTTTAGGTTTTTCACCTTACAAAATTAGCAGATATTTTAAAAACTTGTAAAAATAATTTTTCTCAATCAATCTCAGACAAGATCAACCACCGAGAATCAGTAAAAAAAACAATATTTTCTAACTTACCGATTGTTTTGGGCCTTCTCGGTATATCTCGCCTAATTACATAGAGATTTTCTAATTTTTGTATGTAATCTTCCCGAATCTTGTATCAAATCTTATATTATTTTTAAATTTTCTCCAAATTCAATTATGTTTACTAAATATTATATCAAATTATTACGTAATTTTTCAAATCCTTAGCATAATTTATGTTTTCACAATTATATGAATTTCTAAAATTCCAAATGGTTCTTCCAATAATCAAAATAGATTTTTCAAATTGATTCAAAATTTTTAAATTTTGTGGAAGACGAATAGCAAATGGTCAAGACACGACGGTCAAGCAAAAAACAAAAATATGCAAAACAAAAACTCGTTATAGATTGAGTCGCGAAGCTCACTCTCTTTAAGACGTTTCGTGGCTCTGCCCAAGTGTGCAAGCAGGTTTGAAAATTGCCACGTCGTCCCCAGGATAAAACAGCCAAAGAAACCCGATCGAAAATTGTACCGTTACCGATCGGAACGCACACCCTTTCTAACCCATTGCTCGAAACACGAAAATGGAAGATTTAGGAGAGAAAATAGAACATTCGAATGGAGTGAATGAAAAAATTTGTGTTTTCGAACTAATGAAGGTCACGCCTTTTATAGGCCTTCAGCGTGGAATGGTAGGAAGCGAAAGAGGCAAAGAGCCTCAGAACGAACAGGACTTGTGTGGACAAATTGGACTCGCCCGAATGGGAGGACTTTTCTTTTGTTAAAAAATAATAAATAAAAATAATAATATTTTTATTAAAATTAATAATCACACACAGGTCTCACCACACCTGCCCGACCAAACGGACAACGACGCGCATGTAGGACATCCATCAAACCCACATTGGTCTATCTCTTCACTCCCTCCAAAATATGGGTACTCCTTAGGGTCCAAACCTAAAACTCTGGAGGATATAAGGGAGGCTTCCAAATAAAAAATTTTCAATGTGGGATTATCCAACCAAAAATTGGTTCCCTCTTATTTTTTAAAGTTAAATTTTCACCCAACAATCCCCCACTTGGAAATTTAATCAAAAAGAGAAAGGGAAAAAAAAATCATTGAGCAGTTTCAATCTATACAACATTGTGCATAAGCAAAGGTGTCTTACAACTTGAACCTTTACGTAGTGTAGATGATTCAGAATATACTGAGTAACCCTTGGTTTTGAACTCTATTTTTAACAGCATCTCACACAGAGTGTCATTAGGGTATAGTATGAAAGTCGTGCTTTAAGACCTAGCATGTGTATCCCGGTTTAGTGAACGCTCTAAAGAGTTTGCCTAAAGACTCCATAGGAAGCGATCCTCACTTCCACATTCACATAGGTGAGTTTATCAAGAGTACTCCTGTAGATAGGTACCTCACTCGTCATCAAGTATAGATCTCATTAAGAACTGAGTTCAACCTTTCTTACGCTTCAGGATATAATGCTCAGATTATAAGTCATAGGAATGGAACTCTGTGTTTGGTTTAGCAGGATTCACTATATATTACTCGTGATCAACTATTACCCATTGAACCTATATCTTGGGATCTCTAGCCTATAGGCTGGGTTTTCCTCAACATGATTCATCTTTCTATAGGCATGAGTCCCATCCTTTCTGAGGTTCTGAAAACTTTTTCTCTGTCCAGTCCTTTCGTCAAAGGATTTGCCAAATTTTCATCAGTTCATATGTGGTCCACTCTAACTGCACCAGTAGTGAGAAACTCTCTAATGGTACTGTGCTTACGTCGTATTTTTCATCTCTTTACGTTATAGTAACGATTCAAACTTTTGCAATTGTTGCAGTACTATTGCAATGGATCAATATGGCTGGTACCGACTTTTTCCATAAAGGAATCTCTGATAGTAGACTTTTAAGCCAACTTGCTTCTTCACTAGTTGTCGCTAATGCTATCATTTCTAACTCCATTGTAGATTGGGCTAAAATAGTCTGTTTCTTGGACTTCCAAGAGACAGCTCCGCCTGCTATATTAAAGATATAGTCATTTGTAGCCTTTGAATCATCCAAAAGAGAGTTCCAGTCAGCATTGTTGAACCCTTCCAAGACAACGAGAAATTTTTGATAATGTAATCCTAGGTTTTGGGTTTTCTTCAAGTATTTCATTACTGTTTCTATAGCATTCCAATGCTCTTTACTAGGTCTGCTTGTAAACTTGCAAAGTAATCCTACAACATAAGCTATGTTAGGCCTAATGCAGTCAGCAGTAGTATCTAAGACTGCCTATGATGCTCGCATACTCAATTGATTAACACTATCACCAGTGTTCTTGAACAACTTGACACTAGGGTCATAAGAAGTACAGACTAGTTTACAATCAAAGTAATTATATTTCTTTAGAATCTGTTCTATATAGTGAGATTGATCCAAAGAAATTCCCTTTTCAGACCTATTCACTTTTATGCCCAATATTACACTAGCTTCTCCTAAGTCTTTCATGTCAAAGTTTGCACTCAATATTGATTTCACATCATTTATGACATGCAAGTTTGACCCAAAGATCAATAAATCATCTACATATAGACACAAGATAGTGCAAAGATCATTATCAAACTTATGGTAGATGCATTTGTCACTTTCATTAACCTTAAAACCTTTAGGTAGGATAAGGTCGTCAAATTTTTCATGCTATTGCTTAGGAGCTTGTTTTAGTCCATAGAGAGATTTGTCTAATTTACACACCTTATTTTCTTGACCATGGACTACAAAACCCTCAGGTTGTTCCATGTAAATCTCTTCTTTAAGTTCACCATTTAGGAAAGTGGTATTTACATCCATCTGATGTACTACGAGGTTATAAAGGGTAGCGAGGGAGAACAGAACATGGATTGAGGTAATTCTAGTGACAAAGGAGAAGGTGTCAAAGAAATCTACATTTTCTCTTTGTCTAAAACCCTTTGCTACTAACCTAGCTTTAAATTTGTCGACAATCCCATCATATCTAAGTTTCCTCCTTAAGATCCATTTGCACCCTATTGTCTTACAGCCTAGGGGTAGATCTACTAAGTGCCAAGTTCTATTTGACTCAAGTGAGTCCATCTCATCATTTATGGCTTCTTGCCATAGGTTGGCATCTACTGAGGACAGAACAGCTCTCAGATATTTAGGGTCTTCTTCTACATTGTAGGCAGGAAGTCATTTTTGAAATCTTTGGCGATTCTAGCTCTTTTACTTCTTCTAGGTTTTGGGTCGGTTTCCTTTTTATGGTTAGGATTTCTAACTGGGGTTAGACCACTTGATCCAAAGCCCCCACTATTCCTTGATTTAAAAGGAAATCTATCTTCAAAGAAGTCGGCATCATTTGACTCAATGATCACTTGGTTCACTAGATCATAGAACCTATAGGCGTTATATTTAAAGCATAACCTATAAAGACACACTCATAAGCTCTACTAGCCAACTTTCTCCTTTTTGGGTCTGGAATCCTCACAAAGGCTAGACAGCCCTATGTTCTAAAGTAGGACAAGTTTGGTTTCTTATTCTTGAGAATTTCGTAAGGTGAAGTTTTGTTTTTAGACTTTGGGATTCTATTTAGGACATAACATACGGTAAGGGTGATTTCACCCCACCAATAGATGCAGCTCCTGAACTAAGTAAAATAGGAACTACTAGCTCAAC
The DNA here is from genome assembly GCF_027475165.1 of Benincasa hispida. Lineage (NCBI taxonomy): Eukaryota > Viridiplantae > Streptophyta > Magnoliopsida > Cucurbitales > Cucurbitaceae > Benincasa > Benincasa hispida. Next base: position 60,422,200 of record NC_143484.1, on the reverse strand, counting down.
TAAAGTTCTATTTTTCCTGCGGCTCCTGAACTAAGTAAAATAGCAACTACTAGCTCAGCTAAAGTTCTATTTTTCCTTTCCTCTGTTCAGTTCATTTCAGGAGAATAAGGTGTGATCTTTTCGTGTATTATTCCATGTGAGTTAAAGAACTCATTAAAACTATCCGAGTCGTACTCGGTTTCCCCTATTACTACGTATTAAATTGATTCTCTATTTTAGAAACAAAAAGTTTGAAGGCATCAAACCCGTCACTTTTGTTTTTCAGCAAGTATACAAAAGTAAAATCAGAGCAGTCATCAATAAAGGTAATGAAATATTTTTTACTGTTCCTAGTCAAGATGCCATCAAATTCACATACATCAGAATGAATCAAATCTAGAGGCTCAGAATTCCTAAGTACAGATTTATGCGAAGTTTTAGTAATTTTAGCCTAACTACAATACTCGTATTTATCATCATTATTTGTGGATAACTTAGGCATCATTTCCAGCCTAATCATGTTACTAATTAAATTCTTATTCACATGACAGTTCATAGAACGCAGCATATACACAGAAGATTTCATTTTATTGAGGTCTAAATTTAATTTGAACATTCCCTTAGTTGCATACCATTTCCCTACAAATACATTATTTTTAGTAAAGGTATATAGGTCTGTCACTATAGTTTGAGTAAACCAGCTTTATTGAGGAGATAACCTGAAATTAAATTCTTTCTTATCTCCGGAGTGTGCAGGACGTTCTTCAACGTGAGGGTCTTCCCAGAGGTAAACTTCAGATCCACCTCGCCAGTTCCAGCAACTTTCGTGGAGTGGTGATCTCCCAACAGAATATTCTTATCCTTAGTTTTAGTATAAGTTTTAAATAGACTAAGGTCGTGACAGACATGGCACGTAGCGCCAGTGTATCCACCACCCTTCATAACCACCGATCACATTTACTTTTGTGATCATGGCGACTAACGATTCTTCTGTCGGGTTCGCCTGACCAGCAAGACGACGCATGTTCCTACAGTTACTTGCCATGTGTCTAGGTTTATTACAATTAAAGCAGAGGAACTGTACCGTTTCTCCTGAAGGAGGCTTCTATTTTTTCTGTTGGTTCTGGTTGCTGGAGCCACGGTTCTGACCTTTCCTCTTTGTCCCTTTAGATTTTTTGTCAAGTTTTACCATGGCAGAGGTAGGTTTCCCAGGTACTGCATTCACCTCCTCCCTCTGGTCATGCTTCCAAGATTCCTTTTTGATCCTTAGTTGGGTGATAAGACTCTCCAAGGAGAACTCTTTGGTCTTATGTCTCAAAGTGTTCTTAAAGTCCTTCCACAAAGGGGGCAATTTATCAATAATAACAACAACTTGGAATTGTTCGTCTAGAGACATACCTTTTCAGTAATTATCTCGTGGGCTATCTTCTAGAGTTCATAGGATTAGGCCTCCACGGATTTGTCATACTTTATCTGGAACTTGAGATAACGACTAACAACATATTTCTTCGACCTGGCCTCTTCGGTGTCGTACTTCTTTTTCAGGGCATCTTAGGCCTCCTTCGTTGTCTTCATTATACTGTAGTAGTCATACAGATCATCAGTCAACCCATTTAAAATAAAATTCTTACAAAGAAAGTCTTTCTCCTCTCAGTCAACAGCTTCTTTTATCTGTTGTCCAGTTAGTTCTTCTAAAGGGACGATCAGCTTATCTTTAGTACAAGTTTTGGCAACTTTCTTGACGGTGAGAAAGAATAGCATATTTTTCTTCTACCATTTGAAGTTCGCTCCTTCGAACCGGAATAGACGGTTGAGGTTAGATATCATAACGTCATTGTTGCTAGTGAGGGTCATTGATGATGTGGCGAGAACCATCCTAAAATTGTTGGAAACGGCAAGACCCTTAGAACGATGAACAGCAAACGGTCAAGGCACAACGATCAAGCAAAAAACAAAAACCTGCAAAACAGAAACTCGTTATAGACTAAGTCGTGGAGCTCGCTCTCTTTAAGACGTTTCGTGACTTTGCCCAAGTGTGCAAGCAGGTCTGAAAATTGTCACGTGGTCCCCAAGATAAAATAGCCAAAGAAACCCGATAAAAAATGCACCGTTACCGACCGGAACACACACCCTTTCTAACCCACTGCTCGAAACACGAAAATGGAAGAGTTAGGAGAGAAAAGAGAACATTCGAATGGAATGAATGAAAGAATTCATGTTTTCGAACTACTAAAACCCACACCTTTTATAAGTCTTCAACGTGGAATGGTAGGGAGCGAAAAAGTCGGACTTTTCTTTTGTTTCTTTTTCAGTTTTAAAATTAGCTACACGCATGTGGGACGTCCACCGAACCCATATTGGTCTATCTCCTCACTCCCTCCAAAACATGGGTACCCTTTAGGGCCCAAACCCAAAACTCAAGATTGAAGTACATAAGATAGGCTTCTAAATCAAAATTTTCCAATGTGGGATTCTCCAACCAAAGGTTGGTTCCTTTTTATTTTTTAAAGTTAAATTTTCACCCAACATTTATGTTTCACAATTATATGAATTTCTAAAATTCCAAATGGGTCTTCCAATTATCAAAATAGATTTTCCAAATTGATTCAACATTTTTAAATTTTGTGGACGATGAAATTTTGTGAAAAAAATTTGGGGTATATATGAAATCTCGATGTCAATCCTGCCCGAGATTCCACGGAGAAAAGCTCAAATATATTAATTTCAGTATTAAGTATGCTCGAAATTTCACTGAGAAAGCTTAAATATATAAAATCTCTATGTTATTTTACTCGAGATTGTCCAAAAAAATTAATAAGTTGAAAAAAAAATTGATTTTTTTAACTACAATCTCGTGGTCGATCTCATCCCAGGTAGACAGAGAAAAACTATTTTTACGAGTTTTAAAAAATGCAAGTTTTATAAGCTAAAAACCTAAAAATGTTATTTCTGACAATTTCCTAAATTACTGTTTGGTTAGACTCTTTGAGTATAGTTTCCTCAGCTCAAAAAAATCCACTAAAAAAACCTATTTGTTGGTATCCTTCTTTTCTCTCCTCCAAATTATCCAAATCAAGATTTGCTCCCTTTCCTCTCTGACTTTAAAAATAAAAAATAAAATATTTTCAATCACCTTCCAAGTCATTGAAATTAGAGGAGAACCAATTTGTTAGGTGGAGATTTATGCTCCGTGGTATATCCACTACTTGGTGTTAGGGTTGACAACGAGACAGGATGTGGTAGGAGATGAACTAGTGCAATGTTCAAGAACCTAGTAGATGTTAGTACTGAAGTACGTGCCTGTGACCACTAAACTTAAGGGCAAATGTGGGTTTGGTGCAATAGTGCAATGTTTAAGGGTTTTTTTTATGAAGTCGTCGATGGTGGAGGGAGGGGAGGAGAGAGAGGGAAAATATTTTTAATTTTTTTTAAAATTTTAAAATTCCAAGTAAGTATCCAAAATAGTAATTAAATAGTTTAATTAAGGTGTGAAATGGGAATAAGGACCTTTTAAACCTATTTTCTAAAATTGAAGGATTAAAATGGCCAAATTTAAATTTCAAGGACCAATCACACCTATTTCTAAAAACTCAAGGACTAAAAAAAATCCCATAAAAAAGTTACAACTAATTGATGAATACTTTATATATATTTTTAAATTTGCTTGCCTCCTTTGAAAATGTTTTATTTGGGGGAAAGAATTAAAGAAGTAGGTTATTTATTTTGTTCCTTTTTTAGGGAAAAATAGTACAAGAAACGGTTAAACTAAATAGTAAATAGTACATTTTAAGTTGAACCTTTTAAGTTTAGCACAAATTGGCCCTACGAGCCATGTGAAAAATTTATTCTCAATTTGACTAGTTTCAAATTTTAATGAAAGCAAGGCACACTTCTGATTGTTCACCATGAAACTTGGTGTCATTTTGTTTAAAAACATGGTGTCTTCCGTTGAAAAATGTTAAAAACAATCCTTAGAATGATAGTTTGAAATTGAATGATTGAATATAAAATAATAATAATAATACATAATTTGAAAAGATTTTTTTAAATTTTATTATATTTTTAGAAAGAAAAAATAATTTTAATGAAGTCATTTAAGTATCGACATTTATATAATAAAATATTAATGAAAATAATTAAAAATCATATTTATTTTTAAAAACTGTTGTGGTAAATTTAACCTGTTCAATAGGACCCATGAGGTGAGCTAGAGAACCTAGAGGGCTCAAAAAGACCCATGAGATAATCTAATAGAGCTTAAAGAGAGCTCAATGGAGCCCGTAAAGTAAGCTTGGTGGAGCTTAGAGGAACTTAGGAGAAAGCTCGGAAGAACCCATGAGAGAGCCTAAGAGAGAGCTCACACTACAAGAAAAACACATTTCTTGACATTTCCAATTTTTATCACTTGAAGTTTTTATGAAAAAAAATGTCAAGTAGCATGTATTTTGATAAGAAAACGTTAAGGAAAATGAAGAAAAGCGGAGCTTTGCGATTTTTTTGGATTTTTTCACTCTAGCTTAAACTTGACATTTTTAAAATGTCAAGCTTGATACGTTTGTACTTCATTTTAAATATCAAGTATAATAATTATATTAAACCCCTTATTTTTTGTTTTCCATATGAGAAAAAAATAGAATATCAACATTCTTGACACTGTATTCTTTGATTTTTTTAAAACGTCAAGTGACACTTGACACGTTTTAAAAAACATCAAGAAACATTGTTTTTGTAGTAGTGTCAATGGGACTCGTGAGGTAAGTTTAGTAGAGCTCAAGAGGACCTATGAAGAGTCTAAGAGAACTTAGAGAAAGCTCAGCGGGGATCTCAGAATAGAGCTCAAGAGGATCCATGAGGAAGCCTAAGAGAGCTTAGAAAGAGTTCGGTAGGACCCATGCAGTGAGCTTAGTGGAGCCTAGGAAAGTCTAAGGAAGCTTAGACATGAGGAGCCTAAACTTAGAGCAACCTAGGAAAACTCAGTGAGACTTATAAAGTGAGCTTAGAGGAACCTAGGAGAGTCTAAGGAAGTTTAGGCATGAGAAGCCTACGTCTAAAGAGTTTAGAAGAGCCTAGATATGATGAGCTTGGGAGAATCTAAAGAAGGCCTAGACATGGGGTGCCTAAGAAAGCTCAGAGGATCCTAAGAGAACTTAGGAGAGTAAAAGGAAGCTTAGGCATGAGAAGCCTAAATGTAATGTTCCAGGCCTAGAATTCGGACCGTGATTTGGAACCTAATGGCTCCGACATTCCCTTGCATCCTTTGCAACCTAGCTACGTCATCCTTACTTGTCTTGAATGCTTCTAAAAATGAAAGTTGGTCCTTTCAGCATGTTTTGTCTTAACTCACATGCATTTTAGGAAAATTTCTAAGAGGTCGCCTAAACAAAATTAACTTTGGAGTTCCAATGATTGAGCCACCGAAAAGGAATGTGCACCTTGTTAGTATAGGTAGTATCTTTCAATTCTTTTAGGTCTTTCTTAAATATACTTTCATGTCCTCATGATCCCTCTCACTCAGATTGATCTCGATTCATTCATGTTCCCCTCATAAACTTGGATTGTTACACTAAGTTTATGGCAACCTAAGAGAGCTTAGAGAAGCCTAAGCTTAGAGGGGCCTAGGGAGAGTTCGGTTGAGTGATTAAAGTCGAAGTTGTCCATATTCATAATAGATAGGCCATGAAGTAGATGTTGAGATTTGAGTGGTGCATCCATTGCAGTAATAATGGTGTAACCACCCATCAAATTAACTCGATGATTCCAATAATTTAAGAAGGCAATTATGAGCTCGAGTGACCGTTACACTTTATCATTCTATATAAGCGACCAAAGTTCTTGATCGAAGGTATGCCTAAATACCCAACTATTTTTCTATTGTCTAGTTACTCAAAAGCAGAAGGCTGATTTGAGCGTCAGAGTATATGTTGCTAGACATTATACTGGTGTTCATTTGCTTCTGTTTTGCAGTCACTCAGATTTATTTTTTTAGATTTTCCTTCCTTAACAACCTTTCGAATATAAAACCTCTGTCAATAAAATTTCTAGATCCGTCACTAATTAAGATATATCTATAGTTAAAAGTTCAAATCTCCAACTCCATAATCATAAAAACTATATAAAAAATAAGATTAAAATATCATACTTTTATTCAATTTTTGTTAACACTAAATTTTCTCAATTTTAGTCACGTATTTTCAAAAAATCTTAAATTAGTCAATTACTTATTGTTGGATTTTTTTCAATTTTTTTTTTTTTTTGTTATCAGTTAAAATCAGTTAACAATTTCACTTTAAATTTTTGAAAAGATATTTACATATCATTTCTTATAAATATTTTGCTAGAGTGGTGTACTGCTCTTGCTTTAATTCTTTTATGTGTTTTGATCAGTAGTATTCTTCCCATTTAGGAGATGATTCCTTTTAAATTTTAGACACTGTGGTAGTGGATCTCCTCTACTATTATTGAAGAGAGTATTGGTATTGGTTAGCTTTGGCTGTCTAATGAAGTTCTTTTAAAACAAATCATAAAATTTAATGAAAAATCAACGGCAAATATCAACTTATACTTTTTAATTTTTAAAATTTGGATGTTGTATTAATTTAAACCTTAAACTAATAATTATATCAATTTAAATTCTGAACTTCCAAAGTTGTATTAATTTAAATCCTAAATTAATAATTGTATCAATTTAAACCCTAAATTAATAATTGTATCAATTTAAACCCTAAAATTTTATAAATGTATCCATTTAAATTCTGAATTTTCATAATTGTATTAACTTAAATCTTCTGTTATATTTTATTTGGATATACTTATGAATGTTCAGGATTTAAATTGATAAAATGATTAGTTTGGGATTTAAATTGATACAATTCCCAAATGTCATGGTTTGAATTGGTATAACCTCCAAAGTTCAGGGTTTAAATTGATACAGTTCTTATTAATACAACTTCAAAGTTTAGGGGTATAAAATCAATGTTAAAAGTGTAAAATTTGAAATCTTGAGACCAAATTGAAACCATATTCACGTATAAGGATAAAGTTGTAACATTTTGAACCTAGAGATAAATGTGCAAGATTTTGAAATGTAGGGACCAAATGTAAACTAGATCCAAAATCTAGGGATAAAGAGTATTTTTTTTTTTTACAATGTGTTGTTTTTAAAATATCATTGTTTGTTGCTTATAGACATAAGTATTTATCTATTATTAATGACATTTTATTATGTTTGAAAATATTTTCAATAATTTTACTATTGGAAATAAATATCATTTTTTCAATAATTTATTTACCAACTATAATTATACAAAATAAAAAAATGTTTTTTTTTTAGATTAATTTTTAAATCTCATAGATCCGAGACCCGATCGACGCGATTTTTTAAAGAATATTACCGAATCATCCCCAATACCAACAGACACAGGCAGCCACATCCAAAAGGGTAAAAGAGGAAATAACATAAAATAAAACCCTTTATTTATTAAATCCTGCTAATAAACAAATTGGAATTTAAAAATTAAAAAACCAATTTCGATGACCATAATAGTCACTTGCCACTCACGCCCAGCTCTCGCCTCTCAAATCTGACAAAGAAAGAAAATATTGAGTTGATATTGCGCTTTCGAATAAATCTCTCTTTCGAGAATTTCACTCTCCGATTTGATGCATCAACTGCAATGAGATGAATGTCTACAGATGATTCAGCAGCGTTTAAGCTTCTCTTCGATTCTTCTCACTTTCTCTATTGCTTTTTTATGAAGCCTCCTTGGTCGATTCCTCCTGCCCTTCTTCTCTTCTGGTAATTTCCAATCCCAAATCTCTTATCATTGCTACTGATTCGCTCGTTTTCTGTTGATTGAGCTATCCAGTTTTGTTTTCGTTTCTCGATTCTTTATGAAATTGGAAGGGAAGTTCCTGCAACGGGGGTTTTTTTTTTTTTTTTTCGGTTTATTTCCGCTCGGATTTATGGTTAGAGTGTTGTTTTCAGGGACGAAATTGGACGCAATTCGAATGCTTGAGATTTAATGGGAATACGAATAGACGGTCAATATCTAAGTGGGAGTAATATGATTAATTGGTTTTAGTTGAGGAATAATGAGTATATTCAACGACTGAAGTTTGAATTGGAAATTTCTAGATTTAATTTGTTTGCCTTGAAAAACTCTTTAATGGACATTTAAGGATATATTTTAATTTTGAATATTTGTATTGGTAATTGAAGTTTCAACTGCCTTTTCTTTTTTTGCCTTTTTATTCAGAGTCTTATCTTTTTGGCAACTCGGATGACATAGATTTTCGTTGATGAACATAAAATTATGGATGTTCCCGAGGTTGAAGAAATATTTTTTGCTGCCGGTGATGCCAAGGTATGAGCTGAAATATATTTTCTGTTTCTTCTCATATGGTTGCGAATGAGTATTGATGACATTGTAACTAGCTTTCTGGTGCTTTTAGCCTGTTTTCTTTTGGTACATCCATATATTACCAGGTATATTATTAAAATAAATAAATAAATAAGAAAAGAAAGAAAAAGAACGTTGATAAGTTTGCTCTGCATATTAGTTCCAAGAAGACCTCCTATCACTTGTTTCTTTGTTCAACTCACAGAAGTTATGAACTGTAGGCTTGTAGCCGCATCTACCTGTCGTAGAAAGTAACTATTTTTCAACTCACAGAGGTTATATCAATCTATAGTTTTCTTCTTCGAAAACTATTATATGAAGACCTCCTATCACTTGTTTCTTTGTTCAACTCATAGAAGTTATGAACTGTAGGAACCATCATAGGTTGGCCTTAATGATAAATAAGGCAACATCTCCTTGATAGGATTAAGAGGTCATGGGTTCAATCCATGGTGACCACTTACCTAGGATTTAGTATCCTACAAGTTTCCTTTATGTCCAAATATTGTAGGGTCGGACGAGTTGTCCTATGAGATTAGTCAAGATGCATGTAAGCTGGCCCGAACACTCACAGATATCCAAAAAAAAAAAAATTATGAACTGCAGGCTTGTAGCTGCATCTATCTGTTGTAGAAAGTAACTATTTTCATTTAATACAGAAAAGTTTTCAACTTACTAATGAAACACTTTGTTTGCTCAAAATTCTTTTTTTTTTAGAAATCAAACTGTATACATAATTTTTAATGGCTTGACTGAAGTAATTGGCGCTGCTTTCTAAAATTGATGTAAAGGAAGAGCAGTTATATCAATTTACAGTGTCGGATCTTGATGGAAGTCTTACTTTGTTGGTATGCTTGGCTGTGACTAGGGGTGCTGGGATATGTGTGGAGTAAAGTTTCCTTGTAAATGTTAGTAGTTAATAAATTAAATTCTTTAGTTGTAATACGTTTATGGTGAATGTTACCACCATTTAAAGGAGTTTACAAGCGGTCAAACTACTTTAGTATAGAGATATCTGTTTTTACTGGATGCATATTATCTTTCCTTGGTAAGAATTATTTATTTCCACATTTTGCAGTTGCACGGAGAAATGTACAAGAAACTCGCTGCAATTTATGGCCAAGTTATGTCAATTTTCCCTTCCTTGGAAGCAGCACGACCTAGAAGCAAAACTGGTATCCAGGCTTTATGTTCATTACATGTAGCTCTTGAGAAGGCTAAGAATACTCTTCGGCATTGCTCAGAATCCAGTAAACTTTACTTGGTATGACCTAACAATTATCATTTTTCCAAAATTATCTTCTACAACTTTAGGTTAAATCACGAGGATTAGCCAACCAACGTATGAAACTAATATGCTCTACTTCCTTTTTCTTTTTCTAAAAGGCACTACGAATGTCATGCTTATGGGTTTGCATTTGTATGGCAGGCTATAACTGGAGATGCTGTTCTAGCCAAATTTGAAAAGGCAAGATGTTCTCTTGAAGTTAGTCTTATATGCGTTGAAGATATTGTCTCACAATCAATTGGATTTCAGGTGAAAATTGCTCTGTTTTAATTCTTCTTTTCCTTTCTCTTGTCATGCTTTTAAGTTTTTAACTGGACCTGTCTCCTGACATGATTAGAATGCTGTTCATATCCATTTTCATTGGGCAGAGTTTGGAAGCAGCAGAGTGAAATTTCATGATTTTGATTTTCAAAGCAACTTAATCTCGATTAATTATTTATTCTTCACTTATTCGATCACATAATGAACTCAATCACGTATAGAATCTTGGACACTTCAATCACTTGAATTTGGAATATGCTAAAAAAGCCTCATAGGCTTAGAGATGGCTTTTAGCATGTTCATAACTGTGTATCTAGTGTTTTGTTTTGTTTGACTTCAAATGTACAGTATCATCTCAATTGCTTATGTAAATGATACTTTTTCCAGATTCAGCAGATAGTGAACGAACTCAAGGACACTGTTTTCTTACTTGATCCGCTCGAGAAACAAGTTGGTGATGATATCATTGCATTACTCCTGCAAGAAAGAAAATTTGATGATTCCAATGGCCACAATGAGCTGGAGCATTTTCACCAGGCTGCCACAAAACTTGGAATTACCTCCTCCAAAGCAGCCCTGACAGAGAGGAGAGCTCTTAAGAGAATTGTAGAACGAGCACGCTTAGAAGAAGACAAGCGAAAGGAATCAATTGTAGCTTACCTTTTGCATCTGATGAGGAAGTATTCTAAGTTATTTAGAAGTGAGTTGGCAGATGACACCGACTCACAGAGTGGGTCAACTCCTTGTTCTCCTACTGTTCGATGTTCTCTTGAGGACAATGGACTTGCAGCAAATGGTCAAGTCTTTGAACACCAGCTTTCGAAGCTTAGTTCTTTTAATTTCAAGCCAAACTACAGGATATCAGGGCAGATGCCTCTTCCACCTGAGGAATTAAGGTGTCCAATATCATTGCAGCTTATGTATGACCCTGTCATAATTGATTCTGGGCAAACATATGAAAGGATCTGTATAGAGAAGTGGTTCAGTGATGGTCATAAAACCTGCCCGAAGACTCAACAGAGGCTTTCCCACCTGTCTCTGACACCTAATTACTCTGTCAAGGGTCTCATTGCTAATTGGTGTGAACATAACGGAGTTCCTATCCTGGATGGTCCACCAAAGTCACTTGATCTGAATTATTGGAGGCTTGCATTGTCTGATTCTGAGTCTGGTAAATCAAGATCTGTGGACAATGTTGGCTCTCACACGTTGAAGGAAGTTAAGGTAGTTCCTTTGGAGGAAAGTGGAACAATTAAGGTTGCTGAAGAAAATGACGCAGATGATAATACATACATGGAGGAGTCATCTGATTTTATTACGCTGGAGAGTTGTGTAAATTTTATGGCAGTATTGACTGAAGAGGGAGACTTGAGAAAAAAATGTAAGGTTGTGGAGCAGATAAGACTTTCATTGAAGGATGATGATGAAGCTCGAATTTTGATGGGAGCCAATGGCTTTGCTGAAGCACTTATGGACTTCCTAACTTTAGCTCTTATTGAAGAAAATGCTGATGCTCAGGAAACTGGAGCCATGGCTCTCTTCAATCTTTCTGTCAACAACAACAGGTCTGTACTGTTTATCTAAGCCTACGTTTGAAAATGAAAGTAGATTTCAGCTATGAGGTAGACTGAATAGTGCCCGATCTAACATCTTATCTGAATAATTGTCTGCATATTTCATGTTTGTGCCGGGGAAATCATGGTGGAATCACATGTCACTGAATTGCTTGTGACTTGCATCATGCATATCAATTATTATCATCTCATATTTCTCGCTTCTAATGATGGAGTCTGATTATATATATATATATATACACACGTGATTTTCATTTCAAGTTTAGTCATTTGGGATATAAAATTGGTAGAATCTATTGGATGATTGGATGCTGGTTGAACCCCTGGCCCTCTCTCCTTTTCTCTCTCTTAAACAGCCCAATGACAGTTGTGATTTGTGAATTTCTTCAGAAACAGGGAAATGATGATAGCGGCAGGTGTAATCTCGTTGTTGGAGAACATGATTTTGAAATCCAATTTACATGGACCTGCAACAGCCCTTTATTTGAATCTTTCCTGCCTCGAAGATGCCAAACCTATCATTAGTTCGAGTACAGCCGTTCCTTTCCTGATCCAGCTGCTTACTTGTAATGGTGAATCCCAAACCAAGCTCGATGCACTTCATACCCTTTATAACCTTTCAACCACGCCCTCCATCATTCCCGTTCTTCTTTCCGCTGGTATTGTCAATGGACTCCAATCCTTTCTCGCAGCTCCTAGCGACAGCATGTGGACAGAGACTTCCTTAGCTATCTTAATGAACATAGCTTCAAGCCAGTTGGGAATAGAAGAAATAACTTCAGCCCCAGAGCTCATCAGTGGGTTGGCAGCAATCGTGGATGCTGGCGAACGTGCCGAGCAGGAGCAAGCTGTATCATGTTTGTTGATTTTGTGTAGAGGGAGTGAAAAATGCAGTCAAATGGTCTTACAGGAAGGAGTGATTCCAGGATTGGTTGCGATTACGGTAAATGGAACTTCAAGAGGGAAAGTAAAAGCTCAAAAACTTCTGATGTTGTTTAGGGAGCAGAGGCAAAAAGATACTGATATCATTCAACAACGAGATGGAGACAGCGACAAAGCCATGGCTGCTCCAGATTCGAAGCCATTATGCAAATCAGTGTCGAAGAAAAAGATGGGGAAAGCGCTAAGCTTTTTTTCGAAGAGCAAACGATTTTCACTGTACCAATGTTGAGCTCATCATCCTTGTAAATTCTGCTGTATCATATGTATGTATATTTCTTTTTTGTCCCACTCTTAGTTTGGTTTTCTCGGTTAGCTTTTCTTTTCTAATAGGACTAGCAATGTACAGGTTTCTGTAATTAATGATTTCTTATCATTTTCTCTATTGTTTGAGTAGAACATGTTTATGTAGAACAGATTCCATTTCTTAGTTTACTTACCACTTCTGTTGCTATTCTATAGCAGATTTTAATTTAATTTGAGTGGGTTAAAGTAATCATTCTCTGTAGAAAATAATTTATTTAAATTTAATTGCTTTAAGTGGTATTAATTCAACTATTATTTAAGTGAACTAGTTAATTAACACCGTTTTATTATCTAAAGAATAAAATATTCATCTACTATGTAGAAAACGAAAAAAAATCTAAAAAATTGATCTTTTGGACCAAAATACCTTTTAAAATTTCAGATAATTACATCAATAAAATTTCATACTTCATTTAGTTTTAAAAATTTTTGTATCTTGATTAGAAATGGACTTCATATAATTTCCTTCTTTCAATGAAGAAATGGAATTCATATATATATATATATTTTTCTTTCAATGAAGATGTGATTTGACTCAAAATCAAATGGAATTGGGTTTTGAATCTAATTGGTCCTCAATAAACTAGTTAATTGCGCTTCCAATTTCTGTTTTCCGCTCTTCCCATTTCCAATTCCCATCTATTTCATGTATTTCTTTTTTTAAAAAAAATATTGTTTTGTTGATTGACGGGGTGGATGTCAAAAAATAGATCAATCGTGAATTTGTTTTACTGGAAGACAAAGAAAATGAACAATTGTGTGGTGTCAAGTTCACACATTCTGACACTCAAGTCAGTCTCAGATTTGTGAGTAACTCGAGAATAGAAAATTGTTTGAGATTTTAGGCGTACCGTCGACTAATGACTTGTTCGTTTATATAGGATGGTAATATGTAATCGAGGTTTGGACTCATAATTTTTCTTAAATTTTTTAGCCTGCTAAGGTAATACCTGTTGGGTAGTTACATCATCACTATAACAGATGGTTAAGTGCACCACCCATTCTCCTTTATAGCTCGTCCGTTGAGAATTTGGATAGTTTCAAATTCAATTACTCTAAGGTCTCCCATGGGTTATATGAGGTCTTACAAAAATCTCTCATGGGTTCTCTAAGCTCACTCTAGGCTCTTTTCATAGTCTACACTTTCCTCATGGCTCTTTCTATGGTCTAAACTCTCTTCATGGGTCCTCTGAGTTCATTTAGGCTTCCTCATTGGTTCTCTGAGCTCACTTTAGGTTCTTCTTAGGTTTTTCTAAGCTCCACTAGGCTTCCCATGAGTCATCTAAGTTTCACTAGGCTTCTCCCATGGGTCCTTTGAACTCCACTAGGTTCTTTTATGGTAAAGCTGATTAAAAGAGAGAGAAAAAATATATAACTCTAAAGTGGAAGGAATGCTTATAAGCTATATTTTTTTAAAAAAAATATCAAATGGTTATCAAGCACAACAAAGTAATTTTCTAACTAATTGGGTCCATAGATTGAAACCAAAGGAGCAAAATCAACAAAGGCGGATGTATTATTATTATTATTTTAATCAATGAACTAATATGCATAATATTACCATAAATTTAATTAGGTACTTGTCTTATTTATAACACTTTTAAGATTGTATCAGAAGCTTTTTCAATCATTTTGAAATAAAAATTTGTATGGAAAAATGTTAGAGGTAGATTTTCCTTATTTGGCTATGAAATTGTTTTAATTTTAAATCCAGTTGTATCTTATATTATTAGATATTGGATTTTATTTTACATAACAATTCTATATCTATATATGATATAGAGATAACTAGTAGACGTCGAAATGAAAGTACTACAACCAAATTGAAAAGTTTGATATCATAGAGGCCAAATTAAAGCATGATATAATCAAAACGAGGTATTTTTCCTTCAAACTTTCAAATCATTATATCTTATTAATACCTTGTGCTAGTGCTATAGTGTACTACTGCAGACACACATTTTGAATAATTTCATATGAAAATATTTATACCCAACATGAACGTAATTCAATAACTATAAAACTTATATTATCCTAATTAACTAATAATAATACGAACATTGATTCATGACTTAGGATCGACTCCATCTATTTCGCCTTCTTTTATTTCTCTTTTTCAACTTTAGACCTTCTTTCTCAATATCTCGGGAGATCTGACCATCAACATTTTCAATCGGGTCAGAATTACACTCTTTTTCCATTTTCTTCTTCTTCTTCCCATTGACGAATTCAACGACAGATTCAAGTGCCACATCAGCATCGTCGCTTTTCATGAGCTCCTCTGCAATTTCTGCAGGCGTGACCTCCACCTCCATTATAAGGTCTTGGATTTCTTTGAAACGTTGATGGTGATTGATTTGCAAATAGTTAGAGGCTAGAATTTCAAATCCAGAAGGAGTCAAATAAGTCATGTGCACGTGCATATCCATGCGTCCTGGTCTTAACAATGCGGGATCTAATTTTTCCTTATGGTTTGTTGTGAAAACTATTATTCTTGCATCGCCACAACTTGACCATAACCCATCTATGACGTTTAATACTCCAGACAAAGTCAACTGCATTTACACACAAAAACATAAAATTTAAAAAGTATATCTCATTTGGTAATCATTTCGTTTTTGCTTTTTTTATTTTTGAAAATGAACATACAAATACTCATCTCACCTTTATTATCAACTCGTTATCGATATTTTAAAAAATTAAGTTAAATTTTGAAAACTTTTTTTTTTTAAAATTTGAATTTGATTAAGAACTCAACTCTTACCTTTAAAAAATATATAAATTATGATAAGAAATGCAGAGAAAATAGACTTAATTTTAAAAAATCAATAACAAAAAATGAATGAGCGAACAGAGTTTTCAAAATTCATTTTGCTACATAACAATGTTTTTTTTAGTTTCTATATTTTATATTTTTTATTTGTATGTTTATTTTTTTCATAATTAACGTTGAAAAAACACTTTTGTAATTTACGTTTTCATATATATATATATATAAATTTTTCACATTTTTTTAAAGAAAAAAATTGAATTTCGAGTCTGATTCTATAAACAAAAACAATGATTTGTAAACTATATCTTTTTAAATTTTTAAAATTTGACTTGTTTTTTAAAAACATTAGTAGAAGATAGCAAAAAAAAAGATTTAGGTTTTCTTTGGTAACAATTTTCTTTTTTATTTCTAATTTTTGAAAAATGTGTTTGTTTTCTCAAATTCTCATATTTCTTATATAAACCTTTGAAATGTTAGCTAATTTTTAAAAATAAAAATTAACTTTTAAAAACTATATATATATATATAAACCAATGGATATAATTTCAATTTGGGTTTGATTTTGAAATTATTCTTAAAATTTAAACAACAAATCATATAAATCAATGGATAAAATTGATGTTTATAACTTATGCGGTTAATTTTCACAAATCCAAAATGAATGGTTACTAAATAACACCTTAATCTTAAAGAAAATACAAAAAAAAAAAATCAAATGGTATCTAAATTAGTCTTTGGCTTCTAAAATTTGACTTTCATTTTAGAAAGTGGATAAGAAAATCTAGAAACTTATTATTATTTTTTTTTTGTTGAAATATTAGAACTTATGATTTAACTTAATTTTATAGTTAAAGTACCATTTTGATCTCTATATTTTGAAGTTTATTCAATTCTAATATATATACTATGTACTTGCAATAAAATAATGTTAGTTTATTATTGATTTTGAAAAACTTTTTGTAATCTATGACATTTTATTATAAATTTTAAAAACATATCCACTATTTTATTGTCGGGAAGAAAATTATTATTATTATTTAATAAATATTAATAAAAACTAAGTCTAAAAGATTAAATTTAAGATTCGTAAAATTCAACCTAATTTTATTATCATAATCAAGTAAATGTTGTTTCCAATTTTGGGGTGAAACAAATTGGGTCACCTGGCTGTCACCGCCGTCACGTCCGCCATTTGTACGATCGTGAAGCTCAGCGCTGCAATCAATATCCTCAATAACAAAAATGGACCTATCGGCAGTAGACAACAGCATCGTCCTAAGCGCCGAGTTAGTCTGAACACTGGTAAGCTCCAAATCATAAATATTAAACTTGAGATAATCCGCCATGGCCGCAACCAAGCTCGATTTCCCCGTTCCCGGTGGCCCATAAAGAAGATACCCTCTTTTCCAAGCTTTCCCAATTCTCTTATAAAAATCCCTTCTCCTCATAAATCTATCCAAATCATCCATCAATTCCTTCTTCTTCTTCAAATCCATAGCCAAATTCTCAAAACTACAACTGTTCTGCAAAACAATCGAATCCCCAATCGCATATCCTCCCATTAATGCATAAAGCTTCACCACTCTGTTTTCTTCCTCTATGGCTTTTGCTCTGTCTAGAATGTACTCAAGGTAAATCTTCATCACCAGATCTGATAATCAGGATATCAAAATGTTATTTATATGTTATTAATGTTTTTTTTAATCTAATTGCAGTATTTTTCATGGTGTTCAAATGACCCTAATAATCCGCACTACCTAACACAAATCATAAGATTGGATTGGATTGATTTTTTTGGTTGGATCATGAATTGAATAAAAAATATTTAAAATTGACTCAACTCAATTCAAATTAAATATATATATATTAGAAGGGATGAATTTATAAATTTTTTATGTTTTTCTTTTAAAAATATTTTTTTATAAAGTTTGTTATAGATAATATAGTTATTTTATAGTAAGAATTTAGTTTTATGAAATTCTAGTTATTAAATATGTGTGATAGATAAATTTTGAATATTTTAATAATTTAATATTTTTTATTTTTTATTTTTGTATAAATTAAAAACAGCATTTTCAAAATTAAACATTTCAAAATAAAATCGAACACGTCCATAGATAATATTTGGATGTACTAACCTTTGTGCTTCTTGTCGAAGCTGATTTGGTAATGCCGTTTTTCAATTGTTTCGGATGTTTGAGTAGCGATATCGAAGTCGAAATAAGTACTCTGTTTTTCAGTGGAAATCAATTCCCAAGCGATTTCAATTGTTTCGAATACGTCGATAAGTACGTCGCCTTTGTTCATTTTGAACGTTAAATTGGTCTCGCCTGGAGCCTTGGAAGCCTTGAGATGCTTGAGAGATTGAGAGATTTTTGTAGAGAGGTAAGTTTCGGATGCTCTGAAAAGCTCGTTAATGGCGATTCCGTTGTTTTCTTCGACAATGAGAACGATCTGAGAGGAGATTGAACCAAAAATGGCGCTGAATTTGGAGGAGATTTGGTCGCGGAGTTTTTGAGGAATGAATTGGGAGATGATTGAGTGGGTTTCGGAGATCATTGTTCGAGCGATCATTGTTGAAGCGGCGAAGGAAGTGTAAGCTGAAAAAACAGAGGTTGTCGATGGCATGTTCGCTAGAAACGGCATTTTTGTTTTTGGATTTTGGTGGGGAATCAGGGCTTGGGTTTTATATGGTGAAGGAGATGGGATTTGCTTGCGGTGGAAGCTGCAGCTTGGCTTTGGTTTGGTTTGGTTTGAAGTAATGAAACGACGGCGTTTTGGGTTTTGGGTTTTGGGAGAACGTTATTAAACTTCTCTGAGAAGCGTTGGGGATTTGACGAAGAGACGGGTTGACTTGACATAGTCAAATGGCGAGGTAAGGTTGTAATTGTAAGAACACTTAGACTTCTCCTGCAAGTGTCCAAAGCACTTCTTTTTTATTAGCTACAACTTTAGATTAAATAACAAAAAAGTTTGACACAAATGGAAGATTGCTCAACATGATTTTGTGAAACCACACTTGGAAGAAGAAGAACCACATCTCCCCTGCCCCACTAGCACACTTAGAGAGAAAATAGGAGGAAAAAAAGTTACAACTCCTACCTAAAATGATTTCTAAAATAAAATAAATTTTATTTATTTATTTTCATAAATCAATTTAATATATATTTATATTATAACTACCTTATCATATAATATATATTAAACTATATGTTATATCGAATATAACACATAGTTGATATTTAATATAAATCTCATTTATATTAAATTTAATTATATGAATCAAATTCATATAATTAATATTTGAATTATATTCAAATTTTTATTTCCTCTTAAATAAACTTTATATTATAATGTATCAAATACATTATAGTAATTATATCATATATAATCACATTAAATTAATTATATCACATATAATTAATTTTCTTAGTTAATTTGAACCATTCAAATTAACCCAAAAATTGATTCTCATTAATTCACATTGAGTTACAGAGGGGACCTCATGGACTTGTAGCTTGAAGCTTCAACAGTACATGAATAATTAATTAAACTTCTTTAATTAAATTGTTCACCATCCGTTAACTGTCAGACACTCCACTAAAGACCGACAGTTGCATTCTTCACACTACAGATATATTTTTGTGTCCATTTGATATAACCAGTCGACAGTATGATGACCCTTCACAAATTGCTCGTAAATACGACTAGCCAAAATTACTATTTTACCTCTGTTATTACATCTAACTTTTTAAGTACCACTGATCCCTCCAAGGAACAATAAATCATAGTCCAATTATGATCAAACCCTTTTCGAGCCAGGAGAGAGTGTCGTGTCACATTGTTCAAGCCCCAGAATCAGCCCTTAAGAGAGTAATTTATCTACTTACCCCGATGTTGGGGAAGGAGTGAATTCCTTCTTGTGTAGCTGTGTTCCCAGCTCCTCAATCAGACGAATCCCCAAATTGGTAGGCTTGTTGAGTCGACGATCTGACCATTCTTATCCATACAAATCAAAGAACCGCCTTCATAGGTAGAAGTTCACAACTCACTCAAAATTTAGGTCATGTCATCTATGGTCATCTTAGTGAAATGTAAGTCTCTATTATGAACGATGTTATATAATGAGACTAGTCATTTCGTGGTCCAGTCTTATACAAACTCCTTTGTATAGAATATCCCCGTTCACATATCTCCACATGAATGATCAAGATCATATCATTTGTAGCACTTTACAACAATTGTAACATCTACAAAACGGGTCATACTCGTAGTGTCACCAGGATAAGGTATCTAGCCTTATCCATCTACTACAAACCATTTAGGTTATCACTTAAACATGATCCACCCGTATATCTCTACATACATGTTTAAGCTACAAGATCACCTTGGATCTTGGTTTATTGGTTTGTGGTTAATGCAATTAATTTTTGAAATAAAACATCATATATTTTATTACATAAATAAAATGTTTTAACAATACAATTACAAGCTATAGAACCCTGCGAGATTTTGAGCATCAACCCCAACACTATCCTTATCATTGGGGTCCTTCGGTCTAAGAATGAGTTGTAGTAGTCTCTCACCACTTGTTTCTCTTTCTACTATTTTCTTGGTTATCCACAACCCAGTTATCAAATTAAAATCATCTCAAGAGAATGTTACCTTATTCCCTAGTATGTTGAATGATATAACGTTTGGATTCACATTCGTTACCTCCCTCAACAGAAAATAGTGAAAAGGTTGCCTATTAAATACAAGATCTACGTCTAACAGTGGACCAAAGCTCGTTGTCCTAAACATTCTCGTCTACTCTTCTGTCAACTTATTCCTAATAACCAACGCAGTTTTGTGGACTTGACAAAAAACTGTAATAGGGAAATATTTCTCAGCATGGACAACCATCTTAGCAACCTGTAACAAACGTATACATTACCACAATAAGTAAACAATCGTTAAAACAACTAATGATTGCATAATAAAAACTAAATGATCCCATAATAAAAACTAAACGATCATATAACAAATAACTAAAAGATCACATAACAAATAACTAAACGATCGCATAACAAAAAACTAAACGATCGCCGTAACAGAAAGCTAAATGACCGCATAACAAATAACTATACGATCGCATTACAAATACCTAAATGATCGTGTAACAAACAACTAAACGATCATATTACAAAGAACTAAACGATCGTATAAACAAAACTAAACGATCACACATCTTTATCTAAATAATCGTTTACATTTCTTTAACTAATCGTTAAAGAATACTAAACACTCGCCTAGTATTATCTAAATGATCGATTAAGAATGAATACATGATCATTTAACAAAAGGTAGCCACAAACCCTTTGCGAACCCTAAATGACCGGCGAGAACCCTAAACGAATACAACATGCATTCAAAGAGAAGAGTCACATACCTTTCAGAGATCGACGATGGTGGAAACTGTGCACAAACGATCGAAGACGACAAGAAAAAATGAGAGAAACTTGAGAGTCAAAATCGCGTAGTGAGAGATGTAAGCGAAAAAGTGGTGTGAACGATCCTTCGTAAAGCATTCGTAAAGCAGTTCGAAGAGTTTTTTAAATTGGGGGTAAAATTGGTATTTCACATGGGCAAAAGGTCAGTCATAGATAAGTCTAAGAGGTCATTCATAAAAAAGTTTTTGAGATTTGGGTCATTTTGTGAAATTTTCTCATCATGTGTCCAAAACTAGACGTTAGACACAAACATAAATAATATTAAATTCATTTTCTTTTTAAAACCAATCCATACATAAAAAAACCCACCATGTGTCTCTTCTCCATTGCTGTAGGTGGTACATTTCAATTGGTCAACTTTGATGAGAAAAATTTTACCACATCAACGACTCGGGATTTTTCCATTAAATTTGTTTCGGCTATATCTTCTTCATTTGAACTCCAATTTGAGTGATTCAAATTGTGTTGGAATTTTTGTTTCGAGCTCTAAGCAATAGACACTTCAAAACACTCATATTATTAATGAATAAAAGCAGGTTCATTATCATTAAAACATTAATTAATTAATTAGTTTGAGATACAGGGTCAAAAAACTTACAATCTCCCCTTTTTGGTGATGACAAACTACTTAAAAAAAATGAAATCTAAAGTGGTGTGTGATATACAATATGAACCTGAAACACAATCAACACACATACACAAATTCAATTCAATTGAAAACAATGATTATTCCAATAATAATATATTTTCATTTTTCTTATTATGTCTCCCACTTTTGGAATAAATAAAAAAAAGACAATTAAGAAAAATAAACAAAGACACGTGAAAGCTTCCTCTAAAAACACAAGCACATTCATTGTATTTCTTCTCCTATCGCCGTGTCTTTTAAAAAAATATATCACTAACAACATTTTAAATTCAAGAGGCTTAAAAAAGAATTAACCAAGCTCAAGCTAATTCTATTTAAATCCAATTTCACAAATTTATCCCCTTTTGAAATCAATTGAACGCTTCCCCTTAATAAGGGACAAAAAGACATTTAGCACAATGTTCAACTTGAGGGCATAAATATCAAATAAGATTTCAAAACATATTTTTAACTCTCCGGACAATTACTCCCCTTAAAAGGATAAACAATATAAATAAGAGGGGCACACAACAATAAAACACTATGGAGAATCAATATCACCAAAATATCAAATATTATAAAATAAATACCGATCGTTGAAAATCAAATAATGATACCAAATAAAAGCAAAGCCACATTAGCAAATCAATGCTATCAAATAAGTGTAAGCATGGTAGCAGAACAAGTATATTTATACTAATCTTGAATAAAATGCTAACGATGATCAAGAAAGTAAATCAATTCAAATACACCCCTTACGAAAAGGAATTTAACAACCCTTCCAAACAACATACTCAAAATTAATTTTTTTTTAGAGACACCAAGAGATATTTATCTAATAAATCAAAAAATAAATGTTAGCAAATATGAAATTTTCTTTGTTGTATTTAAGCAGGTTTTTTAGTTGATCCAATTTAAATTAATTTCTCATTTGAAGTTGAAGTAACAATTACTTCTTGAATCACACCTACAATGAAAAAGTTAGGCATATACAAGGGGTGACTTTAACAAAACTAGTACTCTTAGAAGTAGATGGACAATTTTCATTCACATAGCTTAATCTCCTTTTGTCATTCAAAGATTTACCCATATCAACAATTTTATCTAATTTTGGTGTATCAATAGTCAATTTTTTAATACTCTTTTGCAATTTCAAGCTCTTTAATACCAAGCAATTATTTCTCTTTAAGCACATTCAAAAGATTATTCTTCTCACCAACATCACATTCAAGAAATTTAATTTTGTCCATAAGATAAAATTTCTCTTTTTCTAATGCTATATTGCTAGTTTTCAAATCAACAATTTTATCTTTCAAACTAGCAATTTCACCTTGTAATTTCAAAGAGAGAAATTAAAGTTTCTCATTTTTATCTTTCAAATCATTTAATTCAATTTTCACTTCACAAGATTAAGATTTGAATCCACCATTCTCTTTTTCAAGAAATGTAATTCTTTCATTCAAAGCACATTTCTCGTCATCACAAAATTTACCAATATGCAAAACATCATTAGTAGCTTTCTTTTTCAAACAATCATTTTCATCTCACAAAGATTTATTTTCATTAGATAATGCCTTAAAATTTTTTGATAGTTTTAGATATTTAGAGCTAACTTTTTCTAAATCATGTTGCATACTTTCAAATGCATTACATAGCTCATCATAAGATAGCGATTTGTGCCTTACCTCATGTTCATAGTCGTTTTTCAAATGGGTCATCAAGAACAAAGAGAATTTATCACAATTTTCTTTCTCTACTTTATGGATTTTTCCTTGATTTTGAGAATTTTAATTCTTCTTCACATTAAATAAATTAGTAGTACAAGGAGAATTTTCCACACTATACAATTATCAAGAAGATTCCAAATGCATATGCATAATCAAAATGTAAAATTGTATCACATACTTTTCTATCCAATGCACAATATATGATATTTATAGCTTTGACATTAAAAGTAAGCAACTCATTATTCAATTGCAGTTTTGACAAATCAGGCTCACAAACATATACAATGTTAAAATTTATAGCAAGCATAATAGTTTTCATTTTATTTCTCCAAACATCATAATTTTACTACCTTTAAGGAATGAAGGTCTATCAACACAATGATCTAAAGTTGCTATAGCTCTAGCAATTAAGCTTTTCAAAATATTAATAAGATACTTTATATACCAAAATAATATTTAAAAAATGATTTATGTAGAAGAGCTCCTTGCTCTGATACCATTGTTGAATCGGTATGACAACCCTAGAAGGTGAATATTGTTTAATTAAAATTTTCCTAGATATACTCAATTTAAACTAATTAGATAATTTTTAAATTAAATTAAAAATATCCATAAATAACAATATTGATAAAAAAAAAAAAAAAGTATGCGATAATCTATTCAATTAATATCAACCAACAAGAGCAAATAATTAAAATTAAGTGCAAAAATAACTAGGAAAGATTTAGAGAAGAAGACATCTTAATTTTTATAGTAGTTCAGTCAAACGCAACCTAAATCCATTTTTCCAAAGAGTCTCTTGGGACTTTGATTAAAAAATATTCTTTGACTCTTTCTACATATGAGAGTCGAACCGCTACTTTGCTTCTTTTTTGGGTTCAAGAACAAACTCGATCCTTTCCACGGGTTAGGATCCAACCGTTACAATGTTTTTTTTAAGCTTTAAATCACACAATAAAATTCTCTAAAAACAATTGATATACAAGTTTGAGCTCAAATACTTTAATCCTCACAATACATAGAAAATTCTCTCAAGAATAAAATGAAAAGTAAGAAAATTGGAAGCTTGTAAATAGAGTAACAATTGTGGTTTTTTTTTTCTAATTTTGGGAATTGTAAAATGTAAAAAAGTTGAAATAATTTTGGAGAAAAGGAATATAAAAAGAGAGGGAAGTGGGGGTAAAAAAATGGATTTTAGTTTGGGCCATTGGATTGTTCAAAAAGTTAAATTGAATGATGGAGATTTAAACTCAACTAGTCATTAGACACAAACAAACTATAATATAATTCTTCATTTGAACTTCGATTTGAGCAATTCAAATTGCGTTGGAATCGTTGTTCCGAGCTCTACACAATAGAAACTTCAAAACACTCAATTTGTTAATGAATAAAAGTAGGTTTGTTATCATCAAAATATTAATTAATTAATTAATTAAAGTTAATCAATTTGAGATACAGGGCCAAAACATCAACAACTTTGACATTTTAGGAACAACTTCCAAATCTGTCAAAAACTTCTTAAGCCATACATCTGAAGGAAATCAAGCATAAGGATTTCCATGAGTAGCGGAAGGGATCATTTCAAATTCCATTCGAATTGAACATAAACAATTACAGTCAAATACAGAAACTAACAGGTCATGCATATATACGAAATTACAACATGCTACCATAGGAATCAAGGGATAGAGTATGCATACCTTAGAAGAACCATTCTTCAAGTGTCCCTCGATCAATCTACAATGCGTAACACAACCCTCGAATGCAACGAACAGAACTCAGCATGAACACAACGAACACAATGATCGACCAATAGCTCCTCGAAACCAATCGAGTCCAACTCGATCCACGAATTGAGTGAGGACGCCACCACAATGGTTACCTTGGTATTCTCGGTGTGAGAATCCAGAAGTTGTGGGCTATGTATGATCTTGGCTTGAGGAAGAGACTAGAGGACTACGATCAAGTAGACAATCAAGCAAGTGGAAGATAAGTCACTGTCTATTGTATAGACGATGTGCTCGATCGTTTAGTAAATGGCAGCCTATCGTATAGACTATACTACTCGATCGTTTAGCTATGATTAGTTGAAAGACTATCACATAGTCAAAGTTGCACGATCGTTTAGTCTCTAAACACTATCACTTAGTGAAACACTTTCATTTGATAGCTTAATCTGTGAGTTCTTTCTGAATCAAGTAAGTACTAAAATTAGGAAAACAATTTTCTTTTTAACTCACGGTTACCATAAAACCACTAATAACCTCCCACTCAATCGATTATTAAAGAAAAAGAAATTAATTATCATAATTAATTTATTATAAATAAATATGATAATCAACTTATCATATTATATTTATAACCTATAGTTTTAATATTTCATCTCATGAAACATACAAACCATAGTTCTTTTTCTATTTTATGGTACTTAATGTAAATCATATTTAGATTAATTCCTCCACTTGATATAACTCATACATCACACCAATTATATCACATTAATTGGATTTCCTCTTGTTAATTTGAACACTTCAAACTAACCCCAAGAACTGATTCTCAATTTGAATCCATTGAGCTACCAAAGGAACCTTATGGATCTGTAGCTTGAAGCTCCAATGGTACGTGAATAACTGACTAAACTTTTTAGTCACGGGATCCACCATCCGTTAACTGTTGGGCACTCCACTAAAGACTGACAGTTGCACTCTTCTCACTACAGATATATTTATGTGTCCATATCAACCAATCAACAGTGTGATAACTCTTCACAGATCACTTGTAAGTATAGTTGGGCCAATTTACTGTTTTACCCCTATAGTTACATCTAACTCTTTAAGTACTGATTTCTCCAATGAATAATAAGTCATAGTCATACTATGACTGGATCCTCTCTTCCAAATAGAGGATGTGTCCACTATGTTCAAGACCTGGAGTCAGCCCTTAAGGGAGCAATCTATCTACTTATCTCTATTTCGGGGAATGAGTGAATTTCATCTTGTGTAACTGAGTTCCCAGCTCCCCAACCAGACACCACTGATTCCTCCAATGAACAATAAGTCATAGTCATACTATTACTGGATCATCTCTTCCAAAGAGAAGATGTGACCACTATGTTCAAGACTCGGAGTCAGCCCTTAAGGGAGTAATCTATCTACTTACCTCTACTTCGGAGAATGAGTGAATTACATCTTGTGTAACTGAGTTCTCAGCTCCCCAATCAGACAAATGCCCAAAAAGGTAGGTTTGTTGAGTTGGCAATCTGGCTACTCTCACCTATACTAATCAAAGAACCGCCCTCATAGGCAAGAGTTCCCAAAACACTCAGAATTAAGGTCATATCATCTATGGTCGTTTTTGTGAGATGTAAGTCTCAAGTATCAACGGTGTTATATAAAGAGAGTAATCATCTCATGGTCCGATCTTATACAAACTCTTTGTATAGGACACCCCCACTTGCATGTCTCCACATGAATGGTCAGGATCAGACCATCTGTAGTAGTTCACAACACTTGTAAACCTCTACAAAGGGAAAGTATCCATGGTATCACCAGGATAAGGTATCTCTCATTTATCCTTATACTACAGACCTTTTAGGTTATTACTTAAGGCATGATTCACTTGTATATCTCATATACATGCTTAAGTTTACATACAATAACCACTGATTTTTGTTTATTGGATATGAGTAAATGTAAATAAAATAACTCTTATTTTATTAATAAAAATGTGTACAAAGTTTATAAACTACGAGACTCTGAAAGAATTAGGATACCAATCCCAACAACATCCTCCTTGGCAGCTTCACAAGCCGTTATATACTGCCTCCATGGTAGAGTTAGCAATGCAACCTTACTTCGTGCTTCTCCACACTACTGCTTCTTCATTAAGAGTGAAACTAATCTTGATATAGATTTTTCTTGGAATCCCTAGCAGTTTTATAAGGCAGAATCATCATTCTCAACTGAATAGGTTTGTAAAACTAGTAAATCATATTTACCTTGTTTGACCTTCTTTTGCTCTGCCAAATACTTGGGATAGTTCCGTCCTAGTTGTAGTTGAAACGTTTTCCTTTGGCAACCTTGGCATTCCCACTCCTCTAGGCCGCAATAGGGTTAGCTTTATTTCCCTGACCTTCCTTTTTTTTTTTTTAATGTCAAATGAAAAAGGTACAAACTTTTCTTTAGAGGTCGAACCTCTATGGAACTTTTTAGAGGAAGTGATAATATTTGTGTCTCCCTTCTGTTCCTTGACTTTCATCAAAGATTAGTAAGTCTGTAGCTCATTGAGGATGGTGGTCAGGTTGTAGTCTAGCTTGTTCATAACAACGTTACTACAAAATTGAAGGAAACTTTCAGGCAGAATTTTCAAAATAAAGCTAACCTGACTGATCTCATCGGTGACAGTCTCATTCATTTCAGCCACATTAAAATGGACCTTCATGTTGAAAATGTGTTATGTAACAGATGTCCCCTTTTTCATGCGGGCATTGAAAATGAACTTCAGAGTGTCATGTTTGAGCTGTGAGGACAATTGTTCAAACATCTCTGGCAGTGAAACCATAATCTCGCGTGTAATGACTGTTAGGATGTATGCCATGTTGGGTTTTATGTCTAAAACTCGTGGCATGTAAATAATGGAACTTATTCTGAAAATTCAATAAAGGTGTTATTGAATAGATGTATCGCTTGATAGAAATCCAATAAACCTGAAAGTCCCTTGACTATTGGATGAGTACTTGAACTTTATGTGGAGACATAAAGGTGGATCAGGTTCGAGTAAATAGTCAAAATGATTTATAGTATATGGATAAGGTTAGGTACCTTATTCTGGTAACACTATTGGATGCGGCCTGCTCTGTAGTTATTACAAGGAGTTGTAAAGTGCTACAAACGAAGTGATCCTAATTCGCTCATGTTGGACATGAGGAGCGGGGGTGTCCTTGTACAAAAGAATTTATACAAGATCGGACCATGAAATGAGTCACTCTTACTTTATATCACTGTTTATTATTTAAGACAGGCTATTTCAAAGCGATGACCTAGGTAACTTGACCTTAATCCTAAGCTAACTATGAACTCTTGTTTATTCGGGATTACTCTTAGATTTGCATAGGTGAGGGTTGACTCAATAGCACCAGCTCAATAAGACTACTATTTCAGGGGTAAGACTGGATAGATAGTTGGGGACATAGGGTGCAAGAGGGAATTCACTCCTACCTGCTTTTAGGGATAGTAGAGAGGTTGTTCCCTTAAGTGCTGATTCTAGGTCTTGAACAAGGGATCCCACCCTCTCATTGACTTAGAGGGATTTGGTTTTGTTGATTGGATCACAAAATAATTATTCATTAGGGGATCAGTGGGGACTTAAGGAACAAGAGATAATTTCGGGGGTAAAACAGATATTTAACCCAACCATTATTACGAACAACTTGTGAAGGGTTAACTTACTAATCATGGTTATATCAAGTGGACATAATATATCTATAGTGTGGGGAGTTCAACTATGGGCTTTAGTGGAGTGACCTATTAGTTAACGAATGGGGGTTAGATCGGTCAAATGAGTTTAGCCGATTAATCTCAAATTGTTGGAGCTCATGATTTGTAGGTCCACGAGGTCCCCCTATTAACTTGAAAATGGATTAGCTCTAGATTAGCGTGATAAGTTAATTTGAAACGTTCAAATTAGAATCAAATGGAATTGAAGAATATATATTTAAATATAATTTAAATATATGAAGATGAATTTGTGTAAAAATTAATTTAATATTGGATATTAAATTAATTGGAATTATTTAAATTGTTTAAATAATTATTTATTAATTTTATTACAAAAATTAATTTATGAAGTTAATTTGTAAAATTAATAAATTTTGATTTTAGAAATAAAATATGATTTTAAAATCAATTTTGGATTTTGGAAATGGAATTACACAAAAATGAAAAATTAGATTTTTCATCTTCATCTTCAACTTGCTCACTAGGAACCCACCACCTTCAAGCTTCAATAACTCCAAGCATGAGCTACATCCCATGCAACAAATCTCTTTGCATGATAGTCTGCCATATATTGAAGAGATTAGAGTGAAGTTGAGGTTGAGCAACCGATAGAATTTTTCTAAAAAATTCTTGAAAATAAGGTGTTCTTCAATGGGTTGTGCAGTGAGCTTTCTCCAAATTCCCTTTGATTCCAGCTTATTTTGAGTCCCACAACTCACTCTAGAGCACAAAGAGAATAGTAGGGAAGATCTTGCGGTGGTCTGTACAAAGATTTGGAAGATTTAGCAGCTGAAAATCAAGATTTCAACAGTTCTTCAAAGATATGTTCTTGAAATCCATTAAACTTTGTTTAAGCATGTTTTCTTTTCTGCCAAAATTAATGAATTAGAGTGTTCATTCGATCTTGTTCGTTTCCACTGCATGCTGGTGCCGATCCAACATGTCCTAAAGTTTCATAGTTATATATTAGTTAGATCAATGGTTGATTAGTTTTATGCAACTTATGCAATAATCCATTAGACTAAGATACAGAGTTATCTTTTGTAACTTACTCCTGTATATAGAGACATACAAATGGATCATGTTTAAGTGATAACCTAAACGACCTGTAGTAGATAGATAAGGTTGGGTACCTTATCCTAGTGACACTGTGAATACAACCTACTTTGTAGTTGTTATAATTGTTGTAAAGTGTTATATGATCTGATCCTGACATTCATGTGAAGACATATAAGCGGGAGTATTCTATACAAAGAGTTTGTATAAGACTAAACCACAAAATGAATAATTTCTCTATATAACACCATTGATGGTAGAGACTTACACTTCACCAGGATGACCATAGGTGACTTGACCTAAATTCTGAGTGATTGTGAACTCTTGCCTATGAAGGCGGTCCTTTGATTTGCATGGATAAGAGTGTCCAGTTTCGCCGACTCAATATGCCTACCATTTTGGTGATTCGTCTGATTGGGGAACTGGGAACATAGCTACACAAGAAGAAATTCACTCATTCTCTATAGTTAGAGAAATTAGAGAAATTTTTCCCTTAAGAGCTGATTCTAGGGCTTGAACAATGTGGCACCACACCCTCCCCTACTCCGAGAGGGGTTTGGTTATAGTTAGGCTATAACATATTGTTCATTAGAAGGATCAATGGTACTTAAGGAGTTAGATGTAACTACAGGGATAAAACGATAATTTTGGCCTAGCTATATTTACAAGCAATTTTTGAAGGGTCGATGTTGTTGATTGGTTATATCCAATGCACACAAAAATATATTTGTAGTGCGAATGGTGCAAATATCGATCTTTAGTGGAGTGACTGAAAGTTAATGGAAGTTGATTAATTTAATCAAAGAGTTTGATTAATTAATCGAGTACCATTGGATCTTCAAACTATAGGTCCATAAAGGCCTCTCGTTAGCTTAACAGAGATTAAATGAGAATCAATTTTGGATTAATTTGAATTGTTCAAATTAATTGAGAAAATTAATTATATGTGATAATTAATTTAATTTAATTATATATGATATAATTACTATAATGTATTTGATACATTATAATATAAAATTTATTTCAGAGGAAATAAATATTTGAATATGATTCAAATATTAATTATGTGAATTTGATTCATATAATTAAATTTAGTATAAATGAGATTTATATTAAATACCATGCATAAATGAGAGAATGAAAACTGTAGGTTATATTGTATTCGATACAATATTAAACTATAGGTTATATGTTATATTTGATATAACATAAAAGTTAATATATATATTATATGATAAAGTGGTTATCATATAAATATATATTAAATGTTTTATTAAAAGAATTATTTTAATTTATTAATTTATTTTTTGAAAAATTATTTTGGGAGGAGTTGTAACTCCTTCCCCTTTTTTCTCTCTACTACATGCATTTGTGGGGGTTGTACAGAGGGTTGTAACCATCTTCCTCTTCTTGAGTTTTTATAGAGAACATACAGAGAAATTCCTGAGAATAGTTCTCAAGATCTCACCCTCTCCTTCCTTTCAATCTCAATTTCCCTCTCTTCTAAAATATAAAAAGCCCACAACTTCTCGGATTCTCATCTTAGAGAATACAAAGGAAGCTTTCGTGGTGGAGGCCAATTAGGGTTTCAAGCACCTTGCAATTTTGGAGAAGGAATTACGTGAAGATTGCACTTCTAAGGTTAGTATTATTCTCCTTATCTCTTTTCTCAATTGATATTAGCATACTATCATTTTTTTATTTAATACATAATATTTTGTTTGATTATGTAAAATTGAATGTTCTGTAAAAAATTAGGATTTAGGGTCGATCCTCACTTCTCCTGTGAACCTTCACAAATGATCTGATCCTGATCATTCATGTGTAGATATGTTAGGATGGGTGTTCTATGCAAAGAGTTTGTATAAAGACCGAATCACGAAATGTATAGTCTCTATATAACATCGTTGATAGATGAGACTTGCATTACATCAGGATGACCATAGGTGACTTGACTTGAATCTTGAGTGAGTTGTGAAGTCCTGCCTACGAAGGCGGCCATTAAATTTGTATGGGTGAGAGTGGCCAGCTTCATCGACTTAATATATCTACCATTTTGGGGATTCGTCTGATTAAGGAGCTAAGAACACAACTACACAAGAAGGAATTCACTCATTCTCTATAGTTAGAGACTGTAGATAAATTTCTCCCTTAAGAGCTGATTTATGGGCTTGAACAATGTGGCGCCACATCCTCTCCTGGCCCGAGAAGGTTTTAGTCATAATTAAACTATGACTTATTGTTCATTAGATGGATCAGTGGTACTTAAGGAGTTGGATGTAACTACAAAGACAAAACGGTAATTTTGGCACAACTGTACTTACGAGCAATTTGTGAAGGGTCAATGAACCATTGATTGGTTATATCCAATGGATACATAAATATATCTCTAGTACGAAGAATGCAGCTGTCAGTCTTTAGTGAAGTGACTGACAGTTAATGGAAGTTATTAATTTAATCAAAGAGTTTGATTAATTAATCAAGTACTATTGAAGCTTCAAAATATAGATTCATATGGTCCCCTCTTTAGCTCAATTGGGATAAAAATGATAATCGAATTAATTCGGATGTTTAAATTTTTCAAATTAATAAAGGGAATTATTTATATAAAATTATATGAGATATAATTTGAGATAAAATATTGAACTTAATATGAATTTGATTCATATTAAATAATTGAGAGAATTTATTTTTATAATATTAAATTAAATTATATATATATATTAAATAAAAATTAGTTTTATTTAATTATATGTATTACATGAACCTTTCATTTTCTTCAAGTAACTTATAAACCTTTAATTTTCTCCAATAAATTCTCTCATTATTATTTGGAAGATGAAAAGAAATACTCTTTCATCTTCCACTTGCACTATTATAAATACTCCAAAATGTGTTGGAGTTGTAAGGTATTGAAAATATTGAAGCTGTTGAAGATTTTGGAAAAATGTTTTTCTTTCAAAACAAAATCATTCCCTCTCCAAATTATACAAAGAAACCCACAAACTCTTTACGGTTCTCTTCTCCATAATAACGAGGGCTTCATGTGGTGGTGTCTTTGTTTTTTAACACTTATTATTGTGTTCTTTTATTATTTGTGCTTGAAGTTTTTGAAGAGAAAATCGTGAAGAGACTAGTCTACAAGGGTACGTTTTTTGAATATTTTCTTCTTCTTAATATATATCCGTTTTCGTCACATATATTCTTTGCGCGTTATGTAAAATTAAAATTAAAAGGGGGAAAAAAAGATAAAATAGTGCAGCAAAAAACAAATTTATTGATTGAATATTCATAGTTGTTAGATATACTATAATACACTTGGAATGTTGATTGATGTTAGATATATTGTTGATACACCCATATCTTACCTAAAGTATATGCTCTTTATATACTCGTATCTTATACCTTATATATTGTTGCTACACTTGAATATCATGTTTATAAAATGAAACATATGGTTTACTTCGAAATAATAAGGTACTAATTGAAAGTTGGTTATTGTTAAATATACTACCGATACACTTGAAATGTTGATTGATATTGGATATACTACGAATATACTTATGTCTTACTTTAAGTATTTACTGATCGATGTCTTGTACACTCATTTCTTATATCTAATATACTGCTGATACACTTAAAATAATATGCTTATAAAATGAAACATGTATGTTTTACTTCAAAATATGTTACTAATTGAATGTAGATTGGTGTTAGATTTATTGTTAATACATTTTATATGTTGATTGTTGTTAGATATACTACTGATATACCAAATTTAAATACAAAGATTACAACTTGATTTAAAATAAGACAACAAATCAATTCATCAAAACTAAAATTAGAAAAAAAAAAAATACTAAATCAAACAAAAGAGCATTAAAATGAAACACAAAGATCTCCTATAATCAAACAAAAAAAAAACCAAACAAAAATAAATAAAATAAAATACAATAAATGAGAGAGAAAAAAATTGTTATGCAAATAAAATTGAAAAAAATACGTACATGATGAGTGTATCAGGATCGTGTTAAAAAGAGAAGAAAAACAGTGATTGAGAGAAGAAATAATATTAAAGAATTGAAAACACATGCATGAGATAAGATTTAAAAATTGATACTTAGGTATATCAATTAATTGATACACCTATGATGTATATCGATATGTGCGGCTACCAAAAGCTGAAAGTTGCATAAAAAAGAAGAGTAAAAAAATTGGTATTTAAAAAGGGCAAAAAAACGACATTTGTATATACGAAAATTTAATGTTGGTTTTATTATCTGCAAGTTTTAAAAAGTGTGTGACATGTTCTTTTTTTTATCTTGTCACCTATCACAATTTCTCTTTACTATGTTGTAACCATATTTCTATTTATTTAGAATCAAGATTAAAAATAATCTGCATCCCAAATACATATTATTAATCTATAAACTATAATAACCCCGAATCATAATGATAATTCCAATGCCTCAAACAATCCCTAAATTAAGAGGCTATTTTTAGAGAAAGTCTAAAGATCTCAAAATTTAGAGACTAGGATTGTAAATCAACCTAAACAAAATTATGATAATCGACAAATGCCCCTCCAAAATCCGCATCCATGTTCAAGGAAAATGGACGGATTATATATTGGGCCGTTTGAGTGGGCTTAAAAGGCCCATATTGAAACAGAGTGCAGTTCCACCAACATACTAGAGTCTCCAGAGCGATCCACGTGTTCTTCGCGCGGGAATCTTTCAATCAGAAAAGAATGGGGAGAGATGTGAAGTAAAGGCAATAAGTTCGTTTGAAACTGATCTATCGGCAATGGAATCATCCCTTACAGCTACCTGCGCCCGAGAAAGCACCGAATTCGATTCTCTGTGATAGCAACGTTAGAGCATACACTTTTATCGTTCCAACATTCTGCAGGTGATCTTCCAATTTTTTTTTCTTGTCGAGTTTTGAATTTTTTTACATATCAGAGGGAGTAGGCACTGTATTCAAGCGTGTTTTCGTATGGTGTTGTCTTTACTTGCTACCCTAGATTTTGGTGATGCGAACGCTGGAAAGTTCGAATGGTCAATTTCAAATAATCCGTATGTTTATTTCATCGATCTTCAGGGTTTGGAATTTTCGTTTCGTATGTATGTTGTTATGAAAACGATTGATTGAAGTGAAGCCATGCGTAACTATCAGATGTCTCTGTTTTTATTGCTTCATGTTGTTGCGCTTTTTTTATTTTGTTTGTAGTTGAATAGAAAGTAGAAACAGATCTTACGTTTTTCTGGGTGTCTTGATTTTATTATGTTTTGTCAGAAGTGGCACATCGCTTATTCCCCCTTCTGAAAAAGAAAAAGAAGTTGCAAATATGACTCTGTAACGACCTTTGTTCTGAGATGGTCTTTTGTTGAGGACAGGAATTCCTGGTGATGGAAGATGTTTGTTTCGATCAGTGGTTCATGGTGCTTGTCTCAGATCGGGGAAGCGGGCTCCAAGCGAGGTGCTTCAGAAAGAGCTTGCAGACGAGCTCAGAGAAAACGTATGATCCTAAGTTCGTTTCTAAGGGTTTTTGTAAACTAAAATACAAAAACGATTATTGCATTTCAAATAATACAATCCTCCAAGTTCCTAATTGATTTTACTTGTCACTAGTATTACTGCCCTTCCATTGCAAACAATCAATCCTCCAATTTCTAATTAACTGAATGGTTTGAACAGGTTACAAATGAGTTGATGAAGAGGCGTTTGGACACTCAACAGTAAATTTTCTTGAGGACTTTTGGTTTATATTATGCAGAGCTTTTTATACATTACAATTTCATCACAGTTTCACTACTATTTACCTCAATTACAAAAACAACAGCAATTACTTTATGATTTTCAATATTGAATTAAACCTGAATTCAGTAAGCATTGAAAAATTGGATCATTCCATTTATTTCTGTTATTCTCATGGACACGAGATGATATGTGTTATATATTATTTGTTAAGATTTGACTGTTTGTTTCAGTAGTTATGTAATAATAAAAAAAATATTAAAATACTGTTTTGGTTCACTTTGAGGTGTGTTCAATTTTAGTTTTGATACTTTTAAATGTCCAACGTTAGTCCCTGAATTTTTAATAAATATTAAATTTTGTCTCTGTTAATTTTCATTGAAATTGACTAAATAATGATAATAATTTCTATGCAGATAAATATAATATGTGAATATGTTTTAAAAAATTTAGAGTAAAAATGTTAATAAATAACAAATGTTTTTGAAAAAAAAATCAACCACGAACAAGTAGTAGGGACTGAATTTAAGATTTTTGAAAGTTATGGTATTTTATCCTTAAAAAAATAGAATGGGTTAGTAGTTGCTGAATCATTATTCACAAGTTTATTGAATTTGATACATCATACAATAAGTATCAAGTGCTACATGTTTTAAAAGTTTAGATAGTTGCTATTTGTGTTATTACGGTAATTATGTTATTTGTTATCAGTTCTTTATATTTACTTCATTTTACCTATAAGCAAGTACAATCTAGATGAGATTTGCTGTCTGTTTATTTAATTTCTTTTATTCTTGCATTTAAATTAAATTGTAATAGACAACAGAGAATATCCAAGTTTGCACTGGTTGGCAGGTTTATTGAAGGTGACTTCAGTCAGTATGCTAGACGCATGCGCCAACCACATGCATGGGGAGGAGAACCTGAGTTACTAATGTCTTCACATGTCCTACAGTAATCTCTCTGTTCAACCATTCTCCTTGATGCAGTTTTCTCATTGATGCATCTCTTCAGTTTGTCACGACATGCATTAGATTTCAATTATTTGAAGCAATCATCTACATTCATAATGTTGGGCTTCATGTGGGTCTTAAGGTGAACTGAAAACTATTAATAACACGTCGCCTTCTCTTTCCTTATTCAATCGCTAAAGCTCCTAAATACAACTGTTAAGATCATATCGTCTTCTCTTTCCAAATTCCTAAATAGAAGTTCCTATACTGCCTGAACTTTCTGAACCTTGATATATTTTCATCATCAATGGAATCTCCCTAGAGTTTTCTGCCCACGAGTTAGACTTGTGCCATTTGAAGTTGAGAAACTGAACCTAGATGTGATAGGTAGGTTTACCCATCTTAGACTATAAGTTATAAGGCCTGTTATTATTACTATATACCATCTTTGTTGAGTTATATTCATGTTGCATTTGTAGCTTACACTTGCACAAACTTTGTATAACTTCCTATAATTCCATGTCGAGATGACATATAGATACCTCATAATCCAGACGGAGAATGTCTTGTTTTGTAGTTCGAGTTAAGGATGTAAATATCCATTGACATTTCGATATATTCATAAATTGAAGAGTTCGACATCGATATTAAATATCCATTGATATGTCTAACATCTTCTATAAATGCTCGTAAAACATAAAAATGTCAGTTCGGTATGAATAGGAATACTAGTAAGAATATCCATAACTTAGGTTGAGAGTAAAAACAGCCTAGTTATTAATAACTTTTTTAATATAAATTTTGTGACTTACAGAAATATCCGTCAATATTGATATTTTATTGATATATCTATCGATATATCCATAAAGTTGAATCCTTGACAACAATATTTAAATCCTTGGTTCAATGATATGGTATATTGTGGTATGCCAGACCATGGTGCATTCTTCTGATAGGTTGACTAGTTTTTGTGGTTTTTTCAAGGATGCCAATCTCAGTCTACATGAGGGACAAGAACTCGGGAAATCTTAAGCTCATAGCTGAGTATGGGCAGGAGTACGGCAAAGAAAATCCTATCCGCGTCCTTTTTCACAGCTACGGACATTACGATTCATTGAAGGCTCCATGCTATTAAAGAAGTAATGTTCCTTGCTTCCCTATCTATTAGTATTTGCTTCTGTTCAGAAAAATTGTGAGGGATGTGAATGGTAACTGTTTTAAAAATAGTTTCTCCCCCTCTAAGAAAAACCTATTTCTTTTAATAATAACTCTGAATTTGATAAGTCATTTTGAGTTATCATCGGTAGATAGTAGATAAGATATCAATTATCATCACAAAAGTCGATGGTTTGGTATCCTACTTCCACTCTTGTTGAACTCGGAAAAAAAAAAAGCTACGAATTTAAGTGTTTAAACGTTTAATAACTAGTAACATCAGCTGTACATAGGTGCAGCCTCAATAACAAATGAAATATCCAAATGAAATCATTTGACATGTTTTCTCGAAGTAAATGTTTCTAACCCTTCGGTAAAACTTAAGAATCAGCGTTTTGTTGAGCAAATATTGTTTTGTTTTGTTTTGGTTTGTTTTCTAGCAGTCAAAAAGTTCATTGCAAAAACTCAAGTAATAGCATCATCATCAACATTTCTCCCTGCTCAAACACAGTTTGATGATGCTAGGAAAGTTATATAGAATATTTTATTTTGAGAAATCAAGTTGAATTTCATGAGTTCCAAAATTGAGTCACAAATTTGGAGTGAGATATTTGAATCTATGATTTTCTTAAGTGGCGATAAAAAATTTGTATTAGAAATCTTTCAGATACTTGTTTTTAGGGTAAAGGACAAACTGACCAAAATATTTGAAAGAGCAATGCTCCCCTTCCTCTACGCACAAATTTTTTTACTATTTTAAATATTTAAATGAAATCATTAGACATGTTTTCTCAAATTGAGTCACAAATTTAGAGTAAGATATTTGAATCTATTATTCTTTCAAGTGAATAAAAAAGAAATTATATATTAGAATTCTTTCAGACGCTTGTTTTTAGTCATTATTTATGGTAACGATCATACTGATTGAAATATTTGAAAGAGCAATGTTCCTCTTCTTACAAAAAATTTTACTATTTGAAACATTCAAATGAAATCATTTGACATGTTTTCTCAAAATAAATGTTTCTAACCCTTTGCTAAAACTTAAGAATCAACGTCTTCTTCAGTAAATATTGTATTGTTTTGTTTTGTAGCAATTAGAAAGTTCATTGTAGTAACTCAAGTAATAGTGTCATCTTCTGCATTTTTTTCCTGCTCAACAGAGTCTCATGTCAGCGCATTCTTGTCTGGATGTAGGTTGGTTGAAAACGAAGCGACGATAGATCTGTTGACCTCATTGACGGAGAAGAAAGAGGGAGTGGAAGAAAATTAGAGAGGGAAAATGTTTGATGATGCTAGGAAAGTTTTATAGAATATTTTATTTTGAGAATTCAAGTTCAATTTCATGAGTTCCAAACTCGAGTCACAACTTTGGAGTAAGATATTTGAATCTATGATTTTTTTATGTAATAATATTAATTTTGACCTTAAACTCGACGAGCAATATCAAGTTTAACTTTTATTTTTAGTATAATTGGGATAGAGAGATTTGAACAACAGATCTCGTGGTTTCCAACACACTTAGATGTCAATTGAACTATGTCGTTGTAAGATATTTAACTTAATATTTATAAAATTTTCACTACTTGTCATGAAATCTATGAATTTTGGTAAAGTGATTCAATGTTTAATTTGTGTATCAATCAAATTTATTTTTATAAATTAACGAGTTTGTGAGTAATTTTACACCGTTTCCTAAATTGAATTGAGGTCAAATTTGTAACATTTATTTTAATTTAAGGTCGAAGGTGATTAAATAATTTTATTGGTCGGAATTGATAATTAACGTTTCTCCAAATATTTATTAACAACATAATGTCAAATAAAATTTTGATTAGAGAAATGAGTTTGAAAAAGTAAATAAATTTTGCAGACAAATAAAATTTGATTAAAGAAATTACTTTGAAAAAATAAACAGAATCTTGGATACTAGAATAAAATTTCCAGAAATATCTTTTTGTCCTCAAGTTTTAGCTCTAGCTTTTATTTCGTCATTAGCTTCTAAAATATTTCACTTTCAGTTCTTAAATTTTGAGTTTAATTTCAATTTAATCTCTAGATTTCAAAATGTTTGAGTTTTAGTACTTAAATTTTGAATTTTATTTCAATTTAGTCTCTACATTTCAAGATTTACATTTTTAACTTTTTTTTTTTTTTTTACAATACGTACTTTCAATTTTGGCATTTATGTCTATTAATTAACTTAAAATAATTCTGAAGTAAAATTTTAAATTAATTTTAATAGTGATGGAAAACTAGTTAAATTTAATTAATTATAATTCTATTTAAATTAATTAATGAAAATTAACACTAAAGATAGTGAGTATTTTGTGAAAAATCAAGATTCAAAAGTGTATGAATATTGAAATCTCGAGACCAAATTGAAAAAAGTTCAAACTTCAAGAGTAAAATTGTAACATTTTGAAACTAAAAATCAAACTCAAATCTTAAGAACTAAAATTATAACAATTTGAAACATATAGACCAAATGAAAATTAAACCCAAAATAGAGAGACCTGAAAAATATCTTTCCCAATAAATTTTGGGCTATTAATTTTTTTTTTATAATTTGTAGAAATACAAGTTATTGACTGCTTCTTATTTGGAATAATCATGAAAATCCAAATGAAAATGCATTAACTTGAGAAGAAGAATCATGTAAAAAGATCATCCTTGTGTTTAATGCTTGCAAAACTATTTATCCTAGTTACAACTCTAACCTTTATAAAAGAATCAAAACTTGTCAAAGGAAGTTGATGTTGTAGTAGATGAACGCATAAGAAGATCAAACCAATAGACCATGCGTTGAAAAGAATTATAAAATAAGAAGACGACAGACGCATGAACGATAATATATCTAATTAGAGTGTAAGTTGGGAGCTGATTTGAATGAGCAGTAGAGCCAATGAACTGACTACACGATGAAAATGATAGAACAGAACATGGAATTAAATGCAAAGCGTGTCAAACAATCATTAGAAAGAGAGGTGAAAAACAACCAAGTGAAGCCTATAAATAGCTCAAGTCTCACACACTAAAAACTTCTTCTTAACCTTCTGATCATTGTCCAACCCTTACACACCTTCATCTGTCTCACCATCATATTCAACCTCTCA
The DNA here is from genome assembly GCF_027475165.1 of Benincasa hispida. Taxonomy (NCBI): domain Eukaryota; kingdom Viridiplantae; phylum Streptophyta; class Magnoliopsida; order Cucurbitales; family Cucurbitaceae; genus Benincasa; species Benincasa hispida. The sequence continues at coordinate 60,381,299 of NC_143484.1, read as the reverse complement.
AGCTTCATCCATACTTTAAGAATTCTAGGTGAGAACTCATCTTCTTCTTCACAAAAGGGAGAGTCTTATCATCCATTTCATCAGCACAAGTGTAGTAGCCAACTATAAGAGCCAAAAAAAGCAGGAGATCGTGACCGGCGGCTTGATACTCTTACTTCTCTAAACATCTATTTTATGTTCTATCTTGAATTTATGTTAAGATATTGGCATTGTGATTACACATCATTCTTAATATAAATCATGATCTCTATCATTCTTCATTCATCCATTTTCTCAATTTTATCCGTAATGGGTTGCTAGATTGTTAATGGGTTGGGAAGAATAAATTAACATTCTTACGAGCTTTGAAGTGGACGTTTATCTTGTTTAATGTGTGTGCGTAATTCTATTGCTCGAATATGTCTGATCAATTGGTTACATAGAAATAGCTGACTACTTGAGAGAGTAAGTGGTTGTAGAGATCATTAAACAAGGAAAGTAGTGACTTTAGAAATAAAAATAATATTTTGTTTATTTTAACTTAAGCATGCATCTTAGAAATAAGATTAATGTAGCATAAACATCGAGAAGTGGTTACTTCACTTTGTTAAGTTAAAGATATGACCGAATTCTTATGTATAAACTCGAATGAATGTTGGTGCATCTTCTCAACCTTACTTTATTCATTGATTTTTAGTTCGCCAATGCAAGCTTTCTCTACTTGTGTTGCATTTTCATCATTAATGCATCTCATTCTCACATTCAATGCATATTCATCTTCACTCTCACCATCACTTTCTCCTCTCACCCTTATATTTCCTTCCGTTTATCTTTAAGTAATTGTCATTTTATTTGTATAAACTTCCATCAATACATTAATTAGTTGATATGAGTTTGGAAATCATTCATTAAGACCAACATTAATCAATTGTCACAAAGTCTCATTGTTTGACCCTTATATTTATTAGGAAACTTCAATCAAATTTATACTTAGGTTTGATTGGAGAAAATTTGCGTTCAATTTAAGCAACAGAGCAAACAATATAATTATTTTCGAAGGCCAAACACTTTTCAACAACATGCAACAGAGGATCGTCGATTTCAGTAAAACTACTGGCTTGCTTTAATGTATAGCAGTGTAGCTTATTTTAATTGAAGCCAAACATGTACTAGAGGCGGTGGAGTAATGCTTCACGGTTTTCTTAGTGCATGTTTGAGAGTGATGTTAAAATTATTAACATTACTTTTGTTAGATTCAAAGTAACTCTGAAATACATTTTTAATCATTCAAAATTAATTTTCATATTATCAAAAATAATTTTGAATGATTAAAAACATATTTCAAAGTGATTTTAAAAATGTGAAAAGTGATTTTAACCATTTTAGAAATCGCTCCCAAACATGATTTTAGTTAAATTTCAAATTTTGGTCCATTTGATTTAGAGAAGTTAGAATTTAAGAGGTGTTTGGAGGGCTGAGTTGGTTATTATAGTTTTTGGGTAATAATAGTAAGTAGATTATAATAGTTTATGTTTGGGATGAAGACTATATTTTAGTCTGGGTAGGACATAATAAACACTCTGACAAAGAGGGATTAGAAATAGTAATACTATAGTTAATCATAGGTCATAATAGTTAAAAATACCATATATTATAAACAGACCCCAAACATGAAGTGGGGCTTAATAACTCACTTCAATCACTTAAATTTAGTCATTATAATCTTAAAAAGTTAGACCTTCGTATTTATGATTTGATAAAATCTCATAAATAATCTATATGACTTGATAAAATTCTCATAAATAATTCATCCTCTACAGACTATTTATGGATTTTACCGTACTATAAGGACTAATTTTAATTATGAATTTAGGAACGAAATTTTAACTCTCTTCGAACTATAAGAAATCAAATTTGTAATTTAACTATTATATATAAAAAAAAATTGTAATTTGACTGTATGTGGCGAAAGAAAGAAGATATATTATTGTCCTATTATAATTTTTTTTGCACATAATATGAATCCTATCAAAAGGAATCTTTGTTCCACGTAACCATTTCTTAGTCGTTTGCATGCAATGGATTAATGGTAGAGATGTTCAATTTTCCTGCGGGATTCCTCGATCAGGCAGAGAATGGGGTAGGAAATGAGAAAAAAAAAATCAGTGAACTAAATAGGAACGGGGACAGGAAATGCATTCCTCGTCCTTGTCCCTGCCCTGCTTCCCGTTTCCGTCCCGGTTAACCTCTATTTATTTATTTCGTATAATGATTTAATGTTATATTATTATTATTATTATTATTATTATTATTATTATTATTATTATTATTATTATTATTATTATTATTATATAAATATTACATTTAAATCTCAAGTTTGATTTTTTATTGGTCAAGATAATGAATATATTTAAATTGAATATTTAAATTTAGATTATATATGTGAATAATTTGTTTTATATTTATTTCTTTCTACTAAAAAATGATTCGTTTTTTTATGCCAACAGTAATTTATCTTTAAATTCAATTGTCATGTAAAACTAACCATAATAAACAATTTAGTGAAAGAATTAATTATTCAATTAAAATTCGCTCACATTAGTGATTTAAATTAATTGATTTAAAAAGAAAAAAAACTAACGGCGAAAATTCCGTACGGGGAACTCGATCTCCGCGAATTACATGTGGAGAATCCTTGCCCCAGTCCCCATGGAGAATTTCACTGGGATGATGAATGATATTAGAGTGGGGACGAGGACAGGAATGACATCCCAACCCCATCCCACCCATGGACATCTCTCATCAGTAGTTGTAATGCCACACGTGTTCAGTGCACATGATCCCCATGCCAGCTCCAACAAAATAACAAAAGAGCGTATAACAAAATAAACTATATTTTAATTATCCATAGTTACCATTAAATTAAACCAATAATATGATCAATATTTTTTCTTTAAGAAATTAATGGTTCATTTAATTCTAAAAATGATGAATAAATAGGTCTCGTTTGATAATTATTTGATTTTTTATTTTTAGTTTTTGAAAATGAAACCTATAAATACTTTTTTCACCTCTAGGTTTCTTATTTTGTTATCTACCTTCCTTTAATCCATGTTTTTAAAATCAAATCAAAATTTAAAAATTATGGCCCCGTTTGGTAACTATTTGATTTTTGTTTTTTGTTTTTTAAAATTAAGCCAATAGACATGATAACTTGTAGAAATACAAGTTATTCTGCTCTTTTTTTTAGAATAGTTAAGAACAATCAAAGAAAAATGCATCAATTTGACAAAGAATCAACACGAATAATTATACTTTGCGATCATGAGATTACAAAACTAATAATCCTTGAAAAAGTATGAAATATGTCACTTTTGAAGCATAATGAATGAAAAAGAAAGCAAAACAAGTGGTAGGCAAAAATACATCGGTGTGGACACCAACTCTACAACGAATAGCGTCATGCGATGAAGCAAAATGTGATAAAAAGAAAACGACAAATGCATGGGCGGTGGAAGTCAAGTCAACAGAGCAAGTTGGTGGCTAATGTGATAGGTTCATTGCACTACGAGTGGATCTCTGACGCTTAGCAGTGGCATAGTAGAGCATGGAATTTAATACAAGGCATCAGACCAGACCATCAATAGAAAGAGGTGATGATCTTCACTTTTTGATGCCTATAAATAGCCCACCCAAGAAGTTGGAGATAACTTCATCCATCAAGAGATGGGAAGTTCTATCAAAACTCCGCCCTAATCTTCCATAACCATTGTTCCTCTAAGCTTCTCCTGTGAGAATTTTGAATGAGAGCTCGATAATTGTTTGGGGAGGAAGAGAGAGTCCCTTCAGATCATTGCAATCAACATAAAACAGTCACCACTAAGAGCCTTATAGAGCAAAAGATTGTCACCTACAGCTTGATTTCTTCACTCATCTTTTATTTCTTGCATCCTCTGTTCCTTTATATTTGTATTAAGTGTAATGATTGAAAAATACTATTCTTAATATGAATGCAATTCCTTCTATGCTTCTTACATTTCTATCTTCTTGCATAAGCATGAATAGCTAAATTATCCATGGGTTAAGGGAGAGTAGTTAATATTTCTCACTAAGTCATGCATAATTAGATACCATCATGTGCTAACATGTGCTTATTGAATTGCTAAGATTAAATCGAGAGATTGATCTAAGTACAAAACAATTAACGCCTTGAGAAAGGAAATGATCGTGGAACATCTTTAATGAGGAAAGAAGTAACTTTAGAGATAAAGATAATCTTTTGCAATTAAAACTCAATGCATGCATCCTAGAGATAGGGTAGTGTGGCATTAAAATGGAGAGGTGAAGTTCGTTAATTATGAGTTTCTGGCATAAAGCTTAACTTATACACTGCTTAGGAGAATGTTGATGAATCTTTCTTTACCTTATTTGTCTACTTGTATTTCATTCGTTCTCGTTTACTTTATTTTGAATTGCAATTATCATCGCATCTATTTCATCTATCTCATCGCTTATATTAAATAGGACAATAGATATATACATTTCCATCGCTTACTCTATAATCAAAACATTGTGTCAAGATTGAGCAAAACTTTACCGCACATTTTAGTCGCATGTCCTTGAGTTTGACACTCGGATCACTCTAAGGCATACTTTAGTGAGATTTATACTTGGATTTAACTAGAGAAAACATTGCATTTAGATTAAGAAATATTCATATTGAAGAAGCATGACATAAGGCATTTCATCGCATTAATCTAGAATGGCAACAAGTTTTTAGCGTCGTTGCCGGGGACATTAGCAACTAGAATTGTGCTAATTTTTTTTTCTTTTGTTTTTCGCAGGAATTTGATTTTGGGTGTAATGCATCCATGTCCAAGGATTGCAACACATTGTATGAGCAAGGGCACAACGGCTGAGCTATTATATGACCCTGAAATTGAGTAGACATTCCATCGTCAGATAAGAAAAAGAATAGAAAAAGGTGTCAAAGGAACAGAACTCGAGCAACGGATGAGCGACTAAACCCGTTGGTTCCTAATGTACTCAACAATCTAGCAGCACCAAACGCAACTGACTACACATTGGCAATGGAAAACCCCATACTTTTAGCAAATGATCGCAACAGACCTAATCGAGACTATGCATCACCTAATCTGTATGATTTCTCACTAGGAATTTTGCGACCATTAGCTGAAGGAGCCATGTTTGAAATGAAATTGATGATGCTTCAAATGATCCAAATCGCAGGGTAGTTTGGAAGTACACCTGGAGAAGATCCACAAGTACACCTACAAAACTTCCTTGGAATTTTCAATAATTTGTGATTTTGAACATTATTGTCGAAAAGCTCAGACTGTTTTTATTTCCATTTTCATTAAAAAAAAATAAAGCTAAACAATGGGCATACGAATTGGGATTAAAAGAAATCACTTCGTGGGAGCAAATGGTAGTGAAGGTTATGAAGAAATTTTTATTTCCAAGTGAGAATGCCGAGAGGTAATGAGAACTCATAAATTTTCAACAGAAGAATCGAAAAACCTTGAGCAAAACTTGGAAGAGATTTAAGAAGCTGGTAAAAAATTGTCCGCATAATGGTTTTTCTGACTACGTGTAAATGAAAATATTTTTTATGGCCTCACCGAAGCATTACAAACTGTAGTCGATTCGATGGCAGAAGAAGGTCAAGCCTGAATGTCCTCCTAAAATAAAGTCATGAAAAGTATGAAGTAGTAAAGGTATTAGAGTGGAATGTTGAAAGCACTAACCGTCCCTCGTATAATAACTTCCCATGATGCTATTGATAGTTTGGTTTTCCCTTGGGTCCTCTTGCAATTTTGTGATGATATTTTGTAAGTCTTCGTCTTCACTCACCTCTTTCAACACTAACTCCACATCTAATAGTGTTGGTGTAGTTAACACAAATAGTTCTTCCATTAGAGGTAACCGTGATAATGCATCGACGGCCTTATTCATGAGACTTGATTGATACAAAATCTCGAAGTCATACCCCATTAATTTTGTTAACCATCTCAGAAATTGGGATTGTACTTCCCTTTACTCAAT